>NW_027551279.1:0-3064 GCF_008692635.1 Crocuta crocuta
GTTTGGTTAGTTTTCCTTTTGGTTTCTTTTGCTAATGGGACGATTGCTTTGGTTCATTCGTTCTCTAAAATGTTCTCCTTTCTCATGTAGTATCTGATTCATTACCACAAGTCCTGTGACTTTCTCCTGTAGAATTTACGCTTCAAAGATATCCTCTTTTGCTCATAAATATCGAATATTTTATTTGTTGGGTTAGTTCCTGTATGGGTTGCTTTTCTTTAGGTTTCCTGTCGGGTTTTTTTTCTGCCTTTCAGTTCCTTTAAGTACTGGCCTATTGCTTTGGTATAGGAGTTCTCTACAAGGTTCTCCTTTTTCCTTTAGTCTCTACTGATTTGTTACCCTCAGTCCAGAACTTTCTCTGACTCCTGCCTTGTCTCCGCCCACAAGCCAAGAGAGTAGAAATACCCAGCTGCCCGTCCTGCTGTGGGCTCGCCTCCTGAATCTGTGCTAAGCTCCAGTCCTGGGGATCAGAGCCCTGCGCAATGAAGCAGCAGCTGCGGGCCCCTGGGAAGGAGGCTTGGGATTCCGCAGCGGAGGCGCCCGAGCCCCCGCCTGCCTCTCTGCTGGGCTCACGACATTCTGGGCTTTGCCCACTCCCTTTCTATCCTGTGCTGGATGAGCTCGCAGCCCTTGGTGGTGGTTTGCCTTCGGAACTGCTTTCCAGTCCGTGTTGGCGGCTTCACTGGGTCTACCCACCAAACCAAGAATTGCCCGGAGCGCAGAGCACCTCGGAACTAAGACCCGCTCGGCCCCCTGAGGGCCTCTGGATTGGGACACGGAAGCCAGACGCATCCTCAGGAGTGCTGGCCCCTGCGGAGAAACCCGAGCTACTTTCGCACCAGCGGCTTCCCTGCACCAGGACGGCCCGGTTGGCGACAGAAGGCTGGAGGAGACCGGAGAGCGCGCACCCATCGGAGCTCCGCAGACCTCCCGCGCCCGCTCGGGGGAGCCCCGTCCGCACATTCTCAGGCTGCTTGGACTGGATTGCTCACACCGCGTACACCTTGTGGTGCCGCGTCTCCAGAAGCATCTTTGGGACTAAAGAGCCCCGGGATTCCTATCTGCCCTTGGAACACATTCTCAGTTGTGAAACTTAGAAAATAAAAATCTCTTAAGATGCACTTTCAGGGTTCTCTGTCCAGTTCTTCTCACTCTCTGAGATTTCTACTTTTCGTGTCTGTTGATCATTACACTCGGGTTGCTTATAGATTTTATATTAAAAAGTAGGACTTGGCTTTGTTCCTGTCTCTTCAATTCCTAGAAGTCCGTGTACACTTCTAGGAAAAGGGGCTAAACGCCTTTTCTGTCCTCCCATGTTTTGCGAAATCACCTTTAATCTTGTTTGAATTTACCGCCTCAGCGGAAGTCCGTGTACACTGGTGAGCACAGGATCCTTCTGCCAGCGATCTGATGGAAATTACCGCGGGGACTTGATCCCTTATCACAGTCGGGGTACAGTGTGAAAAAAGATTTCTTCCTTCTCACCCCTTCTGGGAAATCACGAGTTAACTTCGTCTATGTTTGCCAAGTCAGTGAAAGTCGTTTTCTACTGGTAACATGGGAATTCGAACTACCAAGGACTTTAAAATTACCGCCTAAACTTGCTCCTCATTCTTCACTGCGTAGAGGTCAGTGTGCAGTGGTGAAAAAGGATTTCTGCTGGCAAGTTCTGAGAAATCACACTTTGATTCTTGGTATCAGCTTCTCCGTGGAAGTCCTACTATACTGGTGAACATAGTATCTTTCTGCTGGCAATATCACAGAAATCAACAGGACTTGTTCTTTGTCTTCACGTTTCAGACGTTGGCGTACAGTGTGAAAAAGGATTTCTTTCTCCTCACAAGTTGTGGGAAGTCACGGTTTATCTTTGCACTGGCCACCTCTGTGGATGCCTTTGTAGAGTGGTGCAGAGGAGATCTCCTACTAGGAGTAGCCCTAAAAGGACAAGGCAGTTTTTCGTTTCTCTTCACTTTTTAGAAGCCAGGGTGCATGGTGAAAAATAATTGTTTTCACTCACAAAATTTGGGAAATGACGATTTAACTTGGTTGACATTTGCCATCTTTGTGAAAGTCGTATAGTGGTGAACAGAGTATCTTTCTGTGAGGATTGTCCTAACAACTTCCTCGTGGAGGTGGTCTTTTGTCTTCACTTTCTAGATGTAGGTGAACGGTGAGGAGAAATATTTGTGTTCCTAATCGTTCTAGGAAGTTGCGATTTAATTTTGTTCGTATTTTCCGCCTCAGTGGAAGTCCCTGTAAAGTGGTGAACACGATATCTTCCTGCTCCCTGTCTCTTTCAAAGTAAGACACAGATTGTCCCTCTTTTTTCCCTTCACTTTTCAGAAGTTGGTGTATATGAGAAATATTATAAGTATCTTTCATTGTAAGTTTTGCAAAATCATGATTTGAGAATTTGTATTTGGCACCTCAGTTGAAGTGCTTGCATAGAAGTGAACACGATATCTTTCTGCGAGAGACACCATCATAAGGTTCTGACTCTTGATTTTGGCTCAGATCCTGATATCACAGTCCATGAGGTGGAGACCCCGGAGCTGCATGCAGACAGCAGGAGCCTGCTTGGAATCCTCTCTCTGTCACTCTGCTCCCCTCACCCCCCAGAATAAATAAATGAAGTCAAGAAAATAGAAAGTTAAAAACAAATGTATTAAAACCATGACTGCAATAATATGTTATTGGATATGCAATATAACATATGCAAACCATAATATCAATACCCTAAATGTGAGGGAATGTAAAAGTGTAAAGTTTAGGAATGCTACCAACATGAATCTGTTATCAGTTCAAAATAGGGCATTACACATTTTAAACTAATAACCACATGGTACCCACAGGGAGAACATTTGTGGTCAGTATACTGAAGAATGTAGTTCTTAATCCATGCTCAGTTAAGTTTTGTGAGTGGTATAAGGTAGGGGTCTAATTTCATTGTTCTGTGTATGTTTTTCCTGTTTTCCCATCACCATTTGTAAAAGAGACTCTCCTTTTCCAGTTGGGGACTATGGCTCCCTTGTCTGATATTAGTCCACTGTACATGGGGGGGGGG
>NW_027551280.1:0-3087 GCF_008692635.1 Crocuta crocuta
TTTTTTTGTGTGTGTGTTTTCAGTTTTGGCCTAGGTCCCACAAGGTTAAGAACAATAGATGTCAGGCCACCATCGAAGAAATGCTAAGAGCTTGTGAAGTAGATTTTGTGACTCTTAGCGTACAGCTCACCTTGGGGTATATAAGAAGTCCTTGAAAGAGGGAAAAAAATCAAAGAGAGAGAATCTCCTTGGAGAGGATTGCCAGGGTGTGGAGAGTTCCCTCTCACATGAAGCTGTGTGGGTCAAGAGAACCTTTCAAGGGGTTTGACATGTGTTCCTGGACATCTGGGGACTCCAGGGTCTGGTTCCTCATGCATGTCTGAAAATCCAGAGGCTAGAGACTGGCTGAGGGGCTGGCCAGCCACAGAATGGGAAGAAAAGACTGCTTAATGAATAGCTGAGTGCTCAGAGCTGTGGTCACTTGAGCACAGTCTTGACTGCACCGAAGAAGAAATCCAGCAAAGAGTCATCTTGAAAGGGACCCTGGCAGAAGGGACCCCTGGGCATGGCAAGGAAACCCTAGCAGAGGCTGTGCGGTGTGAGGGTGGGGCACTGCCTGATGTCTGGGAAGGTTATAAAGGGCAACATGAACAGCTTCTCTTTGCCATTGGACTCCAGAGTTGGATTGCCCAGATTCAAATCCATTTTCTAATTTGGGCAGATGAGGTACCATCTCTGTGCTTTGATTTCCCCACTATGCGACAGTAAGTCTATACTAGGGGAGAACTCACACTGGATTGCATCTCTGCAGGTCTTTCAAACTCTTTCCTCTAATCCTTCTTACTTTGGGCTCAAGTCTGAGGGTCTTGAACAGACACAATGAGCTGGAAAGGAAGTTAAGCAGAGAGAAGGCTTCCTCCCTCTTGACTAAAATGTTCAAAGTTCTTCCTCTTCCTGATTTCCCACAATAAATTCCCTATCTAAGGTAGGCCCAAGTGGAGAAAAAAAATAAACACACAAGGAATAAATGAAAATATGGGCGAAAGATTGCATTGGTCTGGCCTGGAGCGGTTAGTATCTGAGAGAGACTGGGAAGGCAATAAAAACTGTCCAGGGTGTTACTCAAGGTGGGGAGGAGCAAAGGGCACAGGGGGCTCTAAGAGGGCATTTGTAGGAAGGAACCAAGTTACTTTCTGCTTGTGACCAGTCATGTCCAATAAACTCATTTAATATATACAAGTTTAGGGATTGTTTTAAAAAATGGCTTTTCCAGAAATTGCTTCCAATACCGCCCATAGGTCTTTGGAGCAGAGAAATGTCTTTCAATCCTCTCATTCCAGGGATTAGGTAAGCAGTGGTAGTCACTTCCCTTCCGCGACTTCTAGATATTGCTTGAAATACTGGAATTTAAGATTTTCCTTGGAGAAACCGGGGCATATTCTGGGATGAGGAAAGGTGGGACACATTGGCCTCAATGCAAATGATCCATGAAGAAGTCTTTTTGAGTACCTGTGATTTTTGAGAAAGCACTTTGCTGAGTTATTCTACAAGGTATAGAAAACTCTCTGGGTTTTTCTAAGTGTTTTGGCAATTCTTTATTCTTAGCAATTTTCTAATTTTATCTATTACTATTTTGTTATTACCATATTTTTGTCCAGGAAATCCTCCTGCGGCTCGAAACTTCTCGCTAATATTTAAAGTTGCCCCTGGAATCATGTGTCTTCTTGGCCTTACTGTTCAGGTATCTTTCATTTTGGCAAATGGCAGTTACCAGCTGTGATTAAAACATGGAGCCAATGCTCTAGGACTGACACAGAAGATGGTCTTCCTGCAGGACAGATGGTACCTCCGGCATTATTCAGACCAGCCATCTAAGCCCATGTGGCCTTGGATGTGTGCCTGAGGTCAGAGGTCAAACAAACTTGTAAGTGGGCCCCAGGCCAGCTTAACAGATGGGTGAGGATAGAGATAGTCAGCAGACCACATAGGGCCCCAAACAGAGTCTGTGCATAGGGAGGGACTGTAGCATTTACCATCTCCCCGAAGAGGCCCTGGGACTTAAATACAAAAATTATAGTTTACCACAGGAGTAAGGCATTAATAAGAGAGATTTCTACATGTCCCCAGTGGAACGCTTCCGAGCTTGGAATCAAGTAAGAGAACTCTGAATCTCAGCCTTTATCTGAATCGACCAAAACAGCTCCTGTTTTATGGGGCCGAACACTGGGACTTTCTGTAGTCTGATATTTTTCTCTTTCCTGGTAAATCCTGAGGTTGGAGTGAGTGCTATTAGTCAGAGTTGTCCTGGGCAATTGGGACACTGGAGTAATGGCCCCTAATGGCTATGGGACAGAATTGAGGGTGGGTGTGTGGCAGCTTGGGCCTGCAGAAGATGTGAGTTTTCAGGACTTTCCTTCTGCCTCTTTTATGACATTTTCCCTCTCTCTCTTTCTTTTGCTAAGTGTGCCATAAATACCCTTTCTGTTGTACAGCTGACATTCTGGCTCGTCTCTATCTGTGGCAGTTGGTTGGCTCTGGGTCCTGCCAGCCAAGTGTCACAAGAGTGCTTGCAAGGGACATGGCTGGGACAATAGGGAATATCATGTACTGATACATGGTCTAAATATATTTTTGTTCCACAGACAACATGCTTACCTGATCAGGAAGGTAGGAAATACAAGGATTCCAATGTGTGCATTCTGGGACATCTGAACAGATCTTCAGGGAGAGCCAGAGGCAGCCTTGCTAGGTGGTACAGCTGGGGGTTTGGTAGATGGAGACAGAAAGGAAATAGAACCTGTGCAGACAGATGAGCTATTCATGGCGAAGGAAACGCACCGTGACTGGCATGTACTCTTCCTCATTCCAGGAGACAGAGAAAGCAAATAAGAGGGAGAACTTAGTGCACCATTGACTGACTCTTCAGACTCTACCTACACTGAGTGTCTGGTTTTGAAAGACAGGACTTCCTTCATCCAAAGAAGGTGTCTTATAATGAGTAACAACACTCAGAAGGATAATCAAAGAACCACTTGAAAGACCAGTTGGGAGGCAGCTGGGTCCTAGCATCACATGGGTACCCCAGCTGGGCACCCCCTTTATAAAAACACATGTATGGGCACCTGGGGGACTCAGTCAGTTGAGTGT
>NW_027551281.1:0-3091 GCF_008692635.1 Crocuta crocuta
TCACGGAGTCGAAGAATGAGTCTTGAGGACAACAGAGAGTGATCAAAGCAGTAGAGTTTATTGAGGGAAAGTACAAAGGTGTCAAGAGCGAGAGGGGTCCTGACCACGTAGCCGCTGAGGAATTCTGTCGCTGGCTTGTTACTGGGACCTTATCGGACAGTGTGTGAGACTGCACCCGTGGCGTCTGGCCTGGGAAGGCCCAGAACACGTTTGTGCCACCCTCGTCTTCCTCAAACTCCGCCGCCGCTGCCACCTTCTCATCCTCCCACTTGCAGCTGCAGCCCGCCTCCCTGAAGGTCCCTCTGTGTCCCTGCCTAGTGTAACCCTGTCCCCGTTCCTTCCTCCCCCTGGAACAGGGCCCCCAACTGCCGTTAGGGAACAGGGACGATGACCGTTCTGGCTTCTTCCAGCTGACAAGGGGCGGTGTGGGGGTGCGGCAGTCGGGGTCTACCCAAGGCCCGTCGAGTGGTCCCGGATCGGTTCCACAGGAAGGCTGGCAGGCATGAGGTGGCACAAATACCGGCAGACACACAGAGAAAAACACAAACTCAAGATTATATTGACTAACAAGATGGCATTGCTGAGACAATGCTCCCCGCTCCCAAACCAGCCAAACAATCCAGGGGCGACCCTGCCTCTGTGCAGTTGTGCCCGAATGGCATCGATCAGCTGCGAGACTCTGTGAGATTATCAGTTATATCAAAACAGCACATGGGAGGGAATCTCTCCCAACCCAGGTGATGGAGGAGCAGGAAGTCATCACCGGTGGCTCGATCTTCCAAGAGTCCGGCCCTAACGCCACATAATTTGTGATTTAAAGCATCTAATGCTGGTGAGGTGTCACGTAGAGCTCTGCTGCGTAAGCAGACGGTGTGCTTTACTTTGTGGTGTAAAACTTTTCCAAGAGGCGGGAGTCCAACCAGAGAAAGAGCCGAGGCAGACACGTCCCGCTACTACTTTGCGAGTTTTGAGGTAAGCCAAGCCCGGGTACTGCTTCACAAGGCAGAGTCTTTATTACTTTTTGTGCCTTTTGTGTCTCGAAGGGGAAGGCCTCTACCCAATTAGTACAAGTATCAACCCATACCACCTGATGTCGGAAGCCCTGTGACCTTGGCACACGAGGGAAACCCAATTGTCAGCCTTATCTGGATAGCCTCCAGGTCCTTGATTGCCTGGGACAGGACGTCTGTGGTGGAGAGGATTGTGTCTAAGACACACTGCACAGGCTGCTACTACTTGCTGAACTGTCCTTGACCAGTGTTTCCCAGGAAACGTCCTCTGGGCCGTTTGGTAAGTTTTATCTCTGCCTAAATGAAAGGCCTGATGCGGTGCTTTAATGATCTTCCAGCTCTGTGACCAGGTAATAGTAATTGCCCCTGCTCAGTTTCTAACCATCCCGGGGGCTGGGACAGTGTCCAAGAGTCAGACCCCAGTTCGTTTTCTTGGGAGAGAAGGCGGGATTGAGTCTCCTTTAATAATTGATGCAGCGGGTGAGCTATTCTCCGAACTTTGGTACCCAGAACCTGCAATACCCAGTAATCCCCCCAAACCCACGTGACTGTTGATCTGTCCTGGGGCTGGTAGCACTATAGTCTCTAATCTGGTTATCATGTCCCTTCCTAGCAAGGGAGGAAGGCTCTCTGGCATTATCAAGGAAGAATGAGAAAAAAAAAATAGTTTTCCCCTCATGCGTCCCAGGGGCTGAGAGGAAAATGCAGTCATAAGTTTTCGAGAGACACCTCTCATTGTTATGCTGCATTTGGACAGTTGGCCAGGAGGGGAAAGGAGGACAGAAAAGGTGGCTCTGGTATCAAGAAGGAAATGAACTGGGTTTTTAGTGGCCTGAGTTCTCCAGAGTGACCCAAGGTTCCCGGCTTCCGATAGACAGTTGGTTCCAGAGAGCCACCACAAAGAGCCCCAGACTCACCAGTCCCTTCCAGGGACACTGGTTATCCGAGCCCTTGCAGATAGAGGTCCGCAAGGGCATTCAGACCTCCAGTGATTGTCTTCACACAAGGGCATAGCTTGTGGGGCTTCGACTTCCGTTGTCCTTCCCGAGGGCAGTCTCCTTTACAGTGTCCTGAATGGCCACATAAGTGGCACTGGGTGCCCGGACCTCAGGATATCTGGTCTGACGTAGTACATGAGGCTGCAATTAAGACCTCAGATTTTTGCTTAAGCCTCCTTTCCTGTTCTTTCCTCCTGATGTCCGTTGTAACATACCCAATTGACAGCTCATAGGAGCTCTTTGAGGGTCCCTTCCAGGCCAACAGCCAATTTTTGCATGTGGTCTGTATATCTAGGGCTGATTGAGTGACACATGTGTCCTTTAATATCATCTCAGACCCAGGGGTATCTGGGGTATCAGGGGAGATACCATATATTTAATGAGGGCCTCCCTCAACCTCTCCAGGAAGGCCATCGGGCTCTCATTCTGTTTGTAAAATAGTGGCCAATTTCACATAATTTAAGGGCTTAACCTTGGACCTCTTTAATGTCTCCGAAACAGAGCTTGGAGGTGGTGGCAGTATCGTTCCTCAATGGGATGGTCACAGTCCCAGTTAGGACCTTGAGATGGATCTACCTGGGGCCCAGAAGGAAATGGGGAGCTCCTTATAGGACCTCTCCAGCCCCATGATAATTCATGAGTTGCTTTTCCTTCAGGGTTTGGGGATCAAAATCATCCCAGTTTTTCAGAGTGCAACCCAAAGGAGTATTGACCTTGGTTGGGGAATTGCCCATCTATAGGAAAATGAGGAAGACGCCTCCCTTCTCTCAGTTTCCTGTAGCTGTCGTAACCATCTCCTGACCCCAGTGGTTGGCCCCGCTTTTTGACTGGCTGTGCGACTGGCAGTCAAAAGCTCTGTGAGTCTCGTGAGGTGCTGGGAGCGGTTGCTCTTATCCAGGCTTGACCCTCCCTCTGAGAGCTGACCTTGTCTTTTCCGATTTCTCCTACCCCTCCGTTGCCAACCTGCGGGACTTTGGGGGTATCGACTGTGACCGAGCAAGACTTCCCCAGTTACAGAAGGATGCACTCATTCCACTTTGGCCCCACAGTAATCCTCTTTACAAATATGTTTCAAAAGGCTGG
>NW_027551282.1:0-3091 GCF_008692635.1 Crocuta crocuta
TTTTTTTTTTTTTTTTCTTTTCTGGTAAAGTCCTGAAGGCAGACAATGGGCATTTGCTGGTTTCAGTCAGGTGTTTCACATGTGAGAGAACATCAGATTCCAGAATGCGGACACATTGAGTTTTGCACACAGAACTTCCACATTTATACACTTACACCACTGGTCAAGTTGGGTGTGGTTTTCAAATCACCCTATAGCAGCCAACAGGGTAACAATGAAAAGTGATTAATACCTTTGCAAATGAATAGGTCCCAAAGAACCATATCTTCTCAAGTAGAGTTTACTCAAAGTGCCTTTTGGGTGATTACTTGGTCATCAGTGCCTGCTTCCCTAAAACTTGAGAGGGCAGTGGTAACAACCATCCTAGGTCTGGAGCAACAAGAATGAATGAGATCTAAAGCAAACCAGGAGCCATCAGAGACAGCTGGCCACCAACCTGCCGTCAGGTTTGAAAATGTTACCCAAAGACAAGATAGGTTCAAGGGGCAAGAGAGAGTAAGCAAAAATCGTGATGTTGTTTTGTTCAATGCTTGTTTGACCTCCACTGCTATCAACAGTGGACCACAAAGTGCTTTGTTTTCCTCTAGTTAAAGAAGGTAGCAATCCTACCGCACCGCTTCATAGGAAAACATTAGTCACAGAGCAAAGTTAATGCCGACACAGACTCTCAAAAGGACCCTCGTTATCTGATAACATCCTATATTCGGTATTCTTCCCCTCCAAAGACTGTTGCCTGAACCCCTCTTCTTAATTCATTTATTTGGCCACAGCCAAGGAAGCTTTCATGTTTCAAGTGTTTTCAGATTTCAATTTAACATATTCACATGGACCACTGTTTTCTGATGCCCATTAGAAAAGACAGACTCTTCCCCAGGGAGGCATACCAAAATTTAAATAAATAATTGGGGGCAGAAGGGAGCCTTACCTTCGATTTTAGCATATTCTGAGAGCCGGGAATAGTTGACTAAAGCAGCCTGCTCTAGACATTTCCGGATGACTGTTTTTACCTCCTCTTGTGGTACGGGGGTAACAATATCTTTCATCAAAACCTTTAGGTGGGGAAAGAAAAGATTATTAAGATGGTTCAACCAAATGTGTTACTCATTTATATTTCTTCAAGAGCTCAGGCTGAAAATGAGTTGTGAATGCTTCCTTTGACTTAACATTGATTGAGAGCCATCGTTAAAGAGAAAACACAGAACTGTAATGCACACTTAGGATGGCAAAGCCCATCTATGAATCAAGGAAGGGCCAGGAACATATCTTCAATATATGCTAACTATTTGGGAGTCTGGAGATAAAATATCTAGAATTTTGGCAGTTTCCCCACGTTTATTCTGGTATTTGGTGAATGGTAAACGAAGCCTTGAAAAATGACAAACTAGGTCATTCAGCCATAATATTTCATTACAATTATGTTTATGTCTGCATATATGTACTCTGTCTTTTACTTCCATTCTTACCCTTTCCAGGAGTGATAGAGTTGCTTTTAAAGCACCTTCAGGTCGACCAAATGGAAAGCAATACCTAAAAAAGAGAATATTCTTCAGGTTGCCCAAATACATTACATTTCAGCATGAAATATGCTACAATTTGATTCCTATAGCAACTCTTTTTGAGGAACAGAAAATGCTTTTTATTTTGTCACGTTGTGTTATGTTAATCTGAATTCACACCATATATGTGTGTATATAATGTATATATGTGTATGTGTGAATAATGACTAAAGAGAGACTCTGCAAATGTCTGCAGCAGAAAAGAATATTTAGAGTGATGGCATAAGGCTCTGTTTAGATTTCTATTGTGAAGGAAAACCATTTGTTAGCTCACATGTGTCCTTATATATTATTATAGAGACCAGCAGTAAAAAGAAAAAAAAAATTAGTTGAAACAGGCTAAAATCCTAACATATTTCCTCAAATCTCCAAAGGAAATGAAGGAGTGTATTTTGAGCAAATTCATGCTTTTGCTAGGTATCCTTCCTTGACTGTGGTTTTTCCTTGTCATTGGGTCTTTTGCCATTGGCGATACATCTTGCATATAGTGAATAATCAATAAAAATTTGTCCCGGAGGATTGTGATGGCACAGAAGGAACTGGGTCCTGTACTCCTAAGAGTTCCATTGACTATTCTGGGCTCTCACAGGCCCTTCGAGACACTGTTCCTCAGGGTACAGAGGGGCCAGCAGAGGGTACTTAAATTCAAACTATCTCCTGTGCATGTGTCTGATTGGGTGGTCCGGGGCAAGTTCCCTAACTCTCTCAGCTTTACTTTTCATTAATGGAGATTATAATAACTACCTTACAAAGTTGTTCTGGGAATTAAAAAATGAGTTAATGCCTAGCCAGCCATTAGTCGGATATCGTGACCTGTAGGAAATGTTGCATAAAAAGGATCTATTTATTATTATAAATGTTCTTACTATTTTTGAGTTACTATCTCAGGATCTCTAGTCCAGAAGCACTGGTGCAGCGTTAGAAATGTCTAATTTGCTGCAAGGGAGACGGGGGCTATGTGGTGCAAGGCTGAAGGCTTGGACCTGCTCGCTGTGCCAAGGGTGTGGGGAAGAGTCAATCTGCTGAGGCAGATCTAAGTTTCCTTCTTTCCCTGTGTAGACAGCGGGTCCTGTTTCTGAGGTAAGAGTGAAGGTGGAGACTCTCGGATGGATGCCACTGCCTTCCTTCTCTGTTCATGTGATCTGATTCACAGGATTTTTCACTGATTCAAGAACCTTGTAGAAACTTCACATTCAACCTTTTAACAGAGTTTTTAAAAATGAATGGATGACCAGGGTCAGCTTGCAAAAGGAGGGCTCTAGTATTTCTGTGGAAGTAGAATGAACTGAAGATTTCAAAGTCTCCTGGCTATTGTAGAACCCTGTCCTGTTGGTTTCCATTTTCATTCAGTTATTTATTTATTTTTTTTTTAGTTGGAGAGAGAGCAGGAGGGAACGGGGGAGAGGGACAGAGAAAGAGAGAGAAATAGAGAAAACCCTAAGCAGGCTCCACTCTCCCAACACGGGGCTCGATCCCACAACCCAGGGATTATGACCTAAGCCGAAATCAAGAGTCAGACGCTCAACTGACTGAGC
>NW_027551283.1:0-3092 GCF_008692635.1 Crocuta crocuta
GAATGGCTTCCAGCATCAGTGAAAAACTATATGGAATTGGCAGGTGAAGATTGAAGTTTCTATTTTATAGAGAAAAATAGGCAGATATGTCCATGGCTCTATAGAGAATATATGATAACCATGTGACTAAAAACTCTTTAAGGTTCCTGTGCTTGGTGGAAACACCTTACCTTTTAGTCTGCATGATACACCATCAAGTCAAACCAAGCCTTTCCATATTTCTTCCTCGCAACAGCCTTTTTTGTTTAACATCTAAAGTCTAGCAGGAACCCCACTTTTCATGCAACTCATAGGAGGACTCCAGCTGCTTTTACATCATCCTTTCATTGCAAAATGTCTGCCAACCTTCCATTTTATAAAATAGCTCCTATGTTCCTTTCAGTAAATTGGAATATTCCTAAATGCACATCCACTGTAGACAGACTTCAAATATTTTTCGCCACAAATGCCAGTAGCAGAAACCTCCAAGCCAGTCACTGTATCCATAGCAAAGGTTTACAATGTGGCTTAAGTTGTGAATCCGATCCCAGTACACTCCTGCCTTCTGCTTGGTGAAAAGCAGCTGCTCTTATGTCAAATTCATCTGTTTAAAATATTTACTGTATGTAATCCTCATTTAGCCGGTGGGCCTCTGCCATGGAAACTGTCTTAGCAACCAAGATGAGCTCCAGCAGGAGAATGAACAAACGAGAAAGGGCAGAAGCACCTCTGCAAAACACCCTGGGGTCCTGGAAGGCACAATTCCCGCGTGTGAAATGTTGGGGAAATGAGCACTGGCGAAATATCCAAGGAGCGCACTGGCAGCAAGTGCGGTGCCAGGCTTTTGTCATCATGCTTGATTTTCAGCATAGAAAGCCAAATTGAAGATGCCAGTCTCAAGATGCTCACCTCAATCTGTAATTACACACCAGCTGGAATTACAATTATTGGAGCTTGTCAGTCTTCCTACTCAGCCCTGCGAGCTTCAGGCATAATTACCTGCAACGAGCTCACTCAGTCCCATCCAGTTTCTGAGACAATCCATTTATGCTTTCAACAATTATTCATTGAGCACAAACCAGTGTCAGGGATTCGGCTAACAGGCTGAGGATGCAGTAGTGAAGGACATGGATAGGATCCCATTTTTCATGAAGCTTGCATTCCAGTAAATATAGTAAATCCATCCATCCATCCACCTATCCATCCATCCATTCCTACGTATGTACATCAGACATGAACACAGAAGCAAACAATCTCAGGTATTAATAGGTGCTAGGAAGAATCAAACTAATTAATGTGAAGGGAGAGCAGTGGGGGCTAATTTAGGTAACTCGATCAGTAAAGGTCTTTTCATGAGTCTCCAAGCAGAGCGAAAAGCCAGTGCATAGGCCCCAAGGTAAAAACGAGCGCGACATACAGCAAGAACAGAAGCAAGTGCAGACTGCCCAAAGGGTGGTGAGTGCAATCCTACCTTGGTCTCATGATTTAGGCTGAATCTTGACATATGGTGATGCCTCCCTCGCATCAGGCCCTGTTCTTCTCATTCATGAGGCTGGCTGTGTCCTATTTTAAGCAAGAGGTATAGACATTCCTATTACCCACTGAGAATGGTCCATCTGGGTGTCATCACTGCCTTGAAGGTCTCATACCTGGGAACCACAGCCTCCTGATATGCATTCTATGCACATGGGAAATCTAGTGACATCACCTTAGTCATTGCATTTTAGATTGCTGGCCAGTTATCCCAGACCATTTAAGTTTAAGTCTTGAGCATCTCTAACTAAATCTTATTCTCCCTTTCCCATCAGCCTATGATAGCATGCTAACATACTTTACATACAGGAGGTTTATTGCAGTATATTTTACATACAATAAAATTCACTTACATTGGTGAACATTTTTAAGGGTTTGACAAGTGTATACAGTCACATAGCCACTGTCATAATAAAGTTATAGAACATTTCTACTAGCCCTCCCAATTTTCTGTTGCCACTTTGTCGTCTCTGGCAATCACTGATCTGTTCTATGTCACTAGTTTGGGCTTTTCCAGAGTATCCAATAAATGGAATTATAGAGCACGTAACTTTTGGAGTCTGACTTCTTTCACTTAACATAATTCATTCGAGATTTCTCCATGTGGTGGTGTGTATCAATGGGTCTTTTTGTTGCTGAATAGTATTCCATTATGGGTATGTACCACAATTTGTTTTTCCTTTAAGTAGCTGAAGGCCATTTGGGTTAGTTCCAGTTTGGGGCAATTGTGAATAGAGGCTGTATAAACATTTATGCACGGGTTTTTGTGTGAATATATGGCTTAATATCTCTTGGGTAAATATCTAGAGATGGAATGTCCAGGTTCTACGGTCAGCGTATGTTTAACATTATCAGACTAACACACTTTAAATGACCCATTTGTACACATGAGAAGTTCACCTTTGTGTAACGGAGTAAAGATTAAACCCAGAATCAAAAGACCTTGATTCAAGCCATACATTTGAAACTAATAATTCTCAGACTTTGGGAAAGTTAGTTCGTTATTTTTCCAAACCAATTTCCTTGCTATGGACTGTGGATTATCATAATTTACTGAGACATGTTATTGTAGCATAAACAAACTGGCAGAACTTTATAAAATATATTATATTTTATTGAAAACTATTGTTACGGTTTATTACAAATCTGTTACAAATGAGAGGTCATATTAGTGTTTAATGCATGCTACTAGTGGCTGACAGAAGTTGAAGTCACAGGCATTCAGAAGCCATGCATTTCATCTTTTGTCTTTTTAGAACATAAAGTTCTAGAGTTACTCACTGTCCAATACTGTAGTCACTAGCCACAATGTCTATTTAAATTTGCCACAATGTTAATCTCAATTTAGATTAACTAAAATTAAATACAGTTAAAGATTCAGCATGCCCAGTTGTAGGAGCCACCTAGCCAGTGCTCAATAACCATATGTAGCTAGTGGCTATTTTAATGGACAGCACATTTCCTTCATTGCAAAAAATTATAGATGGTGCTGATCTAAGGGACAGGTTCTATGCTGTTGCTCTCAGAAAATAATATGGCAAAAATATCCTAGAACTTATTTATAACTTAATATTAAAAAA
>NW_027551284.1:0-3061 GCF_008692635.1 Crocuta crocuta
AGAGAGGGAGAGAGAATCCCAAGTAGGCTCTGCACTGTCAGCACAAAGCCCAACATGGAGTGTGATCTTACCAACCAAACCGTGAAATCATGACCTGACTTGAAATCAAGAGTCAGACACTTAACTGACTGAGCCACCCACATGCCCCTTGTCTTTGTTTTTAAAGTGGGTTTCTTCTATAGCTGACATATAGTTGGGTCTTAATTTTTTAATTCAATTTGACAATCTTAATTTTCAATTGGAGTATTAAGACCATTTGCATTTATTTATTCATTTGTTTACTTTAAGTTTATTTATTTATTTTGAGAGAGAGAGAATGCGTGCATGCAAGCAGAGGAAGGGCAGAGAGAGAAGGAGGGAGAGAATCCCAAGGAGGCTTCTCCTTGTGCAGAGTGGTGGCGCAATTTCATGAACCGTGAGATCATGACCTGACCTGAAATCAAGAATTGGACACTTAACCTAATGAGCCACCCAAGCACCCTAAGACCATTCACGTTTAATATAATTATGACTATGATTGGATTTACATCTGCCAGTTTGTTATTTGTTTCCTATATGTCTTGTGTCTTTTTTGTTTCTATTTCTCCTTTAATGCATATTTTAGTAATTTCTTAATTTCTCTGATTTTATTAACTTGTTTTTTCCTTTTAGTTGCCTTATTGGATGCTGGTAGATTTGACTTTGTTGAGTGTTGGCTTTCTTTTTGGAATTCCCTAAATATTTCTGGAATTTGTTCTGGGTGGGCATTACTTAGTGTTAGCTGGATCCTTCCAAGGCCAGCTCCTTAGGTTTTGTTAAGGTGAAGCCAGAGAAGACTTTAGACTTGGGCTGATTTTGTTTGACCACTGAGGCTCTCCTCTTCTGCGGACTTTTCTCAGTGCCCATACAGCAGGAGGGCATTCCACTCTGGCCGGTCAGACCATAAACTATCCCCAGCCTCATGTGAGTGTTAATGATTGTTCTGCCTACTTCTTTCTGGTGTTTCTTTTCCTGGTTTGGGGTTTCCTCCCAGCACACACCTATCAGCCCTCAATCAGTCTCAAGTGGATCCAGAACTCTGGGTCTGTGAAACTCCCTCGGCTCTGGCATGTTGCCCTAGAAATTTTAATCACCTGGACACCCGAAACTCTGTTCCTCTTCAACATGGTGAGCCACAGGCTCTGTCTGTGTCCCCTCTCCCCGCACTACCATTTGGAAACTGCTTCCAGGTGGGCAGATGGGGTGGCTACGGGCTCATTTTGTTTCCCTTCTCTCAGTGGTCTGTTCTGAGCTGCGACTCCAGCGTCTTGAAATCAATCGTTTCATACATTTCATACGTTTTGTCTGAGGGAAGAGGGCTCAATCTGGTCTTTGTTACTCCTTCGTGTCTGGAAGCAGAACACGAAACCCAGTTTTTGCCAGGCTGCTTCCTCAGTCCTCCAGCCCAGAACCTGTTCTTGTCCCTCTCTCCTGCCTTCCCTCTGTCCATCCTGCTGCAGAAAACAGACGTCAGCACCTTGGAGCACGTGTCTTCTTCCTCCGGCCACAGTGGCACCTCTGCTCCTCAAGCGGGGACTGACAGTGCTGCGTCCTTACCTTCGTTCCCAAGACTGGCCTACTTTCACCCCGTTTTATTTTCTCTTCGACCACAGGCGGCCCCACTGCTCCCAGTCTTTTCCCCAGCGGGAGCAAAACAGGCTCAAGGAAACTGGGTGGCCGGACCAAAATAGTACCGCTAATCCCTGCCCTGCAGTTATTCTCCTTCTTTGAAAAGTAATTTTTTTTTAATTTACAAAACCAGTATTTGCTGCGTAACAAAGTTAATAGTCTCCTCCTTTCCCTGTACCCACAATCACATTTCCCTGCGACAAACAGGGTCCTAAGTTTTGACCCTTACTCTTCCACATCTCTCTCCTCGTCACACAGGCAGACTCTAGCGTACGTAGACGTAGGGCTTAACCACGTTGTTTTAAAAATGGGACCAGACTGTACACATTCCAGTGCTTCCCTTTGTTTTTATGGACATATAATTCACATGCCATAAAATCCGCCCCTTTCTAACGTGCAATTCAGTGGTTTTGAGTGTATTCACAAGGGAGTGCAACTATCACCACAGTCGGTTTTAGAACATTCCCATCACCCAGAAAGAAACCCTATACCCATTAGCAGTCACGCTGGCCCTCAGCAACCACTAATTTGCTTTCCGTCTCTCTGTATTTGCTTATTCTGGGCATTTCATATAAATGGGATCATACCATATGCAGCCTTCTTTGTCTGGCTTCCCTCACTGCACTGAGCATAATGTACAACCATAACTTTGGATAGCTGCATTATTTTCCGTGGCCTGCCTGGAGGCGGGTCGCCTAATTTATTCAACCGTCCTGATGCCTTGGTTGGTTGGTTTCTGGTAAGTACAGTGCCGGCAATACTCAGCCTTGCATTTGCTTCCTTATGTGCAGAAACTTCGGTGTCTACAGTATGAGTACCCAGAAGGGTAGAACAATTCCCACTCCCACCAAAAATGCTTCCTCATAGCCAGGATGCCAGGTTTGAATGAGTGCTTCCCTGATAGGTAGAAAGTGTTACGTTGTTTTTGTTTCAATTTACATTTTCCTGACCAAAAAAAAAAAATCATTACTCTTTTTATTTATTTTTCCATTGGAAATGTGGAGTTCTTCCTCCTTGAATGGCTTTTTCTTGTGTTTAAAATTTTGAAACCTTTAAACAGAATAATAACAACCTTGTGTGTACCTGCTTCACAAAATTAATGACAAAATTTTGTCATATTTTGTTCCAAATCCCTAAAAAAAGTAAACCGTTGCAGGTAAAGGCAAGAGGTTTTTTTGCATCCTCCCCGCCCCCCCTCCCCCAGCTGCTTCCTCCCCTGCCCTCCTCAGTCTGTGACAGTATCAGAGGGTGGTGATGAACAGCAAACACCGAAGGACACCTGCCGTCTGCCAGGTACTCAGGTGTGTTTCACACACAGCAGTAATTCATTCAGTCCTGTGATGAATGACATAGGTACTGTTAGCAGACAAGGAAACTGAGGCACCCCCAATTCATAGAGCCAGTAAGGGCAAGG
>NW_027551285.1:0-3042 GCF_008692635.1 Crocuta crocuta
TCTTTCTTTCTTTCTTTCTTTCTTTCTTTCTTTCTTTCTCCCTTTTACTGGGAACAATTGATAACATTGCTTTGAGAGAAATTAATACAAAGAAGTAATTAGCAAAATTTAATATCTAATAAATGTAGCTTGGAGAAAAAATTTATAGATAGCTGATTATAACATTAAATGGAAGTAGAAAAGTAGAGAGACAAATAATGTTGGTGGGTCAGTTTTTTTTTCTCCTTTTATTCATACATTCATTCAAAGAGCAATCGAAGGAGAGCCATGAACTAGGAAGACTTAGGTCCTCATGAGAAACAAATCGGAGGCTTTAGGTAGCATCATAAAATAGCCATTTAGTACATTGACTTCGTGTATTTAAAGATTATGAGATTTTACAGTAGTTGGGTTATAAAATATCAATTTAGAGCAGCAGCAAATTTCCTGATATTCATTTCAGTTTATAGGCAATTCCTGTTCTGACACAAATGTATGGGCTTGGGTGACCAGGTTCTCTGGGCCAGTGCTGCATTTTCCTTTGGAGTGGGGGGTTGGGGGGAGGAGTCTCAATGGCTTTTACCCAGAAAATCAGTGGGCTAAAATTCTCCCCTTTAGTCAAGCCATTTGTATTGTAGGAGGCTTTAAAATAGTTCCATTATTTACTGGAGCTCTCACAGGTTTTGCCTTTATGGCTTCTAGGCCAACAAGGAGAAGGAAGATATCAGGGAAGCTGGGTTTACACGATCCCACTTCAGGGGGTTTATATAGCCTCTGAATCCTGTACATCACTGATTGTGATAAGGAAAAATAAAGTGTGACTAAAAGAATACTGCCATTACAAACCACTTACTATGTTAATATTCAGATGAAGAGTCTTTTTTGTTCATACTTCTTTGCAAAATTAGGGTTTTTTCCTTCCTTAAAGATGTACGCTTATTGAATGTATTTAAATTACTAGCTAATTTTTTTTCAGGGGTAAAACCCTGAGGCAAGTGTAAAACCAGTAGCTACAGAAAGCTGGAGAATCAGATGTCTGCTGGGCAAATTGACAGAACTCATTAATCTTCGATGCAGTGTGCTATAGAGTCTGTCCTTTCATGCACCTGCCCAAGCCGAAAGTAATTACACGATGGCACTATTAATACTGAAGAGCTTGAGTGGGGAGAGGGTTATCTTCTCTTCTTAGTAATTGATTGCCAGCTGATTAGTGGACAACATTTTTCTTGCAGCATAATTGCCTTTGTGCTATTGTAGCCTCTCTGACCTGGGTTTAGGTCATCTCACTGATTTTGAGGCCCTGGCAATAGCATCACAGCCCTGAAAGTAATGAACTGGAACTCAATCACTGCAAATTCCCCAAACAGTAGATGCCTAGTTAAATGTATTTCAATGATATCCTGAATAACAGCAATCATACCAAAGATCCCATTTTTTTTCCCTCTAGGAAAGCCATAAAATTCCATTTGGAAAAGTGTGTTTTTGAGAAGGAATAAATGGAAATCATGATTTGTGCCTTTTCATCTCTAATGACTGTGATGGAGACATCAGAAGCTATTTCTGTGGGATTTTTCTTTGTTGTTAATTCTCTATTTATTAAAAAGTATCCTATAGCTTTGCAACCCCAGCCCAGACATGGCCCTGGAGAGAGATGCTGAGGCCAGCCTGTCAGCCCCTTCGCCACATCAACACAGAGTTTGCACATTTGGTTACACCCTGTACAGGTTTGTAGCATGCCTGGACATTAGGGCGGGTGGCCGAAGTAATGGGGATGGGCAGGCACTAATCTCAAGATACACAGAACATGGCAGGCACACCTGATTGGCATGGCAGTAAATGTCCCATCTAGCTTTAAGAGCAGTTATGGTACAGTAGAGTTCAAGTCCAGGAGAAATGTATGGTAATTGAGTACAAATGTGGGTGGCCATGCCCATGGCCTGCTGGGCATCTGAGCTCTGCCTAAAGGTGTAGGTGAGAACACAGAGGCCCAGGAAAAGTCAAGGGTGTTGCCAGAACATCCAAGTGTGTTGGCATCCTCTGACAGTCCTGGTGCTAGCTTTCTCCAAACCACGCTGAGATGCTTCTGGACTCCCTCTGTCCCATGCCTACCCTGAGGCCCAGTCAGAGGCAGAGAATCCTGGTTCAACATAGGACAGACTTCTTCCACCTGCAAAGCAATGAACACCGATAAGCCTCTCTGGGAACATAAAGTCACTAGTGAGAGCTACCCTCTCAGCCTGCCCAGCCTGTAGACCTGCAAAGGAGCCAGGGCTGGCCCCCCACTGGCAGCAGGTGGAAACGAATGCAATTCTGTGGAATTTTTAATTTTAAGGACATTGTGTATAAGTGCTGGTGATAAACAGATTCTTAATCAATTCAAAACTAACATTTCGGCCTTGGGTTTGAGACTGCTGAAAATATATTCAAGCCCAAGCAGGGAATTAGAGGATTTTAATGCATTTTATTGCATGGTAGCCGTAAATATCAAACAATGACCTCTTTCTTATCATAAAAATATTTGATTATGTGCCTTTATGCCCTATATAAGGTGCCAGGCTAAGAAGGGGAAATGTGGGAAGTATATGTTTTAAATATAAGAGTGTAATAGTTCAGCAAATTGGAAGTGAATGAATAGTGTAGGCTTTCCATCTAAATGTCAGTGATGCCAGCAGAGTTTCCTTTGGTTCCCAAGGGTAACCTTCACATTTATGCAGCTAGAAGTAAAAATATAACATCCACTGCATAGCTTTAACAGCATTAAGCAGCAAATCTCTAAACTTTTAAAGGTGAAAATGCTACCATATGGAAGAGAATTTCATAATCATTAAAACAAGTTTTGTGTCCTCAGAGTAAGGGGTCAAGATTTTCCTGATATGAAAATGGAGATACAAAGAGGATCTTTGTAATGCCAACCGTCTCTATTTTGTAGCCAAATCTTGTAATGTAAAAGCCAAGTGTACTCAGCAATATTTGCCCATATTTCTAATCAGGATCACTGACCCAGAAAAGCAGCATTACTTATTTAGCTAGTCATTTAGCAGTATTAGAAAATTTGCGTTTCAA
>NW_027551286.1:0-3063 GCF_008692635.1 Crocuta crocuta
GAGAGAGAGGGAGACACAGAATCTGAAGCACGGTCCAGGTTCTGACCTGTCAGCACAGAGCCTGATGTGGGGCTCAACCCAAGAACCATGAGATCACGAACTAAGCCAAAGTCAGACCCTTTACTGACTGAGCCACCCAGGGGTCAGCTGTAATTCTGAGAGAGCGGGTAACCCCCTGGTGAGTTGTCCCTGCTCCTCTTTGCTCTCTTTCCTACTTTGTTCTCCACCACTTGACTCTGGAAAGGGATGTAGTTGCGGAAGGGCTGGCAGTGCAGGGTAAACAGAGCCTAAGCTGTTTGGAGCCTTGGGGAAACAGAAGGCACTGGGGAGATCACCAAGGGAAGAACTTGAGAAAGCAAACACGTACAGTTGTTTGTTTAGTCCTGGGTTCACCTCCAAGCTGCGCATGCTGACATGCTTTGAGAAGTGAACTAACTGATACACCATTCCCTAGGACCCAGACTAGCCACTCGGTGGTTCATATGCAGGGAGGCACTAAATGAACTGCCAACAGAGGCTTTGAAAAGCTGAACTGACATTGGAACACAAACCACCCAAGACAGGTTGAACGTTTCAGCCTGAACCTAACATTTCAACTACTTTTGAAAACACAATATCAACCTTCTCCATTCAGTGTAAGCAAGACTCAGAGTCTTATAATGTGCACAATGTCCAGAATATAATCCAAAATTATGTAGCCTACAAAGGAAAAGGAAAACATCAACTGCTATGGCAAAAAACTACCAACAGACTCCAGTTTTGAGATGAAATAAATGTTGGAATTATCTTTCAAAAAGGTTAAAGTAACTCTTATAACAATTCTGAAGCAAGTAATCATGAACACCCTCGAAACTGATGGAAAAATAGAACGTCTTGAGAAAGAAACAGAAAACATAAAGAAGAAAGAAGAGGAAATTTGCTAAGAACATAATAATTAAGATTACACACTCATGGATGGGCTTCATATCAGAATGCACATGACAGACAGAGGAGCAGTGACCTTGAAGACTGACCCATGGAGATTATCCAATTTGAACAACAAAGAAGAATATACAAAGAAAGATACACAGAGCCTCAAGGACAATAACCAAAGACCTGACATCTGTCATAGCCATGGAAGGAGAAGAACATGGTACAAGACTGAAAAAACATCTGAGGAAATAATGACTGAAATTTTCCAAATCTGTTGGAAGACACAAGCCAATGGACTCAAGAAGCTTGTGATGAACATGTAAGATGGACTCTCTCAGCAACCTGCAAGTATGCCCTACACGAGTAACCAGGGCAACATGCTGTCCATCAGGACACGTGTTTGCACAATCAGTGCCACTGTGTGGGTGCTACTGCTTTCATTTCCTGTTGGTGGTTGTGTCTACATGTTTCAGCTTAGTGGGTCTGTGTGGGGTGAAACAGACGCCCAACCTTTGTGTGATACCCAGAAAGCTGGCGGGGCCGTGGCCCACCCTGCTCTCTCCTTCCATGGTGGGGGGACTCTAATGGGAGGCTCCCCTTGGCATGGAGCATGCAGGATGGGAGGACACAGGCACGTGGAGCTGCCCCTCCATCTCTTCCGATACAGTTATTCTCCGGCGTATGTTCCCTGTTTTGCTGAAGCTTCTACGAGGACTCCAGAGCTGGCCCAGAGCTACCTGTGTAATTGTTGATCTTTGTTGTGGGACAGAGGCTGGGGTTCCATATGTTGTCCTTTGGTGAGCATCCCTCCTTATGCATGCTTTGAGATGTCATATTTTCACTTTTGGTCGAAATAGTTTCTATTTTCTATCACGATTTCATTTTGACCCACGACCCCTTAGAATTGCTTTGCTTGATTTTTAACCATATGGAAAATCTTTCTAGCCGTTTTACTTTGTTTATTTCTAGTCATTCCTCTGTGGTAGTTTGAATCGACTTGTTGACATTGTTGAGACTTTTTAAAGAAATGTTCCATTTGCTCTTGTAAAGAATGTATGTTCCACAGTAAATCTGAATTCTTCTTGATAGACGTTAGCCACTTATTATTTGTTTTGTTCCAATCTGTTAGATCGTTACTAGGTTTGCTGCATTTTGTTTTGTTTTTCTTCCTATTCTATAAGTTACTGGCAAGTATGTTCACATTGTCTGTTGGTCTGTAAAGCTTCTGGCAGTGACAGGCCAGTTTACTTGGGACATTGGGATCCTTCCAGGAAAGCAAAATAAGATCCCTTGAGGGTTGTCCAGCAGCATTTTGGATACAAATCACCTGCCACTTCTGCTTTCAGAGTAGGTTAA
This sequence comes from Crocuta crocuta, assembly GCF_008692635.1. Classification (NCBI taxonomy): domain Eukaryota; kingdom Metazoa; phylum Chordata; class Mammalia; order Carnivora; family Hyaenidae; genus Crocuta; species Crocuta crocuta. The sequence goes on from NW_027551286.1 coordinate 2,269, forward strand.
CTTTGGGCTTTGAGTGAGACACCCAAGAGCAAAAGCTCAGCGTGTTCCTTACTGCACTTGCAGGTTAAGAGTGTCCTCTCTGCTTGGTGGCTCCGGAGTTTCTCTCAACTGCTGTTTTTATGTTAATTTCTTAGCAGGAAACCGTTCACTGGTTTTGTCCTAAGGCAGTCCCCTCCCCCCCCAGCTAGTCCAACACTACAGGCCTGTCCTTCTTCATCCATCTCAGCTGGTATTCTTTCTGCAAAGCGCCCCTAGAAACCCTCTTCTCCACTGGAACCCCTATTTTAAGCACACATCTGGCCCCTGACATATATGTATTTCAGGAAACTTGAGTACAGGGACATTGAGAGATGGAAGTCTACATGTCTATGTGTCACCAACCTGCTGAGTGGCCTAGAGTAGGTTCAGCCGGCTGTCCGTGCCTGTTTGTGTTCCTTTGGTAATTTTAGGAAACAATACTTAAGCTCTGCAGGTTTTATGGGTATAACAACAGGGTCCAAAAAAGAAAAAGTTGGGAAATTACAACATGCTAGGGTCATAGAGCTTAAGACCAAATTCATAATCCAACCTTGTCTGCAACTTCATCTGTTGGCTTTGGGGGCAGTAAAAAGTAGGGTATCAACCTGTTATTTCCTTCAAGTTCCCTTCCATTTCTCTTCAGTCTATATTTAATCCTGTCACAGAGGAAAACTAACTTTCCTCTGAGTTACCCCCAATTCCTCTCTATCCCTGAAGGTTGGACCAAGCATCTCTTCTCTCAGGAAAATGATACCACAATCCAGATACATGACAACC
>NW_027551287.1:0-3099 GCF_008692635.1 Crocuta crocuta
AAGAAAGAAAGAAAGAAAGAAAAAAAGAAAGAAAGAAAGAAAGACAGACAGACAGAAAGAAGAAAGAAAGAAAAAGAAAAATTGAAAAAAAAATGTAACCATAAAAAAAAAAAGTATTTAAGAAGCATTAGAAAATTTTGGAAACAAAAACAATTTTAAAAATTGAATTAGTAAGCAAATGTCTCCTCCTCCTACACAGATACTTTGTAAGGAGTAGATTACATCGATATCGATTTTCATTGTTAAGAAGATAATAGCCATCTATCAAACCACAGCAAACATTGTTTTAATGGATAACCTCCTCATTTTAAGGTCAACTGATTAACAGTCTTAATTCCATATATAATCTTAATTCCCTTTTCCATATAACAGGATATTACAAATTCTAAGGATTAACACATGACCATATTTGAAGGCCATTCTTCTGTGTACTTCATTCTTCTACATCTTTTGTTAAATTTCCTCCTAGGAACCTTCTAGAACTTGTTGTTTTTAGACAAATATTTTCTATAACATTTTCTAACTATTATTTATAGCATACATAAAACCTATTGGTTTTGACTTATAATACTCTGAAGGCCCTGGCAACTTGAGGTACTTCATTTTACATGAATTTTGGAAAATTCTCAGTCATTTTTTTTCAGATACTGAGATTAAATTCTCCCCCAAATGCAATGTAAAATTTAATGTATTTACAATAAAAATTACAACAAAATTTTTCAAAGAATTTCATAAGCTGAATTGTGTAAGAGAAAATAGCCAAAAGTATGAAAGGTAATTTTAAAGAACAAAGGAGAAAGGACAGAGTGAGGCACTTGTTCTACCAAGTATCAAGGCTTATTATAAAGTATAGTAATTGAGAAAATGTGGATTTGACATAGAGCCTAAAATACTGAATAATGGAGTGGAAAAGAGAAGCCAAAGAAAGGGCTAGCATACATGAAAATTTGATATATGACAGATATAGCATTATAATCTATTGTGAATAAATATATCATCAGAATAATAAATGTTGCTAAAAATCATGCCTTTTCATATGGGAAAAAAATTGGTCCTACACAGTACATCACAAATCTCATATAGAATGTCTTTATGGCCTTGGAGAAAATAAGACATGCATGGGAGAAGATATTTGTAATGCAAGGATTAGTATACAAAACATATGAAGAACTACAATTCAAGAATAAAAGAGCAAATATCCCAAGAGAAAAATAGGTAAAATATACAAACAATATGAAGGGGGAAAATGGTCAATGAGTCACAAATATATGAAAATAAGTTCACTTTACAAATAATGAGAAAAATGCAATTATATTTCAACATGGAAACCACTGTAATCCTATTTTTCACCCATTATATTGCAAATATAAAAGATTTTACTCTTTATATTATAATCTGTTCATTGTTATAAATTTTATTTGATGTAAAAGGAAGCCTTAAGAATTTATTACAAAAAGGGGGCCTAAATATTTTAAAAATGGGATATAAATAGATTGAAATTTTTTTTCTCTAAACCAAGCAAATGGTTTCTTTAAAAGGTAAAAATAAACATTTTTCAACTTTGTTGAGCCTTCGAATTCAGTCAGACCAGTTCAATTCTATATAAGCAGAGACAGCACTGACAACCCTCTCAGTTGGCTTTAATTCTCACTCAATGGTGCATCACTACAGGCACCATAGTATCTCCAAGAGCTTTCTCTTAATTCAGCAGCCTTAATTCAGTTGAATTCAGATTCAACACTGTGGAATCTCTGGGTTGGAAGAATTAATGAGCCATAATATATAAGATAATCATTGGATTATTGTTTTCTCTACTATAACAGCTCTCAGCAAACTACAGTCTGTGGGCCAAACGCAACATGTTACTTGCTTTTGTAAATAAAGTTATTTTAGAACACACCTATCATTTACAGATTGTCTATAGCTGGTTTCATGGTACAACAGCAGAGTTAAAAGTTGCAGTAGAGATTGTATAATATGCAAAGCCCAAAATATTATTACCTGAATCTTTCAAGAAAAGGTTTGTAGACTCTTGGTCTAGAATAAGATAACATGTTGCCTTTAAATAAGCATACTATAATCATATTTAAGTTAGGTTTAAATTTCTAGGGTAAGAATTAGCAGAGTCTTATTTCCAGGGTTAATTTTACTGAATCAAAACAAAGCAAAGGCACTCTATTTACTCCTTTTAAGCACAATTCTTATTCTCTTGACTAAAGAAGAGTAGAAGTAGACATTAGAGGTTTCTTGTATGATGCCAATTTTAATTCTACAGTCTATCCTGCTAGGGTTATACTTAAATATTCCCAATCATTACTGTTGATCTTATTCCTCTCAGCCTTAACAATATAGAGTTGGCCAGATTTGCAAGTAAACATATAAGATGCTTGTTAAATTTCAATTTCAGATAAATATTGAATAATTTTAATGTAAGTATATCCCATGAAATATCTGAGTCATACTTATAATAAAAAAATTATTGGTGCTTATCTAACATTCAAATTTAACTGGATGCTCCAAAATTTGTCTAGAAATTCTACCACTATCCCAAAAGATGAACCTTACTCATCTACTGCTGTCCACAGTACCCTGAACATTCTTGGGACAGGTGAATTTTAGATTATTTTAAACAAACTTTTAGAATATATACATTTCTACCTTAAAAGCAAATGGATAAAGAATCATCAATGGATATTAAAACCACTAGGTGAAAAGTTTATAGGAAAATGGATATTTTCATGGTGCTCAAGTATCATGGTCTTGCTCACAGGGGAAAAAATATCACTGTTCACTGTTTCCTCAATATCCATTATTGAAAATGGGAAAATCACACATTAAGTATCCCATGATATGAGGCAAAGTGAAATACAAAGCATCAGGGATGAATGATTTTTGCCTGAATGTTTGACCTGAACCTTTCCAAGGCCTTACATAAGGGAATCCAAATCTGGAGTCCATAGATTTCTAAATTTCTATGGAATTTAGGGGGTTCATGTCATTGGATGGGGAAAAGGTGAAGTCTCTACTCTGACTTCTAATAAAAATTTAACATTTCATTATAAATGTAGACAATAGATTGTCACAGGGTTAGCAATATCT
>NW_027551288.1:0-3105 GCF_008692635.1 Crocuta crocuta
TAAAACAAAGAAATGTTTAATGAAAGGAAACCAGTAAGGGAATGGGAATGGACACATGGAAAGCCAAAGTTCTTCCTTTCCCATGAGAGTAGGTTCAGGCGAGAATCAAGTGACTAGCACAGTCCCTTTGAAGCTGCTTCAGAATAAGAAACACCAGTGCACTGGGAAAGGGAAGCATACCAGCGGTTTTACCTGGAAGCCCATTCCAGAGGAAACCTTCATCTGAAATTCAAATGAGAATGGGATACAACTGAAAATGTAGTGTATAGCTCCGTGTTTTCGTGTTCCAGAAGCAGGACTGGTTTTCTCCCAACTCCTCTGGGCATGCCTACATGCAAACATTGCATGCTGGGCCCCTTCAAATGCCATAGGTTTCCTTATGAACACATAGTTGTCAAACACAAGTGATAAGAGGTCCCAAAGCCAAATGTATTCCAGAGTCCAGAGAACTTGACCCATGTCCTCAGTTAAAATGAGAGTGAATTGGCCTTAAAAATGGCCCCAATGCCTACCAGAGTAAACCGAGTTTGAGAACAAGACCCCAAATGGGCATGGATCCACAGAGGCCCAAAGTTCTTTCTTGCAGAAGAGAATAGGAGAAAGCAAAGGATAAAGTGACCAGCATAACCTGAAGAGTAAGAAACACCGATGAAGTGGGCCATGGGAAAGGTCCCATTGACTGCACCTGATGCCCCTCCTTCAAGAAATGTCCATCCAGAGCTTTGGGATCCAGGAATTTTCCTGCCCATAGTCTTTTCTCCTGCCCTTTCCATCAATTCTGGATGCAACATTCATTCAGTGATTCACAGTCAGTCTCCCGGGTGACCTTCAAGTGTTTGGAACCAAGCTCTGGTGCAGGAATCCTCGACTGGGCTCTTTCTGCATCGACCCACAACTTGGAAGCAAATTGCCCATCAGAGAGCCCTCTGGTTTCCAGAAGGAAGGCAGCTCAATGAGCCCGGTGAGGGACACAATCAGCGGAAACTTCACCATGCCACCTGCAGCCTGTCCAGCACCACATTTTCTGTAAAAAGAGAGCAATGTTCCCTTCGGGATATCAGAAATGCATGGGTCTTGGCTAGCACAGGTAGTGAGGGGGAGCACTCCGTTAATCCCTGAGTGCTCTTTATGTGAATGACAAGCCCATTTCTCCTTAGTGTGACCCAAGACCTCGTTAGAAATCCCACAAGGGGAACATATGGAGGGCCAGAGTTCTTTATTTTAAGAGAGATACAGGATATAACTTGGAATGTAGTGCCTCGCTTCTTTCCCTCTTGCTGCAGTCTCAGGCTGGCTCCATCGCACTCCTCTGTTCCTGCCTACTGCAAATATTCTGTGCTGGGCTCCTTCAGATGCTTTATGTCTTTTGTGGTCAAGTGCAAGGCTGAAAGGCAAGCCCCGTGGGTGGGCCCATGTTGCCCAACTTTTGTCTCAGTTGGGAGAACAGTGCTCGACTTCCCACCTGACACGAGAGGACATTGCTCTGACGTTCTGGCCCTGAATCCCCACAGTGAATGCCTAAGTAGAAAAAAGCACAAGGAGATGGGAATGGAGACATCAGTGGTTCAACTTCTTCACTGCAGATGAGGATAGCATAAAGTTGAGAATGATGGGTAGCTAAGGTTCTTCTGGCCTCCCAAGGGAAGCCAGCTCTCTCTAAGCTCCTCTGGACTTGACCTATGGGCAGACATTCCAATACCTTAGGCCTCCCGTTGTCAACATAGTCAGGAAAGGCAAGCCTCAAGAGGCCCTGTTGCTTAACCTAAACCTGAGTAACATGAATTCAACGAGACTGCCCAGTTAAAAGCTGAGGAGATCTCTCTTGGACTCTGGCTGGAAACGTTTCATAGCGAATTCCTGGTTTGAAAAAGGGCAAAATAATGCAATTGGATACAACGAGTGCCAAAGTTCTCCTTATGTAATAAGAATGGGATAAACCTGAGAATTAAGCGACCGGCACACTCTTTGGGCAAGCTGGCTATCTTGGGTATCAGAATTACATCTTGCCTGGGGCGAAGGAAACCTCCAATGGCTATGCTGGCAGCCAGTTTTGCAGGAATTCTTCATTTGGGACTTCATAAAGGGAGGAGGGAACTTCTGGCACTGAGCGGATTTCTTCCCCTGACCTACAGTGGATTCAGTCACCAGTGGTTTTGCTGTAATCGTTTTTGACACTTATATGTTTGGAATCAGGCTCTGTGGAAGTAGTCTTTGAATAGGCAAGACGCTGGCCAGTTCTGGGAGCTAAATGCCCATCTAGGAACCGTTTGCTTTTCCATATGAAGTCATCTCAAGCAGCCAGGGGAGGGAGGCAAACTGGGTAACCATCACTGTGCCTACTCCCATCACTGCCGAGCCCCACAATCTCAGTAAGAGGTAGTTACTCTTTCTTTCTTAGGGGGATATCAGAAACTGACTGCTCTAGGCTAGCCTAGGAATGACGTGGGAGCTGGCCACCAATCCCTGGGCATTCGTTGTGTGAGGGAAAGCCCTATCACATCTCGCTGTGGCTCCAGACCTCCTTAGGAAACAATGCAGGGGTTCAGAATGGACACATGATGGGTCAAAGGTCTTCATTTCAGCAGAAAATGAGATAAAACTGAGAAGAAGGTGACTAGCTCTGTTGCTTTTCTCTCCACAAGAGAGGATGCTTCCTCCCAACTCTAGGTTTGCCTATACACCGACATGTTGGCTGGCAACCTTCAAGTGCCCTAGGTCTCTTTACTGTCAAAATATTTCTAAAAGGCAAGTCCCAAGGAGTCTTTTGCCCCAACTCTGCCACAGTCAGGATACCCCATTTAAAATAAGGGGGCATTGCTCTTCGGTCTGGCCTTGAATTCCTCACAGTGGGGACTTATTTACAAAAAGAGTAAGGGCATGGGAATGGATACATAGGAAGCCAAAAGATCTTCCTCGGATGAGAATGGGATAATTCTGGGAATAAAGAGAACAGCACAATCTCCTGGCAAGCTCACTGTTTTCTGAAGGCACAAACACACATGGGCTGGGTAAATGGGAAGCATCCATCTGCTTGATGAGGGAGCAGAAGGCAAGCTGAGAGCCAAACACAAGCTAGCATTCCCTGCCCCTACCCCAGGAGGGATA
>NW_027551289.1:0-3105 GCF_008692635.1 Crocuta crocuta
GATCTCAGTGCTTTTTGTGTTACAGCATTAACTGGCCAGACACCCATGGATGGGACCTCCTTCCTGTGATGAGCCTGGCCTTATCCTACCTGATAAATCATAAAAGGAACTGTGACCTTTCCTGTTTCATAGGCTACGTGTGTTTTATCCCAAGAAGGTTAACATCCCAAGCTCAGAGATGTAGACTCACCTGGCAAGGTCACACAGCAATGTGGTGACTGGTCTGGGATCAGAACTCACGGGCCCCAACTATTCAGCATGGGATTGATTGGATCTCTAGGGCTTGATTCCTTCTACCCCATCCCATGTGACATCCTAGGGCCCTCACTCTACCTGCCCAGAGGATGCTGGGCCACAGTGCTCCCTGGCCTGGCTGGCAACAGGCTTCTCTTCAAGAGCCCCGGCTGCTCTGGGCAGTGTGGGCTGAATTGGTTTATTTATTGCTGTCATTAATTAGTTTTGTTGGGGATGAAAGACAGGTCCCCGGAGAAGATCAGTGCATTAGAGCCCATTATTCCATCATTGCTCTGGACTCATCGGCAAAAAGCTCAGCCCCTCTCTGCTGTCAGCCCAGCACGATTAATTAGCCCACAGCCTGAGAGGCGGCCCTCCTGCTCCCCTTAGGCGGGGAGGGCTCTGCTTTGGCATCTAGTGTCTTCTGGTGCTTCTCTGCCCCAGTTCTAATGGGGGGCAGGGGCTGTTGGACAGGCCTTCCCAGGGGCCACCGCAGTTGCTGGATGCAGGAGGGAGGCAGGAGTTCCTGGCCAGATCGAGCCTGATCCCAGGGATATTGCTATTGAGTGCATTCTGTGATGAGTCCGACACTGGGCCAAGTGCTTTAAGCACATTTCATTCTCCCTAGTGTCCCGTGCAGCACATTTCAACTTGCCAGATGAAGAAACTGAGGCTCTGCTGGAGGAGTCACTTGTCCAAGGGCAACTGTACGGAGCAGGATTTAGCCTGGGGCTGACTCCCAAGTTCAGGTTGGCCCCTTTGCTCAGGGGCTTCTCGGTGCAGCTCACAAAGCTGGGGTCCAGGCACAGCCCAGGAGATGAAGTGCAGGGAGACGTACAGAATGAATCAGAGGACGGGTTACGTGCTGTGTTTGAAAGGACCCTCACTGGCGTGGAATCAGACCCTGAGTCCCCTTATGAACTGAGTGACCTTGGGTAGGTCGTCCGTTTCTCCTTCAGTGAAAAGATCGGGTCTAATGGCATGAGATCTTCTCTATAGGAGCAATATAGCCTAGCGGTTCGGGCAATGTGGCTCTGGGGTATGCTCTATCTCTCTGGGCCTCAGTTTCCTCATCTGGGAAATGAGGAGAGTAATAATACCAGCCTCGTGGGGTCAATGTAAGGATTAGATGCAGCCCCACAGGAGAGGGTCGAGCACAGCGTCTGGCCCATCGGAAAGTTCTTATAGCCCTGACAATGGTTAGTTGAAGGAACTTAGTCTCAGGCCAACTCTGCTATGAGCCCTGATCAACTTCAGCCAGTAATTACAGAAATACTTTGTGCTGTGTTTATATCGCAGCTAATGACCTTGGGAGGGGAAGGCACGGGGAAGGCTCCGGAAGGCGACATGTCATTCTGTTTGCTCAGGGCCTGGACTCTAGGCCTGCATCTGCCTCCTTTTGCTGTGTGGCCTTGAGTAAGCTGTCCACGTTGCCTTCTGTCCCCCAAGCCTCAGTCTTCCTCTCTGTCACGTGAGCGGGTGCCTGGACAAGCAGGGCACGGTGGCCCCCACCCCTGGTCCCCTCCACTTGGGCAGATGCTGCCTCTCCCAAAGACCACCACTGACCCTCAACATGGCTGACTCAGGCTTCACCAAAGGTGGGGGCCAGGCTGCCTGCCCAAGGGTGCTAAGAAGTTAATTAAACCCTCAAGAAGCCATTTGTTAAGAGGGGAGCGATGGTATATTCAATACCAGCCAAAGGTTGGTGCAAAGTAATGAGTCTTTCTTTAGCTGTGACTAATGTGTTCCCTCCTTTGCCAGCCCCCACCCCTGACTCTGAAGGATGGGCCCGGGAAAGCCCATGGCTCATCTTAATGGCTGGGATGCCGAGGAGCCGAGCTGGCTGTCCTCTCTCCAGTAAACATCTTTCCACTTTGGCTTTTCTCTGTTCCTGCCCTGCTCGTGTGCTCTGGTCCTTCTCCGGGAGGGGTCTGAGGCCAAGAGCATCTCTGTCCCTTCTCAACGGCTCTCCCCACCCCCTGCATCGGCACCTTCCCTCTCCCCCAGCCTCCAGGAAAAGCTGAGCCCCCCCAGTGCTCAGTAGCACATACATATTGTATAGGGACCTCGCAGTTCTGCCACACGTCAGGTTCAGAAGCGGCTGAGAAGGTGAGGAGGAAGAGGAAAAGGAAGGGAAGGTGAGGGCCTGGCTGCCCCTGGCCCCTGAGGGGCGGCCAGCAGACAGGATGCTGCCCACGGTCAGTGTGGGCCAGTGCACGCCACCTACCGTTGCTGGTCCGCATCACACCCACGAGCCCACCCCATGGAGGGCAGTGTGCCGTAGACACCAGGACAGGTGTCCAAGGGACGCTTCCCAGCCAGGCACCTGAGCAGTCTGGCCTTGGGGCCCAGCGCTGGTGTGAGTCTGGCCGGCCCTTCACTTTCTCTGAGCTTTGTTTCTTCTCAACTCCTTCTGCAAAAGATGGGCTGGTTCTGGCCCTGCCTCCCACATGGGCTCCGGGGACAAAAGAGATCTGCGCAGGGTCCCTGGGGAGGGTGAAGCTGCATCTAGTTCAGCGCCCTCCTCTTGGGCACCCCATCCCAAGGGCACCCCCTCTGCAGTCATCTCTTATCCTGCTGCCCGTCCTAGGCTGCCGTCTGTCTGTCTGTCAATCCCTCTGTGGGGACCCCCTGCTCCATACGAAATTCTGGCATTCACAGGCAGAGCGTGGTCACAGCTGAGAAGTGGGAGCCCTGGGGCCTCCCCCTCACCAGGTGGGGCCTGGCTTTGTCCCGTTCTGTGCCGGTACAAAAGAAAGCGAAGGCAGGGGAGGGAAGGGGTCAGGGACCTAGCAGGTGTCTGTCGCTGTCCTGGCAGCCAGCGTGGGGAGTGGTGAGAGGGGCGGGGGCCGCCTTCATTCAGCAGCCGAG
>NW_027551290.1:0-3113 GCF_008692635.1 Crocuta crocuta
AGAGGGGAGAACCTGTGTTCTGCCTTTATTGGGCCCAAGGGTGTGGTGCCCATGATCCTACAGGTTTTATCTGTTTTGGTGACTTTAAAACATAGCAGAGAGATTTCGGGCAGGAGAAGGGAGAAGTGGGGTCCCTCGGGTGGTCATTGATCTAGGTAATCCAGGGCTTTCTATAAGGGGAACTCCATGGGTGGGCTGGCTTGACTTCTTACCTAGTTGTTTTCACTAGTAGCTGTCTCATACACCTAGCCCTATATTTATTCAGAATGGGTGTCTTTGAAATGGATGCCTCAGTAAACAAATGCTTACTGCCAGGCACTTAAATTAGAATTAAAAACTTAATGTCAGGTTCTTATACTATCAACTGTCAGTGTCTTACACTACACTATTCACACTGTTTGTGCTTCCTACAGGTGATAGCCTGTGTTTAGCTGAGAGGCACCAGTAGATGCATAGAGGAAAACTCACTCTGACAGAGATAAAGCTGGGGGACTCCTTGCTTGCATGGGCCCCTCATAACATTCTGGGAGGAGTCCTGCAATGTGGTCGCCATAACATGCTTTTGTAAAATTTGCAAAAATAAGACATTTTGACTTCCGTTGTTCAAGACTATTGTCAACCTACTCTGATGGGAATTCTGTCACAATCCCTTTCTGTTGAGTGATCTTGGCCATGACTGCATGTGGGCTCTGCTAAAGGAGATCAAGTTGGATGAAATACTTAGCGTGGGTGTATGTAGCAGACAGTCAGTTCCGTGCATCTATATTATGAAACTGGGTAGCCATCCTGGCTTGGAAGGCTCCCAGGAACCCCTACTGCTAGTATCATTGACATCTTCCACACCTAAAGTACAGGGTTAGATTTATGTCAAAATATTAACTAAATATTTGGGGGTTTTTTCACCCAGATTTTGTTTGGTTATCATATTTTTAACATTCTTGATTAACTGGTTGTGATTTCTTTTCTCAGCCGAAGTAACCATCCCCTGTTGTACCTGGTTTTGATTCAGCAATTTTTATTTTTTAACTTGTTTGTATGTTTTTGTTTCTTGTTTTTTACTTAATGAGAAGCCCCAAATAGCGATTGCTTTCCCCCACACATGGCACTAGTGAGGCTGCTTCAACAGTCTCTTGTCCCTTCTGGGATACGTTCTATAAGATTTTTTTTAATGTTTTATTTATTTTTGAGAAGGCACCAGTGGGAGAGGGGCAGAGAGAGAGGGGTAGAGGATCTGAAGCAGGCTGACAGCAGGGAGCCTGATGTGAGACCTGAACTCACAAACTGAGAGATCATGACCTGAGCCGGAGTCGGATACTCAACCGACTGAGCCACCCAGGTGCCCCGGATAAGTTCTAGAACTGTATTTGGTTTGAGGAATTTCAGTTCTGGACTAGAGATGACTCATTTATTATGTTGGTGATTAATTAGTAGAAATGCCCAGTGTTATTCCCCATTTCTGCCACCACCAACTTCAGCGACATTGTGGGCTGCCACATCGATGGCTATTTGTTTTCCATTTCCCCTCCCCCAAGAAGTTTCCATTTAGGTTTATTTCCTTCATCCTTAAGGCACTCCTCTTAAACCATTACCCCTGATATTCGCGCTCTATCTTCCATGCCTTGGAACAACTTCCCAAAGATTTAATTAGCTCTCAGATTGATGAAGCAACTCTTTGCTTTACTGCCTCTGTTTGTAAACAGGAAAGTCTTTTATCTTTGGCTGCCTAGAGAATTTGCTACTCAGAATCCATTTCCCCGTCCAGTTTATTACTTCTCAAGTTCACAATCATGCATACCTATAGTTTCGCTCATAGTTGCCTTACCTTAAGGTTTATGACTCAGTGACCTATCTGGCATCTTCTACTTCAATACTGGATTCAAAAGAAAAAATACTCCAAAGTCTTCATTTCATATCCAGTTTTCATTACTTTGTGGATTCTGTATCGTCAACAAAGTGACAATTTTTTTTCCAACTTTATAGGTTGTTCCAGTGCAATTAAGTAGTCTGTATTTTGCCAATTACTACTCAATGTTTGTTCGCATTTCACACTGCCGAAGTGCTGTAGTATTATTTCATCTTAACAGTGAGTGCTTTATTCCATTAAGTTGACTCACTTGTCTTTCTTCATGTCTCCTAAAATGACTCTGTCTCTTAACTTATCCATTTTGGGGACTATAAACAATAGCTAGAGAGGGTATAATCCAAAAATCTTTTAAATTTTCCTCTAAAATAAATCTCAGTAAATCCATATTTAATGAAAATGAATTGTTTAAAGTCATTTAACCTGAAATGTCTTTCGGTTTTAAGATTTATGGTTGAAAATGACTTTAAAATATAGATATATTTTTTCATTTTCATGCTTTATCAAAATATATTTGACCTGATTTAATTAAATATTACTTAGTACTTGAAGATTTCCTTGTTCATAAGGTCATTATTCTGATCTTGATAATTTTCAATCATACAACATTTATAGAAACTATAAATGTCAATGGGACAGAGTTGAAGGCTGATTGACACCACAATTGAGTAGGAAACTTTAAAAAACTAGACAGATGGAAAACATGTTTCTTATCTCAGGTTTTTTTTCTAGGAAATTATATAGATTTAAGAATACAATACAATACTATGAATTATTAAAAGTGTGGGTCTCAGTTAGAACTTCTATTTCTATGTACCAGTTTTCAAGATACCACAATTGTTGTCTGAATAACTTTGTGCCTAGTGTTGATTTGAAATTGGCTTCCATTGGAACACACAGCTGATAAGAATGCAAGTTGTTTGAAAATGCCCTGGTTGGTATTTAACCATCTGGCTCTGCTACCTAGGCTTTTAGTTGCTAAACTGTCCCATCTCCCCAAAGCAGCAGTTATAAAATAATGAAAATACATTATATTTAAGTGGAACATTAGCTAAATTTAAAGCATATTTGTGTACAGAGTTTGATTTTATTTCCTTAGTTGCCTAGTAGAAGAAAGAGAGATGTTACACCCTTGCTCCATGGAAGATAAAATAGATTCCTTGAAAAGTGTATTGCTACATAGAAAGGATACTTTCCAAAGATAAATTCACTTGTTCTTTAAATGTGCCATATTTGAGAGAGGGCAAGATGG
>NW_027551291.1:0-2975 GCF_008692635.1 Crocuta crocuta
ATTATATCTTTACTTACTTTAAAAAATAAAAGCTGAAGCATATTGACAAGGACTTCTTAGTCATTTAATAATCTATAAAATCAAGTTATATATACTGCATATGGAACCGCGCATCTCTCAAAGCGTTTTTTGAATGTTCCAGAGAGGTATGATATATCAAATACATTCCTCTGAGAATTAGAATTTTAATTAGAATTTTAGGAAACCTGTTACTTTTACATTTGAGTCTCAAGAAAGTTAATAATTTGTCCAAGTCTCTTTTTTTATGTCATAGCCATACAATATTTTTAGTAATAGGAGTTTCATGATTGTACCTTAAGTTGGTCCCTTTTTAGTGATACTGCATTATTCATCAATAATTGGCCATGGAAAACTAAGTATCTGCCTCTTTGTTTAGAATTTTCAAAGCTAGAATCAGGCTGTCAAGTCTGTACCTCCTTGCTATTATTTGCTATCCTGGCTAATTCCTACCAAAAGTCATCCAATGAAGTCCTTTGATAAATGTAAATTCATACATAACAAGGGAAAGACCGCTCCTCACTCTCACCTAATAAGAATTTATTCATACCCCAAATTGCTCATCAAAGAAAGATCCTAAGGGGAATCCCAATAATTGTATGCATCATATTTATAATATTGAGCCACAATTTAAATAATCACTGATCTCTAGTGTTTTAGAAGAGCTAATATGATGATCCTTTTTTGCACATTCAAAATTATGCCTGCATAGTCTTAGTTTAACTTGGAGGTATGTGAAATTCTATACTTGCACAACTTTATCTAACTTCAATCATTCGATTATATTGAGAACTCACTATGTACCAGGCACTCTACTAAATTTAGAGCAAATCCTTTTTGATAGTCTTTTATTCTCAACTACAGAAGTCATAGTGTGTGGGGCTTCATCACGAAGTATGCAATCTTCATGCTGGGCTGATAGGAAAAACTTGAGGCATGCTGAGTTTAGACAAGATCTATGGTTTATTTTAGCTATGAAACCAAGTTAGCACCTTAAGTCCCAACATCCAGAATTTAGCATACTTTAACTCAGGATACCACTAACCTTTAAGCTCTGATCAATCAGAAGATTGGTAGGTAGTATATAGTATCTCAGAGTTTCAGGACAGAAGTAATAATTGCAATTTGACTAACTGCCAGCACCACATATCCCAGTGCATTATCTGGGTTGAAAGAAAGTTTAAGTCAGTGACTAAAAGAAAATATCAAGATCCTTGATGAGAGAGAAAAATGGGTATTATATCAGAGAGCCAACTAAACAGACTATTTATACGAGTAAACACCAGTGTCTTTAGGGTTTTGTCTTCAGGATACCAAAACACTTGGACATTCATACTAAGATTTAATCAAGAATAACAATAGCTTGGAAGGCATGAAAATTCTTGGGCACATACCTCAAGGTTTTACTAACAGAGAGTACTTACAAGTTGTAAGTAAACCAGATGGCAGAATAAGAAAGTCAAAAAACAAACAAACAAAAACTATAAAGACAATAACATCTATTAAACACTCCGATTGCAGTGGAAGAATTGAAAATGAGGAGCTCTGGTTGGCTATTTCAAGGAACTTTAACTTCAGTACAACATAAAGTGGATTCATAAACTTTTTTCCATATTAAAAATGAATACATCTCTAATGTTCACTAGATTGTAACATAATCCACATAGGATTCTCTCAAGACAGAAATCTAGGAGCCATTTATGACACCTCCATTTCAGCCCTAAATCCCATCCATGACCAAACCCTCTACTAATTTTCAACTATCTGTCCTCCATCTTCATGTTCACTGTCATCACCCTACCCAATTAACAAATCTCTCTTTTAAAATCTACATCACTACACACTAACGCCAGGTTAATCATTCTAAAATGAAAATCAGATTATGACACTCTTCAGCTTAAAACCACTCAACAACTTTCTAACACCATGAGAATAGTGACTCAAATCTGGACATGAGCTCCTTTTTATCACACTACCCCATCTCAACTATAGTTTCTAGTAACTAGGCTCTAGTTACACAAGTTTCTTATAGTTTTTGTGAAACTTGTGTACAAACACACACACACACTCACACACACACACAGTTTTCTTTAGAATTACTTTTGATTAAAAAAAAGGAAAATATATTTCTTTATAAATAATTAAAGGAACAGAAAAATTATGTGATGGTCACCCAGTGGAATTACATAACCAAAGAAAGTATTGTTTGCTTCAAGCAGTGAAGAAAAGCAACCAGGGAAGTGGTTAAATAAATTATGATATATCCAAAATTAATACTCTGTGGTTAAAGAAGGAACATTTTTGCCTTCTTCCCTTCTAAGTTCTTTGGTGGGTCTCGTAATTAAATTGACATAAAACAGATTAACAGGAGAAAAAATTAATTTTGTAGGAAACTGCAAAGATGTGAGGCTTCAAAGCAGGCAGATTTTATGCCTTTTAGACAAAGAAACAATAAAGATTTAAAGAATTGACAAAGCAATTATTGGGGCTTGAGGTAGTAAGTTAGTAGTGAAGAGGTAACAAAGTTTGTTTATATAGACTTCTCAGCCCTAAATGCCCTATTTCTGGTGATTAGGGTGTCTCTCTTTCTTCTGGTACAGGGAGGGTACGTTTCACATGGGAGATTTCTTTCCTGCTTTCAGGGGAACACAGAAGGGTCAGAGTGTCCTTTCTGCACTGGCTATTTCAAAAGTAACTTTAATTCAAAATAATTAATATGCCATGATGGCATATTCTGGGGCAGCATATTTTGCTTGCCCTCAGTGGCAATTAAAAATGATGTTGTATAGCAAGGTTTTTCTACTTTAAATTTGCATGCGATCACTCAAGGATCTCGTGGAATTGCAGATTTTGACTCAGTAGAACTGGGGAGATGCCTTAGATACTATATTTGTATGAGGCGACAAAGTGATACCCAAATACATACACACACACACACACACACACACACACACACA
>NW_027551292.1:0-3094 GCF_008692635.1 Crocuta crocuta
TTTCAAAAGCGATAAAGTAAATTTTACATAAGTTTAAAGCTAATGAAAATTATACTGAAATGTATTTGAAATAATAGTTCTTTTTCATTAACTCTACAGTGTTAAGTCCGAAGACAGACATTCTCAGAAGAGGCAGTACATGGAAATAGATATAATCTCCAGTAGGTTTTTTCATTTTATGATTATAATCAATAATAGTTAACCTCAAAATTGTCAAAATAACTTCAAGAAAAATAAAATAAATACTCCTGTTTTTCAGATAGATGGAAACACATAAATAACTTTCCCAGGATTTTGTCACAATAGGAATCAGCAATGATGGTTGTATATTTATAACTCTACAGCATTAAAATGCTTATTGGAATTGTTTGGGAAATTTTTAAAGTCACTTTTATGGAAACTAACCTCATAATTGAAGGCAATAATTTAAAATTTTAAATACTCAGAAGCAGAAGACATTACGTAAAAGCCATTTGTCTCAGTCTTTTCAATCTGTTTCTTTGACCAAAGAGAACCACATTTTGAATAGAGTCCATATGAAGTCACCAATCTATTCTCCACTAAATTGGATGGATTAGCTAACTCTTGTCAGACATAACAGGAATGGATATAGAGGTAGGCTGAAGCAGAAATCATTGTTTTCATGTTTCTCTACATTCTCCCTTCTCAAAGAGATGTCCCCCATATTTAATCAACATATTCATACATCACCATCAGATAGAAGCAACTTTTATCACCTAATACTAAAATACAATAGCATAACCAAAGCCAGAAGAAGTGTTTCTTAACAGATTTACTGCAGTCTGCTTCTTCAAACCCAAAACCTGAAAGAATTCTAAACACAATATACTTTTTATTGTGTGTGGAGTACTGTCAGTTTTAGAATCATAATTCACTTTCTAAGAAATGGTACATTTCATGTAGCATCTTTCACAATTTTCTTCTGAAAATCTCTAACGCAGGTCTACACCCTCAGCCTAAAGGAAGAAAAAGTATTCTCCATTTCCCTGCAAGTTTGGCTTAATAGGAGCTTTGGGTGAATATACTGAAATATGAGACTAACATGATAGAAAAATACAAATAATGTTTGGATTTTGCAAAAGAGGACTGTTTGAATGAAAGAAAATATTAAATCTAGATAAAAATTGATTATATAAATCTAAAATCATTCATCTTCATACTTCAGAAATCATCAAATGAATATATTTTATGTAACGTGTTAAGCCACTTAGTAGTTTACTATGTTATGCTAAGGCACCATTTTCATCAACGTCAATAATTTCCTCAGTTCATTTGTGAGAAGAAAATAAATAAATCACTGAATGTATATTGTCTTAAGATAATAGCCCAATCTACATTTTATATGGCAACGATTTACAGCCCCCAATAAATGAGTAGCCATTCATTTTAAACAATACTTTAAGGGAGTAACCCCAGTTTAGAAAGTCTCATTACAGTGAAGATCACGAAACAGTAGAAATTGTCATTAAGGTCTGACAGTTAAGCATTATCACAAAAAAATAAATAAATGGATTATTTGGGGTCTTGAATTCTCACTGCTGCTTGACGGATAGCTATTACATGGCCGTGGTCATCAACTTAGAAAATTGAGAGTCAAACATCATTATTCTAAATTATTTCCTTACACACTGATGTCCAACGCAGCTCCATTTCTTTCTGTTCTCCATACTTGATAATTACATACTAATTGTAAGAAATTAGAGTTGTACAAAGGTTAAAGACCTATAGATCAAATGACATTCTTAGAATATCTTTTAACACTGACACATCCACCACTGGGATTAAAGTTGTGTTAATGCAATCTCAGCAAATTTAAAACTGCCTCTTTGTTTCCAAGATATAACTTTTGAAAGGATCACTCAGCACTGATTTCATGGAGCCTAAAAATAGACACTGGAATATCTGTTAGGGGGCCAAAAGTATCAGCAGCATCATTAACTAATCTATCTAACAGATTCAGATCTGAAATTAACTATGTCTCTTTCCCATGTAACTCAATTTATACAGAGCAACTTATCCATTTTCCTTCCTTCCTTCATGTATTCAGTCATTCAGTCATCTATAGTTGTTGATTTATTCATAATGAATACTATGTGTCAGGCATAGTATTACAGGCTTCATATGTTCTTTTACTTTAGGAGATGAGTACTAATATCATGCTTAAATTAGAGGTGGAGAGAATATGGCTTAGGAGGTATAACTGACCTGTCTTACAACTAGTAGTTAACAGAGCTGGAACTTGAGCCCAGTTTGATGCCCATGTTCACACTCAGTCTCCAGGGATACTGACACCGTGTGCAGAGCCCATGACCAAACACTCCACCTGTTGCGATTGTGTCAAATGCAATCCAATCCACAACTACCTCTACCTTTTGTGGCTATAACTGCATCATCTTTCACCAACAGCCCACAGTGGAGATTTGCATATATTTGCATATATTTGACCTCTCCCTCCCACTCGGAGTTCATAGCTAGTCACTTCTTCTTTGGGAATGTACCTCTGAAAGTTTCACAACTGTGCAACTCCCAATTTCCACTCCTGCAGTGACATCACAGAGAGTTGTCTTCTAAGACAAAAAGGTTCTATCTCCCCTCTGCCGTTTTCCAGCTGTATGACCTCAGACAAATGGCATAACCTCTCTCTGAGCTTCTGTGTTGTTATTGGTCAAATACCTAAGCTGTTGGGATGGTGTTAGCTTAGATGGGTATTTAAAATGGCTAGTGTATATAATAGCGGTGTTGGCAGCTATTACTACCACTACCCTATTTTAAACCCCTGTCACCTCTAAAATCTAATACCTGGTATAAAAGAGGCACTCAACAAATAGCCACTGAAAGAATAAATTTTTTAAATTGCAATAAATTTAATAAATTGAAGCAATAAATGATCTCAGCTATATAGATTACAGTTAACAGCCAGGGGCACCTGGGTGGCTCAGTCAGTTAAGCATTCGACTCTTAATTTTGGCCCAAGTCATGATCTCACAGTTCAAGAGATCAAGCCCCAAATCAGGCTCTGTGCTGATTCTCTCTCTCTCTGTCCCTCTCCGTCTCAGAAGAGCTCTCTCTCTCT
>NW_027551293.1:0-3104 GCF_008692635.1 Crocuta crocuta
AAAAAAAACCAACATATTATTGATTTCCACATGTTCATGTGTTGAGATGTCTTCTCCTCCCAACCCATCCTGCCCTCCCCCAAATTTTACTCATACTATAAGTTCTAAAATCTATTTTCCTCAATGAGTTCTTATATTTTTCATTGCTACACACTATTTCTTTATTGCAATATTAGAATAATATGTGCATACATCACAACAAGAGCAAGGAGTATGAAATAAAGGCTTGTGTAGAGGTAACTTAATTAGACAGTGGTCCCAGGGAACAAGATTGAGAGACCAAGAAACTGAAAGGTAGAAGGTAAGGAAGCAGAATAGCCAATACAAAAAAATCACCCAGTTGTCTATGTCTGTGAGCATCTAGAATATTTGATCCAATTACAACATTCTTAAGAACATATAGAACATGTTATAGATTCATCTATCACTTCTTAATCTCCATTGTTTAAGAATTGATCCATGAGGCAACAGTTCTCTGAATTTTCGAGTTGCACATATATGAGTGCACTGGTTCTTTGGAGGAGTCAGAGAAACTTGTGGAAGGGAAACACAAAGGCTCTGTAAATGTTTGAGGCAAGGTAAGGTACTTACGGCTAAAGCAGTGGAAGCTTGCAGGGAACATTATATAGCTATGACTGGTCTCACTCAGTGGCCAGGCCAAGAGAGTGAGCTCTAAGTACCCAATGCAAAAATATAGCCACAGATGTGTGATAAGTATTTGACATTTATGCCATCACAGAGCAAAGATTACTACCACTCATATTACAAATATCTTTTAGCTGATCCCAAATACTACCCTGCTTTATTTTTCACACATTCACCATGCTCTACATTTTTGTTCGGGTTGTTAAGATATTACTTCTGACATAATGGAAGAAGAGAATGTGCGGGTCCTCTCTTTCTCATGTTACATCCATGTTCGGTGCTATATCAGCATTGCACTGACGGTGAACAGCAATCGAGACAAAAATACTGATGCAACTGTCTAAACGTTTCCTCAGAAATATATCTTCCTTTTGTCTGAATTATTCAGTCTTTGATGAACATGTTCCTATAAATACTAGCCACTGTGGAGAAAGGAGTTGGTAGAATTTGATAAAATCAGACAATGCAAGCTAAACATCAATTTGATGCCCAAATTAACCAAATAATTACAAACCCTCTGCTTCCCCCTACACTATGTGAGCTTTGCCTAAGAACTCTCTTGGGAATTTATGTGTGTGGATGCCAGCCACTGTAAGGAGTTTCAAAGATAAACTATATTTAAAACACACATAAATTCTGTTGAATCATATTTAATTAAAACACTCATAGTGTACACCTAAGTGGCATAGTGATATTTTGCAAATTACTCAGTGCCAGAGAAATTCCTAGCCAACCCAAGTAGTTACTGTATTCTATGCCTAATGCTTGCAAAGATTCTGATTCATCCAGGGAACATTTATATGCAGACTATAACAAGTAAGCAAAGCTTTGTCACTCTTCTGATTAAAGGAATTGATTTGACTTTAGGAAGAGTGACTTTAATTAGCTGTGCAAATGCCAGTAATTCCAATTAATCTTCTCACACTGTCAAGACAAAAATCCTAGGAGAAGATAAATTGCAGCAAATCAATATAGCCCTTGTTTTTACCAGGAACAGGTGCTCGAGAAAAGAGGAATGTCATTAATGGGTGTCTATATCAAGAACTATTTAAACAAGACAGTAATTCAATGTGAAAAGCTTCTAGATGATTTCTTATATCCTATTTATATATACCTTAATTGCTTTCAATTGTATGGAAAGTATTTACCATAGAGATTTTGAGAATTATTATTACAATTCTATGGAGAACTCTACTACAAATCCAAATCATTTTTGCTACTACAGAAAATCTAAAGATTAAGATAAATGTTTAGATACATTATACTCTCTGTATTTTTAGTTCAAATACAAGCACAATTTATTACTATGATAGCAATGATTAACAGTTACTGTATCAAATTAAAACATCAAAATAAGCTATCAATGAGTATAAAGACAAATATTCAAGATAAAAAATGTTAAAGCAAAAATTTTTCACATGTTGAAGTCATTATCCATGTCAATACAGGATATTGAAAAAGTATATATTCTTAGACTACATATCATATTTTCCAAGCTCTGACTTCAATTCTTTACCAATTTTTCTCTCATTCATTTACTCAATGCAATTGGCTTTTCTTTCTTCCAAAAAATATGCTAAACTGATTGCTACCATCAGGCCTTTCAGTTTGCTTTCTTCATTCTGGATCCTTCCATGCACCTTCCAGCAAGAATCTCTCCCCATGGAGACCAAGTGCCCCCCAACACCCCACCCATTCTGTCCCTTGGTAATTTGTTTCTATTTACTCTTTAACACTTATGTTACCTGAGATTGTTAGTTTTTTTAATGTTTATTTTTGAGAGAGAGCCAGAAAGCACAAGTTGGAGAGAGGCAGAGAGAGAGGGAGACAGAATCTGAAGTGGGCTCTGCACTGTCAAGACTAACATGGTGCTGGAACTCAAGAACAGCAAAATCATTACCTGAGCAGAAAGCAGACGCTTAACTAACTGAGCGACCCAGGAGCCCCTGTTAGTTTTCTCATAATAACTTTTCTCTGTGGCTTTTCCAAGCTCTGTGAGGCTATCCTGTGGACATAAGCTCACCACCATATGCATATTCTGTATGCAGTACACTACCTAACCCATAGTGAGCACTCCATGCAAAAATAAATAATAAGTAAGAAAATGATGAAACTGTAAACTTTCTTAATAGTAGTACATAGTACCTTTAAGCCACCTTTAGGCTCAAGGATTTGCTAAAAGAACTAAAAAAACTCAAGATAGCTATTAAAATCATAGTAACACTTTATTGCAGTGAACAGATAGAGACTAAAATCAGCAAAGGGAAAAGGCTCAAAGGGTAATGTCCCAGAGAAACCGGGAGCAAATTTCCAGGTGTCCCCTCCCAGTAAAAGGGTATGAGGATACATTTAACTCTCTCAGCAAGGATGTATGCCCATGTGGGCAAAGTTTTATGAAATGAGAGAAATTCACCCACTCCTTGGTGTCTAGAATTTTTTTTTTTACAAATAGTTTATTG
>NW_027551294.1:0-3137 GCF_008692635.1 Crocuta crocuta
ACAGTTTGTGAGATCGAGCCCCACATTGGGCTCTGCACTGACAGCACAGTGCAGCCATGTGGTACAGTGTAATGGAGCAGAGTTTTTCTCTAATCTGAGATGGACAGGTAGTCTGAATAAGAAATAAGGCTTTATTATTATAAATTAGAGATTTTGGGGTCATTTGTCATTGCAGTGTAAACTATCTGACTAATACCTTCTCAGAATTTCTAGATTACCTCGATTCCAATAATTTATTCTTTTAAAATAGCTTAATCTTTTTTTTCCTTAAAGCTCAATTGTTCTCTGGATTATAGCCTTCACTTCCATCATTTCAACCACCACTTATATCCAAATGACTCTCAAATCTTCACCTTAAGCCCAGACTCTCACCTAACACCAGACCCAGATACTCAGCTTCACCTGCATGTCATCAGATTTCAAGATAAACAAAACTAAGCTCACCATTTACTCTTCAAACTCCTCCTTCTATGGCCCTTAAGTAAATGAAACCACCCACCAAGGCCCTAGAAATATGTTTAGGGAAGATAGGAATTTTATCAGAAATTTCTTATACAACACTTCTGGCAATAGTTAAGATATCAGGGAGTTCCTGGCAAAATAGATGGACAACAGACTAGGTTTATGATATATTTTAACCTGTAAAATAAATGAAAAATTGAGAGCTGGCCAGCAGACATTAACCACCACAATAGAAAAATGTGGTTCCCTTGTGTGGTTCCTAGATTTAAGTCAGTTCATAGAGGCTACTGATTGATGTGGAGACTGGGTCCTCTGAGGAAAGATCTGTCAATGCTACTAGGAATACATACTGTAAATATCATCCTGATTCTTCTCCAAAGGGACATGTTGTCATTTTCCAAGGTAACTATGTACTGAAGGATGGGGAATAATCACATTTTTCAAGAACAGTTAGATATGAGGTTTGAGCAATATCTGGGAACCCAAAATTCCATAGTGGTCCTCTGTTTAGAGATAGGAGCTTCTGGAAACCCATTTATCAATGAAATGTTGCCCCAGTGTGTCTGATAATTTGTCTAATGGGTTTTATAATCAGGTTTAATTAATTCCTATTTCCATATTTTATAATGGAACAGACATACCCTGACTTGTGGAATAAGGCATTATGGTAGGAAGAGCCTAGAAGAAAACCCTAAAATGCCCCCTCAACAATGTTATCTCTGACCAAGGGGCCTATTATAAGGCTAAGGAAATATAATAGAGGGCAGAAGACAATAGAAGCTATTGGTCTTACCATGTACTCCATCACCCAGAAGTAGCTAGTCTAAGAATGGAATGGTGGTGACCTATTGATATAGGGTATAACCCTTCAGACTGAGTTGTTGATCACCTAAGATGCAATGCCTGATATGTGGGGCTGTATCCCCAAAGGCTAGGATACACATCTGTGATCCAAGGGGTAAAAAAAGAATTGACAATTCCAACTATTTTTACCCATGACCTATTTGCAAGGTATGTGCTTACTACCTCTGGCTGGTTCAAGGTCCTGGTCCTAAAGTGTGGGGTGTGGGAGAAAGGAAGGACTGTAGGGAGTTTCTTCCAAGGGCCACATATTTGCTCACTTCTGTCTTTTGTCACTTCAGCTTTCTTATTCCAGGGGACTAGGAAGAAACTAAAGGAGTGGTTGCTCTGGAAAAGATCATAGACCTTGACTACCAAGATGAGCTAGCTATCTGCTAAACAATGGAGCAGGAATTAATGCATTTTTTTTTGTTTTGCTTTGCTTTGGGGAGGTGTTGGGGGGAGGTTTTTTTGTTATTATTTTGTTTCTTTTCATCCAAACTTTTATTTAAATTCCAATCACTTAACATACAGTGTAATACTGGTTTTGGGTATAGAATTTAGTGATTAATATGTGTAGCAATACAATTATCATTAATTATATTTCTTAACTTTTTTTTTTATTTCCCCTGGTTCAGAATGTTCCCCAAATGTTAGTTAGATCATCAAATGAAACAATGCCATATAAAACTGGTTGATGAAAAATTGCTCTGATTGTCACCAAAGAATAAAAAATGATCAGCCCAAAGCCGTTTGGTAAAGATGTCAAGGACTGAAAGTTGAAATGTTCTGTCATTGCCAATAAGCAGCCATTAGACCATGCTCTGTGTGTACACATAAGAACAATGTTATGAACACATGTTTGGATGCATTAGTTATAAGCATATAGTT
Organism: Crocuta crocuta; assembly: GCF_008692635.1. Lineage (NCBI taxonomy): Eukaryota > Metazoa > Chordata > Mammalia > Carnivora > Hyaenidae > Crocuta > Crocuta crocuta. The sequence continues at coordinate 2,194 of NW_027551294.1, forward strand.
AGCAGTATAAACAAACATCAGATTTTATATATAACTCAAGTGGCTTTTTAGTGAATTTGACAGTTTTTTTAAAATATGACAGAAGGTAGGCATAATAAACAAAGATAAACAACCATCAACAAAGATGGAAAATGCTGAAAATATGGGTAACTTTGCAAAGCTCATAACTTAATAAAATGTTATGCTTACCTTCTAATAAGTGTCTGTGGGTAGATATTTTTAAAAGCTTAATGCTTCTGTTACCCAAAGTCCAAGGCACCCACACATCTTAGGTGTCTGCACGTTGTCACAAAATGCCTAGAAAATGTTGCTATGTCAACAGGGCACACATTTTCACACAGTTACAAGAAGCACAGTGAATAGGCATGTCCAAAGACAAATCTAGAAGAGGCTAGTAAACAGTTTTACTGTGAGCTCTCCTCACAAATTAGTGACCAGATTTTAGTTTTTCGTAGTGTACACAAGCAACACCTTGGAATAGAGCCTCAGTAGAAATGCTGCATATTTCTGAGACCTATTTCAAATTTCAGTTTAGCAATCCATGACATCCTAATACCACTCATTTATTCAGCATTAGTTGTTAAAAGTCTGCTCTGTGCCACGCACTGGGCTAGGGACAGGATTTACAAGGAAAATATTTTGCAGAATAATGTATAATGTCTCTCAGGGTTATAAGAGTGTAAGATCCTTAAGGAAGGAACTCATGTTTTATATCTACCATGGAGATTAGCAGAGTGCTAGGCACGTATTATGTACTCAAAGCTCACTGAGCTTTTTTCCTCTATGATAGCAACCACTGATTTATTAAATCCCCAATGCTGGTCGTCAGATCAACCAGGGCATTCCCTTGTGCCCTCATGTAATTTTTTTTTTGTCTTTTTAAGTTTTAATTTTAATATCAGTTAACATACAGTGTAATATTAGTTTCAGGTGTAGAATATAGT
>NW_027551295.1:0-3095 GCF_008692635.1 Crocuta crocuta
CCAAAGTCGGACGCTTAACCGACTGAGCCACCCAGGTGCCCCCTGATTTTTAGAGGTTCAATCAAAGACCCAAGATTCAGTGACACAGAGATAAAAGGTGAACACACTAGATTCACTCCCTGATTGGCTCCCAGAATTTTGTCCACAAGTTTTAAAGTTCCCAAACGACAGATAAAAAACAAACAAATAAAAAACTTGTTAAATTAATATGCCAAAGTAAAAAGACCTAGAACTAGTAACAAGCAGCACTTCCTCTAAATTCCCAGTCCTTGCCCCAATGTGAGGTCTACAGAGAGCTTCCAATTATCCATGAGTACTTCATTTCTAAATGTTAAGAGGTCAATGAGTAAATGCTTTATTATAAAAAAAATTACTCCACAACCAACAAAAAGAAATTATATAGCTGTAACAGAAGCAATGAGGAACCAGAAGAAAATTTCAAAGTAATTATAATTAATATCCTCAGAGTGAGGAGGTTATTAAGCCAACAAAATAACAGCAAGATGATGTAAAAGAAGAATATTACAAGGATCAGAAAGACCCTTTGGAGTTTTTTTTTTTAATTAGTAGATATTTGTAAAGTAAATTGGAAGAAATTTCCTAAAAACTAGTGCAATAAGAAAAATATACAGAATGAAAAACGATATAAACTAAAAATAATATAATTATAAGGGAAAAAGATAATATCATGGGAAAATAATTTATTAAATAAATAATATAAGAAAAGCTTCAGAGGAAGATGGTTGTGGAATAGCAGGACCGTAGGCTCGCCTCTTTCCACAAACAGAGCTAGATAACTCTCAAATCATCTTAAATACCCCAGAAATAGACCTGAAGACTGAATGAACAAACTCCACAACTAAAGGAGAGAAAAAGGCAAAACCAAAGACTGTAGGAATTTTAGTTATGTGGTTCCAGGGAGAAACATATTGTTGGTGCGGTAGAGGTGGAGGAGCCATTGTCATGGAGAAGGGGGGAAAAGAGTAGAACACATGGGGGAATTCACAAAGAGAACATTTCTCCAAAGGCTTCAGCTTGGAAAATGAAAGGGGTTGAATTTTGTGAGTTCATGCAATCAGCAAAGCTTAAAGTCTGGAGTTTTAAAGATCAGAGACTTAGCTGGAATAGAGCATGGCGGGCATGCCTCTACTCCGGAAAAGAAGTCAGGCAAACAACCCGTGGGCACACAGCCTGGAAATATCAATCCGAAGAGAACCTGGGGCGCATTGTGGGGAGACTAATCACTCTTCTCAGAGTGCATCTTTGAGAGGCAGCTTTCATGGAGATACTTCTCAAGGAACAAAGATGCTGGCCAGCACATTTTCCTCCCCTGCTCCTCAGTATAAACACAGAACCACCTGTGGGAAGCAGCACAGCCCAGACACTGGCTGCCTAACTTGCACACATTAAGCCCCTCTCCCTATGCTCTGGTGGGATTGCCCTTCTCAGTCACACTTGCCTCAGTACAAGCATGGCAGTCCCCTCCCACAGACCAGAAGGAACGCTGTAGGCACCATTTTTCCCAACCAGAGTTCTGTAGGGCCTCAGTTACAGTGGAGGTGGTAACAGGTCTCATTTCACAAGCAGACCACAGAACACCTAAATAAAACTTGCCACATTCAGACCAGGGACCAAACACTGTTTAGAACATCCAAAGAGAGCCTGAGAAGATGACTGGACTGAAGGATGGAGCAGATAAAACACAGAAACAGAGCACATGCAACACATGTCAGAGACACTGCTTGAAGCACCAGGCCCTGGGCACTACAAGATCTCTTCTCCATAAGGTCGTTACTTTCAAGAATAGGAGACATAAGTGACACACAGAAGAAGGTAGAGACTTAGCCAAAATGCCAAATGTAGGAATTTATTCTGAATGAAGAACAAAATAAGGGCATGGCCAGAGATCCTAAGAAAAACGGATATAAGTAACATGCCTGATGGCAATTTTAAAGCAACAGTCATAAGTATATTAGCCTTGAGGGAAAAAAAAAAACAAAAAAACAGAAGATATCAGTGAGACCCTTACCATACAGATAAAAGACTTAAAAAAAAATCAATAAGAGATGAAGTGTGCAATAAACGATTAGAAATACACTTGATGCAATGAACAGCAAGAAGGAAGAAGCAGAGGAATGATCTAGAGACTAATAGAAGTAATGAATCTGAATAAAGGAGAAAGAACTATGCAATACAAGAATATACTCAGTAAATTCAGTGACTTCATCAAACATAATAACATTCATATTATAGTAGCCCCAGAAGAGGAGAGAGGGAAGGGGGCAGAAATTTTATTTGAAGAAATAACAGCACATAATTTCCCTAATCTGGGGAAAGAAATAGACATCAAAATCCAGGAAGCACAGAGAATCCTCATCAAAATCAACAAACAGGCCAACACGAAGACATGTTGTCATTAAATTTGCAAAATATAGTGATATAGAAAAAAATCTTAAAAACAGCAAGACTTAAGGACTCCTTAACTTACAAGGGAAAACCCGTAAGGATAGTTGGACATTTCTTGGAAACTTGCCAATCTAGGAACGAGTGTCAAAATACTGAATAGGAAAATCTTCACCCAAGAGTACTAGACCCGACAAGGCTATTATTCTGATTAGGAGAGATAAAAAGTTTCCCAGAGAAACGAAAACTAAAGGAGTATATGACCACTTAACCATCCCTGCAAGAATTATTATAGGTAACTCTTTGAGTGCAAAGGAGAGATCAAAAGAGACAAAACAAGAAAGTATCAGAGAAATCTCTAACAAGTATGACAAAACAAGTAATAAAATGGCAACAAACACATTGGATTGGAATGGATTTAAAAAACAAGATCCATATATATGCTGCCTATAAGAAACTCATTTTAGACATAAAGACACATGCAGATTGGAAGTGGGGGGATGGAGAATCATTTTTAACCCAAATGGGCATTAAAATAAAGCTGGAATAGTGATATTTATATCAGAGAAAATGGACTTTAAAACAGACTGTGAGAAAAGACCCCGAATAGCCAAAGTAATATTGAAGAGGAATACCAAAATGGGAGATATCACCATCCCAGACTTCAGCTTCTACTACAAAGCTGTCATCAT
>NW_027551296.1:0-3151 GCF_008692635.1 Crocuta crocuta
ACCTCAGTTTCCTTACCTGCAAAATGGGATGATTTAGTTCACAACTCACAGGGCTGTTGTGAAAGTAAGAAAGGACACGTGACGTACTTAGCATAGCCCTTGGCATACAGTAAGTGCTCAATAAATGCTTGGGGAACAAAGAACAGGTCCAGAGGTTTGCACTTGATTTCTGCCTTCTTGGTAAAAAAGGAAACCTGTGGTCTCTGAGACACCGTAGTTGAGGTGAACTCCTGGTGGGCTCCCCAATCCCGGAGCAGAGGAGGGCAGAGGCCTAGGGGCCGGGTGCTGCTCAGGCACTGGGGGAGGGGCTGGCTTCCACACTGGGAGTCAGATGCGAGACCTCAATGCAGCTGCTGCTCTGTGAGAAATGCCAGGAGCCGGATGTGGAGGCGAGAAGGAGAGCCTCATTACAGAGGGGAAGGAAGGAGTAAATAATTCATCACAGATGTGCACCACGGAGGGGGCACAGGCCAACAAAGCTCGGGGGGCGGGGGGAGGCCTGGTCCCTCCCTGTGCCCAGGAAGCACCATGTAGCCAGCAAGAGGGATCTCTATCCTTAACCTTGGGATAACCATGCTATCCCTAAAACTGCCCACTGCTCCTCCAATACATTCGCTCTCCTCGCCCAGGCCTGGGAGGCCAGATGATAGCGCCCTTGTCCAGAACCTCTCTGAGCCCAGGCCCTCCACCCTCGTCCTTCAGCCCCTCTGCTCTAGCCTTGCCAGCCTGGGAACAACCAACATGTTCATACCTCAGGACCTTTGCACTGGCTGCAGCCTCTGCCAGCCACATTCTTCCCCTGGAGAGCCACGTGGCCTCTCTCACTTCCATAAAGGCTTTGCTTTAACGTCACCTTCTCGGTGTGGCCTTCCCTGAACACACCACTAAAACCCGCACGCCACAACCCGCATACCCCATCCCCTCGTTCTGCTTTAGTTTTCTCCACAGCATGTATCGCAGCCGTGCATTTTCCTTCCTCCCCCCTGGCTACAATGTCAGTTCCACGGGGGCCCAGATTTAGGTGGGTCTTGTTCCCTACTGCATGTACCCCAGGGCCTAGAACAGTTTTCGGGACACAACAGGTGCAAGCAGATACCCGCTGAAATACTGAAAGGCAAAGGATAGTCTACTGCCTCCACAGCCATCAATTCTGCCCACCCTGGGGCCCCAGCTCCCCACCTCTCACCTGGACCTGCATCCTCACCTGGAGTCTGCACAGTAGCCAGAGCCTGTGTTAACACCAAAGGCTGTCCTCCCCTCTCTCTTGCTCAGGGACCTTCCATGGCTCCCACTGACTCCTGGACAGAGTCTAAGCCCCATAACTTCCTTCCTCATCTACCCCGGCTCCCTTCTCCTTACACTCTTCATAAAGTTCCCTGAGGCAGATCTTCGAAGCTTCAGATATTTGTACAAACTAGTCCCTTTGCCTGGCAAACTCCTACTCATCCTTAAAAACCCCACTTGGGGGGATTTCCTTGACCTCCCTCAAGCAAAAGCATTCCTTTCTTCTCCGGATACCAAGTGGACCCATCCACCCCAGCCCCCACCCCAGCCCTGGAAATGCCATCATCACCTACACATCATTTCTCCCTCCCCCAAGCCCTCTGGGTCAGGAACTGCAAGTGACCTCCTTCTGGGGCCCTGACACCTAGCACTAGGAAACATTCATCTCTGCTGTCCTTGCAGCGACCCAGTGAGGAAGGCTCTAATATTAACTCTGTTTTACAGACGGGAAAACTGAGGCCCACTGGCCCCCGTTGCATAGCTGGGATTTACGCCTGGCCATGGGCTCCAGGGCCTGTGCTCTGTGTATCCTTCCTCCCTCACATCTACACACAGCAATCAAAACTTCTCACTCTTTGAATCAAACGTGACCATTTTAGGTCCCTGAAGGCCCAAGCACAGCCCTATAGGAAACCTTGCTGATCTGATGGCCCAGAATCCTCCGGGGCAGTGCCGTCACTATGCCCAGGCTAAGAAAGGAGGCACAGTGGCCCGGGAGAGTCCGAGTCCTCTGCAGGCACTGGCGTCCAGCACATGCATGTTGGAGTCCGGCCAGCACCACAGGCCCCTCCCCACGCCCCAGGCCTCCGTCTCCTCACTGCCCAGATGTGGGCAGCAAGTACACTGTCAGGGCTGTGAGACGGAGCAGGGCCGTGTTCCCATGTGTGCACGCACGTTAGGTGTTCCCTCTCCCCTCGGACCCCGGACAGAAACGGGGGTGAGGGGGTGGCGCTGAGTCAGCACTGAACCCCTCCTCATCTCCGGTCACAGCCCGGACAGGGAGTACAGCTCACAAATTTGAGCAAAGCCTCAAATCCCAGTCTGAGGGACACAGGAGGGGTCTCATCTGGCCACATGGCCCAGGGATCCCACCCTTAAGCAATCACAGGGTAAAGAACTTAACGGTCTTACCCAGAAAAGACGGGAGGCAGAAAGGCCTGTTCAAAAATACTGGCTGGAAGTGGGAAGATGCATCCTTAGGCACTTAAAAAAATACTTTGGAAACATAAACTGAAGAAACACCTCCCCTTCCCGCAATCTCTTAAATCCTTCTCCCTTGAGCTTTTACGTTTTCACAACTAGAGGCAGATGAGTTCCCTGTGCCTCCAGTAAACCCCCCACCCCTCAAAGAAGTGGAGAGACATCAGACAGGAGCCTGGCACCCGCAAGCACACAGTGTGCCCCCAATCGGGGTGTGCGCCCCTCTTTTCTGTTAGAGGTCTGCTGGTCCCGGGCACTACCACCCTGGGGTCAGGGGTGTGCAGAAGGCTGTGGGTAGGAGTAGGAAGCAAGTAGCTTGGCCTCTGATGGGAAGATGGAATTCGGAACTGCCAGGTGTCTCCTGTGTGCCAGGCAGACCCTAGTCTTACCCCGTCATCACCTCAATCTCAGACGGTGGCTTCTCTTGGGCCCATCTTACAGAAGAGGAGACTGAGGTTCTGAGTGGACCACACAGGAAGTAAGAACCGGGGTAGGATTTGAATCCAGGTCTGCTGTGGATATACAAGTCCTTCCTCCATCTCCAAGGGGGCAGAGCCTGATCCACTGTATTTAGTTGGCTGCTCTCCAAAACTGGAGGACAGCCCTGGATGCATCTGTCTATCCCTCCAGCCTAGGAGGATCCCACCAAGTTCTCAGGGTCTATGGA
>NW_027551297.1:0-3145 GCF_008692635.1 Crocuta crocuta
TTTGACAATAAACTATTTGTAAAAAAATAAATAAATAAATAAATATAGGCTACACATTGGGAGAAAAAAAGACTTATGATTTAAAAGAGAATCTAGTGGTTGGTATAATACAATAAACCTTTGACTTGAATCTCTAGGAGCTTATTTGAATTAAGAGATAATATGATAGCATTAAAACATCATGTGCCTCAAATTACAGAATAAATATCTTCTCCACTACGATTTCCTTGGATCTCACCATTTGCTTATTTAAAAAAACTTTCTATTATATTTAATAAATGGAAAACTGCCTTGTAAAACTTAGGCATCATGCCATAGTGGTTAAAAGCATGGGCTTTGAAAGTAGACTTGAATCTTGGCTCTCACCTTCATGCAACTTCGGGCAAGATTAACCACTCTCTTTCTCAGTTTTGTCATTTGTAAAATGGGGATAAAATGTCTGCCACATATGATTTTGTGTGTATTAAATGAGCTAATAGAAATAAAGTGTTTAATAAATGTCAAATAAAAGTTCACTATTTTTATTTTCCTTTTATCTATATCCTTTGATTATGGTGACTGACTATGTGAAGAAGAAACAACTGTTTTTCCCTAAGACTCTCTCAAAATCACCACATTAGAGAATAGAGAGAGAAATCTAAAGCGAACACTTTCTCCTCTTAGAATTCCAGGACTACTTAACTGTTTCTTTAAAGTGGGACCAAACATACATATTTTTTTACTTTTCCTAACACTTTGTTAGGTGTTAGTAATGATTTGATTACTCCTTATGACTCAAGGTTGTGACCTGTCAATATGAATTGTATTATATCTGTTTACATTTATATATTTCCCACCCAACTCATGCTCAGAAAAAAAAGTCTATTAAGCCCTGGGATAAGATTCCTTAAGTTTTTGACTCTAAAGCTTGTTAAATTTCCTGCTGAAAGCCATGGATAGCAATACTAAAGAAGTTATTCATAGTAAGTTACTTTAAAAAAATAAACTGGTCCTAAGAATTTGCTATTGAGCAGAACATATACATATTGAGTAGAACATAGTAGAACATTTTTTTCCTGCCAGTCTCAATACAATCATGTATCCAGTAGTTCAATTCATAATAATTTAATAAAGTGAACATTTGTAATCTTAAACATTAAGAAAGAAACAGGCTATTAAAAGTTAAAACCCTACTTGCATTTAGCTACGTTTAAAAAAAAAATCCCAGGAATATTGTAATGAGGTCTAGGTTTGGGAGCAAGCATTGTGCAAGTTAATGTAAGTAATGAACCTTTCATGTGAAATGATGTAGTGTCACAACTCATTTGCATCCCACTTAAAGTGTAATTAAGTTTCTCTGACAGCATGGCTTATGGCTGAAAGAACAGACCTGGCTGTTAAATTAATCCAGAGTCCCTCAGTTAATAACACTCAGCAAAGAAAACTTTACATACTCTTTCATTTAAAGTTCCCAAACTCCCATTTACAGAAGTATATGACAAGGCAACCATACAGAGAAACCCCTGCCTAAAATTGATGGCCTTTCACCAGACTGATTTAATCATCAAAATACCTGAAATCTAGACTTTGATGAATCAGAACATAAGAATACACTGTTTTCATTCCAGCTAGGATGGCTCTTAGTCTAGAGGGGATGATTTCACACTTAAATTTCACTGAACCACATATTTATAGTATGTTTTCAAACTTCCATCTGAAGTGTTGGTAATTTTAAGATTTATAGCAGAACTGGCTTACCAGAAGTCCTCAGAAATAATGGAATTTATTTTTTTTATTCATTCTTTCAAGACTTGAATGTTTCATATAAGTTTCCAAGTGAAGTTGTTATCCAATAAATTCTGTTAAGGGTCTTGTGTGTTAGTTTGCCATTGTCATTGTGTATATATTTTGTTAAGAATAATTAGTTTCGCAATCCCCAGAACTGATTATGATGTTGCACAAAATTAGAAGTACACTGTGTTATTTAGAACACATTTTAAGTAAAGAAGGATTCAATTTATAAGTAATCTGAACTGTTTTCAGAGACGCAGACAAGAGGGCAAAGTTTTCAGAATCAGATTGCATTTCTTTCTAGGGCAATGTAAGAATCTTTGCCCAACAATTATGCATGGCTACTGTTTACTGCTATTATCTTGTTTTTCTCTTTCTGGCTTCCCCAATTCAAAGGCTAATGTCAAAAAAAATACTCTATCTTTAAATTAATAGCTTCAAAAATCAATTATTATTGCCACCATAACCTGGCTTCTCAGAAAGTCAATTAAAGTTTTGGCAGCTGAAGAGAGATTTCTAGGTATATCTTTAACATACAAGATATTCCTGAATCCTACAAGTGCCCAATAATATAATCATATAATGCCTATTGGACTTACTCCAGTCCCCTAAACCTGTATTGCTCCGGGTCTTTCAGGTTAAGTGAGCATTCATTCTGACAGATGACCTGCATGCCATCCCTACCAAGAAAATTGCCATATTTAGGAATTATATAATATGTTAAAGTGTAATATTGAGTACAAGTTATAATATTCACCTCCATGTGTTTGCACAATACTGACATGTCCGTAGGGCAAAATTTGCAGCAGCTCATTTTTCTACATCAGGTCTCAGTACTATGCAATGTATCACTGGCATTTTCACAGAAACATTGCATTCTTTTTTCTGATTTTCCAAAGATCTATTTCAGGGAACAGAAAACTTGCCAGGAAGGTTGAGTTGATAGGGAAGAAGTACCACAACAATTATTTTCTCTTACCATTCATTAAAAAGAACCATTATATAGTAAAATGTAAAGAATAAAAATCATGTTCAATTAAATGATTTATTTGGGGCATGTTCTTAGAACATTTACAGTGGTATGAAACAAAGATTTTTTTTTACTTCAGCTATCCAACTGAGGCCAAAAAGTGAGTTCTACTTATTATATGCTTTTCTTTATGAGTGATTACCTGTGTTGTCAAAAGAATCATAGCAAAGATCCCTCCACACAGCTCTGGAGTCTGGATGCTTCCAGTTGTCTCCCATAATCCACTTCATTTTTTTTAGACTTTTTTTTTTTAACACATTCATTTTTTGAGAGAGAGAGAGAGAGACAGAGCATTAATGCGGGAGGGACAGAGAGAGGGGGAGACACAGAATCCGAAGCAGGCTC
>NW_027551298.1:0-3172 GCF_008692635.1 Crocuta crocuta
CTTAAATATAGCAATGGTTAGAAATCTTATGAGAATTCATTATGATGTAATTGACAAGGTAATTTGGTTACTTATGTGACACATAACATTTTAAAGTAATAACTAAAATTATGACTGAAAACATTATACCAGGACATTTCAGGTTTTTAGGAATTTTACAAATTTCTAGGACACTTATAAATATACAAATACATCGTTAAGGCTTAGTATCACTTTTTTCTTTGGCTTAGTATCACTTTCTGTTAGATAATGTTTCCCATGTAATTCAACGTATCAAATAACCCTAATTAGTGTAAGATCTCCCTTTGTATACAGAGAGGGGACAAATCTTTTGAGAAGTTCCAGGAACTCTCTGAAACTTCTTGTTTACTTTTAGGTCAAAAAGATTTTATTTAGAATTTGATTTGGGGAAGTTTGTCAAAAAGCAAAAGGTTTTGGACACCTGATTAAGTAGGATTATAGATCACTATGAAACAATGTTTAATTATCTAGTGGACCGAGTCACAAGAAAAGATTTTGAAGGCAAAGACAAAGGGTCACTAGTTGTAAACAAAACTTAGTTAGGTATCCAGAAGATGCAGTATATGTGAACAATCAAAGACCTGATGAAGATACAACATAGAATCTTTGTTTTACAGGTAGATTACCTAAAGGCAAATAAAAACTATGTACAGTTTCTTATTTAGAGCAGACCAATAACCCAAGAAAACTTGTCCTTTTAACGGAAAGAAAACCAAAATTTGATTAAGCACCAGGTACTCCTGGTATTACAATTCACTCTTTAGCTTAAACAAATCCACTCCATTCCTAACTTGCCTACCTCTAAAATTTTCTTTTAACCTTCTCAATATTTTTTTAACCTTACACCTTTTGTTAATTACAGAATGGGATCCGTTTGTGCATAGATTCATCCTGACACTGCTCTGTTAGTCTGAGATTAGAAGAACAGACAGGGGCACCCGGATCCCGACAGTCCCAGGGAAGAGGGTTGGTTACTCTAAGCTGGGTAAGCAGAATAAAGATTTGAAAAATGGGACAACTGCTGGCTCGATGGCAAAGCCCTAAATCTCTGGGAAGTCATCACAAAATCCCCAGCCTTGCGGGGGTTACAAGAAGTGGAGGAAGTTCTACATAAAGATTCCTGCTTGGCTGCAAACCTAAAAGACAAGGAAACAAAGTATGAGCCTGTCACGGAGGGATTACAAATTGGCCTTGAGAAGTTATCACCCTGTATGTACGGCACAGAAAGGGCAAGGGGTGCAAGAAACAGGGAGTTCCTAAATCTCCTTCCTCAGGTTTTACCTTAAAGGGTGCTTGAGTGACTGGGGAATTTGGGGGACTTCAAGGTCAGTGTCACCGTTTCAGATTCAGTTAAGCTGGGGTACAGGTGCAGAAGACAGGGAGAAGAGGGTGGAGGAGAGGGAGTATGAGCTCTCGGTGGACGGCCTCTGAGAAAGGTCAGCATGGGCTTTAGAGCCTGTAGTCCTGTTCTGGTAAGGAAGCTGTCACAGGACCAATGTGGCTGCCTCCCTGCGGAGTCACAGAAACTGCACCAAGGTTGAGTTGTTGCACAAAGAACACTTCATTTGCAGCAAATAAAGAGACCAAGGGGAATGGCTTCCAAAGCTGTGACCCGAGAGCAAGAGTGGATGAGTCCCTTTTCTTTAGGCTTAGGGTGAATATTCAGATAGGGAAGTCCCGTCATCAGATGCAGAGGTGGACACAGGGTCCCCCATGTGCCCTAAGGAAACAGGCCTGTCCCCACCGTATGTTACATGAAGGAGGCTTGTGCTCCTCCCTGGGCTGATCTTAGTATTATGAGGTACGGGTAGCCGTCTGTCATTCTCGAGGTCACTCCACGGTCCATCTACGCAGGCAGGAGTCAGGGGGGATTGTCACACTGGCCTGGGTGGTCTGCGCCTGCTGGACGTCTTGCCAGGGCTGTCACGGTGCCCTAAGTGTGGTTGCACTTTCCGTTTGCCTGAGTTAAGAGCTAAGCTGGAAAGAAGAGCTTCAGGGAAAATGTAGGACAGAGATCTATGAGTACAAGCAGGTGGGCAGTAGTAAAGTTCCGGTCTTGGAGTCTAGCTGCTGCCAAAGAGAGAGTCAGGTCATTTGATGGCTTGGAGGCCTGAAAATACCAATGAAAATATGCTTCCCATTCGTTTTGCTTGGCTTTGTATCCCTGTTCTTACTACACATGCAAATTAGTAAATTTTAGATTTCCAAAGAATCCCCAAAAGAGCCATTGTCATTGAAAATATTGTTTAAGTTTATTTATTTCTTTTGAGGGAGAGAGCAAGCACATGGGACTGCAAGAGGGGTGGGGAGTACAAGAGAAAGAGGGGGACAGAATTCCAAGCAGCCTCCTTGTGCTGTCAGTGCAAAGCCTGATGTGGGGTTTGAACCCATGAACCTTGAGATCAGGACCCAATATCAAGAGTGGGACACCTAACAGACTGAGCCACCCAGGCACTGCGGCCGTTGTCATTTGAAATCACTGTTAGTAATACAGGTCCATCTTGACAAAGCTCACAGGGAGAAGAACCATAGTAGTTACACATAAAACCACGTGGAGTCCCAGACGCAGGTGGCCCTTTACGGGGCATCTTTTGTATATGAAAGTTCAACAGAGTCCTCACTAGATAACGCCACACGTGAGAGTGGTAAGCCCCTGTAGAAACTATAAAGGCAGAGAAGTGTCAGACTTTAATGAGAAGCACTACAGGTTAGAGTCTGGACAGGGAAGTGTTAATCCCCTGTGAGAAATGTGGAACCGAGTCCAGGCACAGCAGTGTTACTCCTCTATCAATTCTGGCACCAAAACGAAACCCAAGGAAAGGGGAGAACGTCAGCCAAGGAGGAAGACTCAGAGCCTAATGGAGTGTCCCCGGGAACCGGAGCAACAGACACGGGCATGGAGCACAAAGCGCTCAAGCAGCTACCATGCCTGCATCCGGCAGTGGCATCGAACTGACACAGTGTGTAGCTTCGGATGCCAACCCCGCTGACATGAGAAGAGTCCACTGAGAACAGAGGCAGAGCTAACGTAAAACAAAAGCGTTTACTTGGGATCTAGAGTTGCAGCTGAGAGAAAAGATCTGGACAGTAACCCAAATGGTAGCCTCCCCTGGGGAGCAGAAGTCAAGGACTTTCAAAGACAAACAAAAGT
>NW_027551299.1:0-3177 GCF_008692635.1 Crocuta crocuta
GATGACCCCCCTCCAAGAGCAGTCAGCGCACCAAGCCTGAGAAATTGAAACAGCCTGCTAGGAAATCGTGCTCTAGGATTTGACGGAAATATCCGTATAAGTGAGAGAACCGTTTATTTGTAGGGCATGGAATGCTATGGCTTGGACAGGGTTCAGTGAAAATTCCTAACGTTACTTAGAAAGTACCATCTTTGGGGCGCCTAGGTGGCTCAATCCATTAAGCATCTGACTCCTGATTTCCGCGTAGGTCATGATCTCAGAGTTCCAGCCCCATGTCTGGCTCTGACAGCTCAGAACCTGCATGGGATATTCTCTCTGTCTCTGTCTCTGTCTCTCTCTCTGCCCCTCCCACCTCAAAATAAATAAACTTAGAGAAAAAAGAAAATGTCATCTTTGGGCTTGTGATCAAGGAAATAGAGCGAGGACAAAGGCAAGCAAATATTTGGCAAAAAGAAAGCATAAGTCAAGAAATGATCTACTTTCTTATATGAGTGGACTGCCACAGGGCTCAGCCTTAAAGAAATTACCTTGAATCTGTCAATATTAATACAAGGAGACCTCACTAAAATGGAGTGGGGAGGCTAGAAGGGGGGGAGCCATACCACTCAAGGTCAGTTACAGGAAGAATTGTCAATTATTGACCCTAATGGAAGAATCATCAAGAGGAAAGGAACATCAGTTACAAACACCATAGGGAAAGATGTACATTTGCATTTTCTGCAAGAAATAGACCACCCCAGCAACTCAGCCAGTGAGAAGTCATCATCGCCCTGGACTCCTGGTTTTCTTCTATGGGCTTTTGTTCAAAGCAACCCCTCCCAGCTTCCTCCTCCTCCATAAAATATGGTTTTGCCATCGCTTGTGCATCCTGAATTGCGATCCTCTGCCATCGCTGAATAAACCCCCTTTTGCTAGTAAAGCAACTGGTTTATTTTTTTGTTTAATGTTGATTTTTGAGAAAGACCGTGAGCAGGAGAGGGGCGGGGGGAGCAGAGGATCCAAAGCGGGCCCTGTGCTGACAGCAGCAAGCCCAATGCAGGGCTTGAAATCATGAACCGTGAGCCCATGACCTGAGCCGAAGTTGGATGCTCAATCAACTGAGCCACCCACGTGCCCCAAGCAACTATTTTATTTTTTTAAGGTTAACAGATCCCATCAATTACTAATCACCGAAAAGCCAGGGCTGAATGCTTTTCCAACCAACCCCAACCCTTGTCCATAAACCTACTTATTTAAAAAGAAAACTGAAGTTTGGGAAACTACGGGAGGAAGAGGAAGAGCAGGATTCCGGCTGCCACTATGTCCAGCGCTGCCTGTAGGAGATTAGGAGCCCACGTGCGATAATAAGTGGAAAACAGAAGTTTATCAGGAAAGAGCTACGACGTTTCTCAGTGAGTCTCCAGACATAATCATCTCCGACAATGAGCTACAAAGGGCCAGGTCCTTACTATTATCCCCACTTCCCTTCTAGTGCAATATGACTTTAAGAACATACCTAATCCTTCTGTACTTTTCTAAGAATGTCGGGTAACCTTGAGGCCGTGCACTTGAAGCCCTTTGGCCGCAGCGCGTCTGTAGGAAATACATTACAGTGGTCCCCTCTTGATGGCTGAGAAAGGGAGAGTATATTCCCTTTTAAGATTTAAAAGGGTCTGGTCGATGCAGGGCTTAATGCTTTTATTATCCAAAAGAATCTTGAAGCTGAGTTGGAAGGTGCTGCGATATTTGTCATGGTGATTTACGTGAGCTTGAAATTCTCATTACCCGGACACAGAGAGGCTAGAACATTTAAAATGAGACCAGAATCCTAAAATAGTGAAAAGATTAACTACATAGTCCTATTTCAGTGAAATCATACTTTCGAAACTTTAATGGATTATCTTACATCTAATACATCATTAGTGGCTAAAGTGTATCTTTTGTGTGGTCAGGCGCCCTCTGCTGTCTTCAAGTTGAACCCCAGAAGAGAAAAAGCAAAAATGGCGCGAACGCATTACCCTCGCAGCAAATAATCAGTGTAACTGGAAAGCTTTCCCAAGTGTGTGGTATAGGTGATGTGGTGCTTTGCATGTTTCCCGTCTGGAAAAATGAGAATATTAAACTAGCCCACTCACTACACAAAATTCTTGGGAGAATCAAGCGAAATTACAACAAGAAAAAAAAACTAGAAAAGTTTAGCAAAAAGCAAACTTAAGAGATGCTGTGTACTGTGAAATGACGTTATGAACCTGAGTTGGCTGACAATCATATCATGTAACTGGACTGCAGCACGTGAGCCTTGTTCCAGAATACGAGATACAAAACAGAAGCCACAGCCACCAGCTTGCAGGAGGTTTCGTTCTAACAAGACAGAGAAACATATGATGACGTTCCTCAAATGCTTTGTGAAATGAAGCAAGGGATTAGGAGAGAAACGGAAGAGAGAAAGTGAAATCAACCCATTGCTTCATACATTTGTCCAGTTTTCTAGAAGCCTGGAGGGAAGAAGTAGATCTAGTCTCCTTGGTCCATCGCAGCTGAAAGCAAAATCCTCTCTTCTCTGGCATAAGGTGTGCTTCTTAATTTCCAAATGTTTGGCAACTTTTTTGTTCTTTTTTTTTTTTTCTAATTTAATCAAGGTATTTGAAATCTCTACGAGTTCTCAGTCTCCTTTTGATGTCGGTTCAGGTGTATCTTACAGATTGTCATACGTTGTGTTTTGATTTTCATTTAGTTCAAGATACTTCCTAATTTCTCTTTTGATTTCTTCTTAGACCCCTGGGTTACTTAGAAGCGTGCTATTTAGTTTCTCGATACTTAGAGAATTTTCCAAAGATCCTTCTGGAAAGGTTTTTTTCCCCCCTCTAACTGCCTTTATAATTTCATCTTCATCCTTATTGTCCTGCAATATCATTAAGATATATTTAGATATTAATTTTTTATTTCTCTTCCCTTGGGTTTGATAGTCTTCATGAAGCTGAGGACGGCGGCTTTCCTGTGTCCAGGAATTTCTCTTTCATTTTCTCCTCAGAGGATGCTGCTCCTCTCTTTCCTCTTCTCCTGGAGCTGCAGTTACATGCATGGCATCCCACGGGGCGCCTGTGGGGCTCAGTTGGTCGAGCATCTAACTTCAGCTCAGGTCATGGCCTCGCAGTTCACGAGTTCAAGCCCCACGTGGGGCTCTGTGCTGACAGCTCA
>NW_027551300.1:0-3183 GCF_008692635.1 Crocuta crocuta
GCCGAAGTCGGACACTTAACCGTCTGAGCCACCCAGGCGCCCCCATTCCTTTTTTTAAAGAGAAGTCAGAAATGATTTTTTAATCTGTTATTTCCCCATGTTTAAATGCGAACGCAAACTCTTTGAAAATACTGTGGAGGAGAAAGAAGAGTCAGGGGGTCCAGTCAGCCCCCAGCTGTCCCTTGCGCAGCCCGTGGCTCGTCGGGGGGCGCCCAGGTCCCTAAGTCATGGTGACGTGCACCCGCTCAGGTGACGTCACACGCCCACCTGTCCCGGGACGCACACTTGGGGGCCGGGGCAGGGGACAACATGGCACGCAAGGAGGGAGGGGCAGGACCCAGGCGCGGGTCCCAGGTTGGGGTTTCTGACTCTGACTGCAAACCAGCACCTCCCCACCAGCCTCCCCGCGGTCCCTCCGGGAGCCTGTAAACTCCGGACCCTGGGGTGCTGCCCAGGCCTCGCCAAACCGGAATCCTGCAGGTCTGACCAGGAATCTGTTCCCCAAAACACTTCCTAGTAATGTGTTCCATCTTACTGGGGTGCTGGGTTACTGAGTGTATGTGTTTGTCCAGACTCACCAAGTGCCCTCCTTCCTTGTGTTTAATTTTATACAAAGAGGGACAGGCAGGAAGACGGGAAGGAAGAGGGACGCCGAGGCGATATTTGCATACAAGTCGGACCCACGTCTCCGCCTCCTGGCACCGTGCGCCTGGTGTCCCGGGGGCATCTCAAACCTCGGTCATCCCGTGGCCTCCCCATCACTGTTCTCGGACTCACTATCAAATAGACTTTAAATAGACTCACCTAATGGGAAAACGAGCATACATATGAGGTAAGTGTCGAAACAAGCACAGTGTGACAAGTGCCAGTCCGGGGTCTTGCGGCTTTTCCCATTTGGCAAAGGATGGTCTAGGGACACAGAGAAGGAAAATCAAGAGCGTCCACACCCAATGCAGCAGAAGCCTCTCCTACACGATTCAGCGTCGTTTTACACAGGGTCTGGAGGCCCTGAGGCTCCTTTGGGGATCGCCTCCGAGGCGCCGATCTGTGCTTCGGGAAGGGTGCCCTGTGCCCTGCGCCCCGCTGCCCGCCTGGGCTGGCCGCTAGCCTGGGAACGAGCCCCCACCAAGCCAGACAGTGGGGGGAAGGGCCTGAGGAAGCAGCTCAGGTGAGCCGGCACTGAGGGGGGGACAGGAGGGTCAGGCGACCCAGCAATTCCACTCCCTGGTGTGCACCCCAAACAGATGAAAAGTGGCGTTCCAATCAGCACGATCCACAACGGCGGAAACAACGCAAATGTCCGCCCACTGATGACTGGATGAAAAAGGCAGATCCTCACCGTGGACTACGACGCAGCCACGAAGAGGAACAAAGCGTGGCATACGCAGATCCACCCTGAAAACGTGCTCAGCGGCAGACGCAGTCACAGGCCGCGTAGTAGGCGAGTCCATGCATAGAAGTGTCGAGATGGGGCCAGGAGCTAGACCCTGCTGCCAGGGGAGGGCACAGGCGTGGCTGCTGACAGCCACGGGGCATGTTTCATGGGGAGGAGAATGTTCTAGAAGCAGACAGAGGTGGTGGTTGTACACAACTGTGAATTTACTAAATGCCACTGAATTGTACATTTTAAAGTGGTCGAATTTATGTTGTGCAAATTATACCACAATTTAAAGAAATCCTTTAAAAAAAAAGACACTGGGGAAGGAGGGGCTGGAAGGCTTGGTGCCTGAGGCTGAGGCCAGACCACAGAGCAGCGGGTGCCCAGACGGGAACAGTCTATGCGAGGTCAGGGGCGCCGGGCTCAGGGGGGCACGGGCGGTGCTCACGCGCGGGAGAGAGGGCGTCCCTGAGGCCCGGGCACCGAGTTCCCAGAGAAAACCCTCCTGCCTCGCACTTGCTCAGGGCGGGGACTTGGGGGTGAGCCCTGGGGCCAGGCGGTCTCTGCCACCCCCTCCTCTGAGCAGCGGCTCGTCCTGAAGGGACCACGGGCAGAGGTCAGTGCGTCTCCGGCCGAGACAGACTCACGGACGCCTCCCAAGCCCACTGGTATCAACGAGCGGACCAGCCATCTGCTGCCTCATGTGAATACAGGCGCTCACCTAATCCCCCTGCCGGACAGGAGCATTAGCTCCATTGGGAAAAGGCACCCACGCGGAAATGAGGAGGGGGCCGGCCCCACGAGGGAGGGGCAGCACCACGCCCACGATGGGCTCCGGCGGAGTGACCTGGAACCGTCCAGACTACCACACCCGACATGCCAGGATCTGGGTACACATGTCACCTGGAGCCCCCGTTGTGGGTGACACAGTGACCCCCCCCAAATGTACCTCTACCAGGGAAGCTCATAAGCCCATGATAAGCTCTCTCCTTATTTGGAAAGAGGGTCCCTGCAGATGCAATTAGTTACGTTTACATGAGGTTATCCTGGGTCAGGGCAGCCCTAAATCCAATGTCTGGAGTTCATTATATCTGAGACACAGACACAGAGACTGGAGGCACTCGGTGACCGTCAAGGGCCTGGGGCCGCCAGGAGCTGGGGGAGGCAGGAAGGAGCCTTTGGAGGGAGCGCGGCCCTGAGAGGCCTCAATTGTGGCCTCTGGCCTCCAGAGCTGGGAGAAGACATGTTTCTGTTGTTATGACCCCAGCCTGTGGTCATTTCTGCGGCGGCCCCGGGCCACGGACGCAGCTCCCCGCCCCAGCCTCCTGAGTGTGGTCTCGGGGTGTGGCGTCCCTCATACACCTGTTTGCTGATGCGAGACGGGCCCCCGCTCACCCGCAGCTTCTTCCCACCACCTCTCACTTCCCCATGGGGGCAACAGGTGCGGCCGCGCCCCACGGCGGCACCAAGCAGGGACTCGCGGGGCCCGCGACCACGGGAACCGCCGTCCTCGTCCCTCATCACGGAAGCAGCTGGAGCTTGCCTCGGGCCACAGTGCCGTGACGGGGACGCTCAGGGCAGGCTCGTTTCCAGCACAGCCCCTCACGGGAGGCCCGGCTTGGAGCAGCCTGACCCCGGGCAGGGCTGAGGGAGCCCCGGAACGCGGGGAGGCAGGGCTGCCGGAGCGAGGGGGCAGCAGCTTTCCAGAACTGAGTGAGAAGCACCCCAGGACTGTCCTGGGGCCACCGTGGCAAAGGACCACAGGGGCCCCTGGGTGGCTCAGTCGGTTAAGGGTCCGACTTCGG
>NW_027551301.1:0-3147 GCF_008692635.1 Crocuta crocuta
CAGAGCCCGACGTGGGGCTCAAACCCATGAACCGTGAGATCATGATGACATGAGCCGAAGTCCGAGGCTCAACTGATTGAGCCCCCGAGGCGCCCCAATATTCTGCTGTTTCATACATGGCTGTTGACTATATTTGACTTCCTTGAAGGGCTTACATTTCACTTATATCTACTATGATGCCAACAATAGCAACTGTATATTGAGCAACTTTGTCAAGCACTTGATTCACATTATCCTTGATCTTCCTAGCAACCCCAGGAGAGCCATGTTATGATCATTCCCATTTTACAGGTGAGAAAACTGGGGTCCAGGGAAGTTATAGTGTTAAAGGGTAAGGGAGCCAGATTCCATCTTCATCTGGCAAACTGCAGTGGCTGCGTTCTTCCTATCCTGCCCTTGTCCAAGTGTAACTAATGGTTCCAAACAGATGAAAACTTAAGGGCTTAGTCAAGTTTCCAAATGTTTCCAAATATCCTTGTATTTCATAGCTTGTAGTTTATGACAGGTTTAGAAGCAAGTCCTGTTCAGTGTTCATTTATTCTCTAAGGTGCCTGCATTTAACTCCCCCACACCCCCAAGTGGCTTCAAATCCTTTATTCCCCTGCTTCAGAATTCACTTCCGTTAGGCTTTCTTCCTTATCATCATAGGACATACACACTTTCAGATCTGCCTTATGATAATCGTAAGACATTTTATGATCATCCTAAGATATTTTCTGAATTGCAGAAGGTTTGAGTAGAGGAAGATGAGGGCTTGAGTCAAGTTAATCTCTGGGTAAGAAGAATTCTGGTCCAGGAAATTTGATGGAAATGCTCTGGCCAAGTTTCTGAAAGCCTATTGAAGAAGAGCCTACTTTTCTCTAGAATACTCTCTACATTCTAGACATTTTTACCATGCTCCATACCCTTTAATTTGTATATTCTAAGGGAGAAAGTGATCATTTTCCAGGTTGCATTATTTTTATGATGTGATTTGAAGACTTTTAATCTCCGGATTGTTTTCATTTTAATTTATGAATATCCCGCTATATCTTAGGAGCAAGGATATTTCTAGTTCTGTCACGAACTGTCACATTTTCCCTGTCGACACGTTTGCCACCTCAGTGACTCGTTTCTTGAGACTAAGGTTTTTCTACTTCTCATAAAATCAGACATTGAGGCAGCTGTGTGGGGACTTTAATAAAATAGTACACAAATAATAAAATCCAACAAAGGGAAGGAAACCTTGTGTCTCAGTCACCTCAATGTTTCATTCTCCAAAACCCTGTCTTACAGGATAATTGCTTCATTACTTTAGAACTATTTTGTAAATGCAGTTTATTTTGGTAATCACTGATAGCAAATTAGGTCACATTTACTCTATTGACAATGAAAACGATTTGTTTGAATGGAGATCCCCTTGGATTATTTCAGCCATTGCTCCCTCTCAGAAAGGACAGTGATGACCAGTGTCTGCTTTCTCTAGTCAAGGCTTACTGTGCTCTAAATTTGTGTGTGATGAGACTTGGTTACAAAAGTATTAGATCTTATGTTACTAAATAACTTAGCATTTCCCACACTACTATTCTGAAAACTCATTTTGTTCTCACTCCTCAGGGTATGGGCAGGCTCTTCTCCCCAGGATTCCTTCCCAGGGTGTTATCAAGCCAGGTAGAATCTGTTCTTAGGCACAGCCGAGTGCTAGAGATCAGAGCTTATCGGGCTGGAATCTCGTGCATGATTCAGGTAGGAATCAGACAAGTGGCATTAACTTTTCCTCTAAGCACCTACAGCAGGCTCACATTAGCGGCTGGTCAAGGACCAGCTGTGTCAAAGGCAACTGACCAACTCTGTGAACTGTAATAAATACACAGAGCCGGGTACAGGGACCACAGTAACAATTTTATGGTTTCCTGTTCTCGAAAGGACAACTAAACAAAATTAGCCCAATTTGTACAGTTGAAGTTCTGGTCGTTTCTGAAGACTCCCTAAATTCACCTGTTTACCGATAAAGCTAGATAGACCCAAACTAGCCAGAGTTATTAAGGGAGATTTTTGTGGTGTGCAGGATTCCAACTTGGAATTTTGTGAGCCAGTTATTAAACCTGGCAGTTACTAAAAAGTCAAGTATATAAAAGTTGTGTCCGTAGCCTTTACATTGTAAATAGCACAAAAAAATTTTTTTGAGGAAATATTCTTGGAGTATCCTGAAACTATTATCCAGTTCAGCAAAGAAGTCAATCACATTATTGGTGAATGAGTAAAGCTCTGACTGGTTTCACTTTGGTTTTACTTAGTAATGTAAACAAAAATATCAACCTATGTTTATGTTGGCAATGCACATATTTGTTAATGGCATGGATATTTCTTTGCTGGACAGAATAGTAATAAAATACTGATTTACGGTCTGATCCGAAGACACTATATTTGATGATAGAATTATAAAAACTGAGAGTGAATTTTGCAGTAAATAGCAATTCAAGCTGAAGTTACAGGTGTTTGGAGTGTACAAAAAGAGTATTGTATATTTTATTATTATTTGAGGTTGCTCCATATACATTCTTTATATCACAATATTAATCATAAAATTATGTTATGTGTGTATATATGCACACTTTTTTTTTCTCCTGGAGAGCCAGGTGTTAATCATTTACCAGATAACAGAAGACAATGGAAAACTTATGACCTGAATTCATAAATTCTTCACCAACTCCTGTTGGGTCCTATTTTTAGGTCCTTGTTATTCCAAGGACACCAGCAGAACTTTTCAGAGTGAAAAGTTACACAGACACACACGCGCACACACACACAAAGAAACACGCCTAAGAAAGAAAAGCCACCACTACTAACCTACTTTGTCTTTGAAAATTGAATCAAAGTACTTAATATCTGAAATACACAGAAGTAGATCACAAACTAAGTCTTTTATGTTAGGCCCACAGAATTGTGCTTCAAGTAGAGTAAAAATGGGTGGCATTGATTCACTTACTTAAAGAAATCTTAGTTTATTTTTTGAGAACCAGCCATGTACCAATATTTGTGGCTCCACAGAGAGAAGATTTGGTTCCTGTTCTCGGAGTCAGGTCAAATGTTTGTCCACAATACGGATCATCCCATTTTATTTTTTTACTTTTTTTAATGTTTTATTTATTTCTGAGAGAAAGAGAG
>NW_027551302.1:0-3117 GCF_008692635.1 Crocuta crocuta
CTGACCCTCCCCTGCTCACACTCTCTCTCTCTCCTAGAAATAAAAATAAAAAAAAAAGAAAAAAAAAAAAGAAAATCTAAAAGAACTGACCAGAAAACTCCTGAAACTAGTAGGTGACTACAGTAAGGCTGTAGGCAGCAAGGGTAATACAGAAAAATCAACTGCTTTCCAACATACCAGCAATGAACAAGTGAAATTTGAAATTAAAAACAATACTATTTATATCAGCACCCCAAAAATGAACTACTTAGTATAAATATAACATGTACAAGATCTATTTAAGGAAAACTACAAAACTATGATAGACAAAAATCCAAGAACTAAGTAAATGGAGGAATGTTCTGTGTTCATGGATAGGAAGACTCAGTATTTCAAGATGTCAGCTCTTCCCCTTGATCTATGGAGTCAATGCAATCGCAGTCACCTTGCCAGCAGCCAGGGCAAACCGATTCTAAAGTTTATATGGAGAGATAAAAGACCCAGAACAAGCAACACATTATTTAGGAACAAAGTTGGAAGACAGACCTACCTGACCTCAAGACTCACTATAAAGCTATAGAAACCAAGACAATGTGATGCTGGAAAAAGTTTAAACAAAGAGATCAATGGGACAGAACAGAAAGCCCAGGGTTAGACCCCCATGAACACAGTCAGCCGACCTCTGGCCGAGGAGCAAAGATGGTCTCCCCAACTCGTGGTGCTGGTTACTGGACACCCACGTGCCAAAGAATTAAACTAGACACAGACCTCACTCCCTTCACAAAAATGCATCACAGGCCTAAATGTAAAGCAACAGATTTGCTGGACTTTATTAAAATTTAAAACTTCTGCTCTGCAAAAGGCAGCATCAAGAGAATCAGAAGCCACAGCCTAGGAAAAATATTTTCAGAAGACACATCCAAAAAAGGACCAAAATCTACAAACAAGCCTTAAAACTCAACAGTAAGAAAACAAACAACCTGATCTAAAAAGAGCCGACATATCTGGGTACGTGTCCTCGAGTCTATGGGTGACAAGCCTTGACCCCTGCAGCACTGCAATCCAGACCCACGTCCTTTCCTCCTGCCTGTCCTCAAATGCTTCACCCCCTGGCCGCTCTCCCCTACGGCCCTCAGCGTATGACTGCCCCTTGGGTGTGTCACTCAAACTGACCAACTCCTCATCCGCAGCAATCAGCCCCAAGGAGTCAACGCATGTTCCTGGACGCTACACCACGCTCTGTCCACGCCACCTGTGCGCGCTAGCCTCTGGGCAGCCGAGCACCTGCTGATGGCCACCGAGACACACATTACGGAAGCCTTCTTCTGCTCGGCAAGGGCGGCGTGTGTCAGCCCTCTTCATCCCGCACTTGCACGCAGCCCACCAGGGACACTTCTCCCACCTCGATTTCATCTTGCTGGACTCGGTCCCCGAAGGTCATTTTGGAGGCTGCATTTGTCAGCCAATTGATTTGCTCTCCCTCCTAGCTTTGTATCACCCACAAATTTAATAAGCATATTTTTTTTATCCAAATTCATGATAAAAATACCAAATGAACAAGGCTCAGAGGAGGGTCTGGGCCGGCCACGATACTACCACCCAGAGGTTCACACCAAGTGCCAGGCGCTCACCTCAACTGGCACCCTGCACGGCGGCACCAGTGCTCTGGGAGCTGGCTGCTCTCCCCACCCCGGCCCTCTGTGCCAGCTGCCCGGGGGACCACGCCGCCCCGCCACACGTCCGAGAGGCCCCGCCGCACGGCCGCATGTTAGAAAGGCTGAGTGAGAAGAAAAACCGCACGCGTGCTGGTAACAAGCAAACTCCTTCTCTGAGGGACTGTCTGATAGAATGCTTTAAAACTACAATCTGGGGAACAGGTGTTCACTCAACAACTAAACCAGTATGGTGGCTTCCAACTCCACTTGGAGAAAAGTTACGCAGGGGAGCCCGAATGCCGTGCGAGTCTAAAGCCCAGGCGGGCGTTCCATGCCTCCCAGGGGCCAAGAGGCTCCAGGTCAAGGGCCTCCCACTGGCTTCCTGTCCACGAATCTGACGGGCGTTCCGTCCTCTGGTGAGCCAGGCACGAAACACTCAATTCACTTTTTCTGGCGGCAGCCACGTATCACTGTTTGGTAACCAAAAAGGGAAAATTTTTCTATAAAAAGACTCCACATACCCCTTTAGAAAAATAAAGCCAACCAAAAAAGCCTGTTTATATCTGAATCTCCAACAGGCTCTTTTCAATTGCCGTCACTTCTAAACATAGAGTCTTAGAAAATTAGCAAGTCCTCCTCAGCCAGGTCTCTGTGTGGCGCAAAAACACATGCGTAGCGTGTGGGAGCGAGTGCTTCCAAGTGCGTCCGAGCCACTTGCAGGGGCGTTCCAGCAGGCAGGCGCCGCTCGGTGTCACCCAGACCCTCCGTGGGGACATTTACAGAGGGTGCACGGGCGTCAACTCATGGCGCGGCTCAGCGCACAGACAGTGCTGAGCACCTGTGGGCAAATGCTTCCGTGGGCGCTGGGCAAGCAGACACCTGACGGCACGACGCATGCCAGTCCCATGCCAGGCCAGGCAGCCCGGGGCACTTCGTGAGCAAAGGACAACGTGCCTCATGATCCCTGAGAGGCGAGGGAACTCCGTCTAGTGGCTCATCCTCAGAATAGAAGAGGTCCCTTCCCCAAGAATGGCCGCAACGCGGCCGGGGTGGGAAGCATGTACGAGAGGATTTCCCTTTCCCAACAATGTGCCGCTGGAATCGGCCCCACTTTTCCAAGGATCAGCTCAATCAAGCAACAAATTCTGGGCTTAGTAAGTATAATGGTACTAAATCGCACAGTACAAAAGCACGAGCGGCAGTCTCTAGCACCCACACAGCCATTCAGACTGCATCCTTGTTTCAACTACGAGTTGATAATAAACTACTACCTGTGGGGTGTCTACCCTCTGCTAGGTGCGCTCCTCTTACGGGTTTTCATTCCTCGCAACAACCGGATGAGCAGATAAGATCTTTTCTTAATCTTTTTTAATGTTATTTACATTTGAGAGAGAGACAGAGAGAGAGACAGAGAAAGAGGAAGCAAGAGGGCACAACCGCGCACAGGGGAGGGGCAGAGAGAGAGGGAGACACAGAATCCGAA
>NW_027551303.1:0-3140 GCF_008692635.1 Crocuta crocuta
GAAGTCAGATGCTTAACCAACTGAGCCACCCAGGCGCCCCTATTCTTCTATCCTAGTTCTAAAGACTAGATGCCTGAAATGTAGGCGTAGGCAGGCTGCACTCCCTCCGGAGGCTCTAGGGGAGAATCCTTCCTTGCCTCCAGCTTCAGGTGGCTGTCGGCATTCCTTGGATTCCTTGGCTTGTGGCCCCTTCACTCTAATTTCTGCCTTCACTTTGCCATCACCTCCTCTATGTGTCTAGCTGTGGCCTCATCACTTCAGTCTCTCATTTCCTCCCTTTATTCCATCCGTGAGTCTCTCCTCTGTATTTCTTCTCTGTGTGTCCAGTATAATACTTCTCATTGGATTTAGAGCTCACCTAACATTCACACATTCCTGAGGTTTGATGTGTCTTTTGGGGGCCATCATTCAATGGTAATCTCAACACTACACCATTTTTTTAAGTCAGGAAAATAGGGGCACCTGGGTGGCTCAGTCTGTTAAGTGTCTAACTCTTAGTTTTGACTTAGATCATGATCTCACAGTTCGTGAGTTTGAGCCCCGCATTGGACTCTGAGCTGACAGTGCAGAGCCTGCTTGGGATTCTTTCTCACTCCCTCTCTCTCTGCCACTCCTTCTGTCCCTCTCTCCCTCAAAATAAATAAATAAACTTTTTTTAAAAAAAAATCAGGAAAATAAATGGAAAAGTAAATGACATATGCTTCAATAAGCTTGCAGCATAATTGCAGAAAAGGCTTATATGCTTAGTAAGAAATTACCCAGATCAGAGTTTCTCAATCTAAGCAATATTGACACTTGGGCCAGAAAATTCTTTGTTTTGATGGCTGTCCAAAGCATTTTAGAATGTTTAGCATCCCTGTTCTCTACCCATTAGATGTCAGTAGACATCAACCTCTTAGTTGCAACCTAGAGCCTGCTAGATTCAGACCGTAGATTCTGAAAGGGACTTGTAACTGGCTCTGGCCCATCACAGCCATAATCTGTGACCAGTCCTGCAGGCATAGAGACCATGTAGGAGAAACTCTCATGTCCTTGGTCCCAGATATGGACCTGAAACAGGTCTGTACCACTGAGGACTGAGACACAGCCCAATTTAGCTTGATCCTGTCACCAACCAGCATCACACACCAAGTGATCTGGGAGCAGTCGTGCCCACCCATGCACTGGGTAATAGACATTCAGAACTTGGTCCCAGATGTGGACCCTGAAGTGGCCCATGAACTAGCCCTAACCCCTCTCATGGATGGGGTCCTCTCAGCCATGGTCTTGAGAGACATTGGGAGTAAACCTGCCAAACGTTGAGATTCTGAAACGGCTCTGTAACTGAAATCTTAGCCCACCCACAGTATGTGAATGGTTTTGCTGGCATGGGGACCTTGCTGGTGGCATTCTTCTCCCTGCCCCTGGAGAACCTGAAAGGGCCGTATCCATGGCTCAAGCCACCTCACAGCCATGGTCTGCCAGTAATCGTGAGCATCCGTAGTCCCAGTGGGAGACATTTCCGTCTGCACCCTCAGAGATCCTGAAGGACCATCCAACCCCATCATAGCCGCACAGTCTACTAGCAGACTGCCAGCCCAGAAACCCGATAGAAGACATTCTTGTCTGCATTCCCAGAAATCTTGATAGGGCCCTACACTCAGCTGTAGCTGCTCCAGCTACAATCTCGTCCAACCCACCCAGGACCTGGCAGAAGGCTCCTGTGCATGTCTCCAAAGCCAGATCTGCAGATGTTGAGTTTTGTTTATTGTTTTTTAAAATTCTTTTTGCAGAAGTAGACAATGTATCACAACGTCACGTTCAATATTTTGAATAGGACACCAAGAGCACAAGCAACAAGAGCAAAAATAAACAAGTGAGGCTATACCAAACTAAAAAGCTTCTGTGTAACAAAAGAAAAAGTCAGCAGAATGAAGCAGCAACCTGCAGAATGGAGGAAATACCTGCAAAGTATGTCAGAAAGGGGCAATATATATAAGGAATTCATGCAATTCTATAGCTAATAATAATAATAAATTCAATTAAAATTTGACAGAGGACATGAATAGACATATTTTTTCCAGAGAAGATATACAGCTGGGCAACAGTCTATGTATATACCTGAAGGAAATGAGATTACTCTCTGGAAGAGATATCTGCACCCCTGTATTCATTGCAGCATAATTCATAGTAGCAAGATAGAGAAACAATTTCAGTGTCCATAAGTGGATGAATAAATATCTATATATAGAGAGAATGGAATATTATTCAGCCATAAAAAAATGAAATTCTGCCATTTGCAACAACATGAATAGACCCTGAAGTTATTATGCTAAGTGAATTAAGTCACACAGAGACAAGCAACTGTGTATAACCTCACTTGCATTTGAAATCTTGAGGGAAAAATATTAGTCAAACTCACAGAAACAGAAAAGTAGAATGGTAGATGCCAGGGGAAGGGTGGGGGAAATGGAGAAATGTTGGTCAAAGGGTACAAAGGGTACCCCCATTCATTCATAAGATGAATACATTCTGGGGATCTAATATTCAGCAAGATGACTACAGTTAACAGTAATGTATTATTTATTCAGAAGTTGCTAAGAGAGTAGACCTTAAATATTCTCCCCA
The DNA here is from genome assembly GCF_008692635.1 of Crocuta crocuta. NCBI lineage: Eukaryota > Metazoa > Chordata > Mammalia > Carnivora > Hyaenidae > Crocuta > Crocuta crocuta. The sequence continues at coordinate 2,608 of NW_027551303.1, forward strand.
CACACATACAAAAACTTGTCATTATGTAAGTAGATGGATGTGTTAATTAACTAACCTTATTGTTATCAACATTATTGAATCGTTTTGCTATATATATATATATATCAAATCATCATGTTGTACACTTTAAACCTACATAATGGTATATGTCAAGTAATTCTCAGTACAGCTAAGAGAAGGGAAAAACAAGTTGTTCAGATTATTATTCTAAACACTGTGAGCTAGAAGTTTAGAGAAGGAAGAAAACAAAATAGACTGGATTATTAAAGAAGTTTTCATGGGGGAAATGAGAACTGAACTATGCATTGGATAAAGAACACATGAGTGGCTCAGTCTGTTCAACGTCCCACTCTTGATTTTGTCTCAGATCATGATCTCATGGTTTGTGGGATCGAGCCCCATATCGGGCTGTGTGCTGATAGCTCAGAGGTTGGAGTCTGCTTCGGATTCTGTGTATCCCTCTCTCTGCCCCCTCCCCTATTCACATTCTGTCTCTCTCTGTCTCTCAAAAATAAATAAATGTTAAAATAAAA
>NW_027551304.1:0-3195 GCF_008692635.1 Crocuta crocuta
AATCAAGAGTCAGACGCTCAACCAACTGAGCCACCCAAGTGCCCCATGACAAGACATTTAAAGTGTACCTTTCTTATGGCTCTGTCATATATTCTTTGAAATGGTTTAAAAATATATGTCTTATGAAACTTCTAAATCAGAGTATAAGAAAATAGATCAAAAAATATAAAAATGGTGTTTCTACATGCAGTGATTTCTTTTGGATTCACTGATAACCTTATGAGATTATCTTTAACTAACATATGTTTGTAGAAAGCAGTATCATTCAAAAGAACCTTGAATTCTAAATATTTCTATTTTACTCTGGTTACTTATTTTGTGAATATTCATTTTGTATCAATTATAATTATGTATCAAAAACTTGAGGGACAAAGTAACCTAACAAATTAGCTGTTTTAACTAATAATCAATGTAATAATCACTGTATAGTACTTCTAAATCTATAAAGTATCTTTAAGACTTCATCTATACGAATCCTAAATTATTCTGCCTTTGATAACCTGAAGTATAATTCAGGATTTGTCATGGTTCTTTGGAGATGTCATTTTGTGAACATTGGTTTTTACTCTAGAGTGCTTAGAGTATCCTGAGCATTTGATATTTACAATTACTTGGTTTTTGAAGAGCTACCATGCTTTAGGTATAACAAAGATGTAGAAGAAAAATATAAAGAAAACATTCTTACCCAAGTATTTTTGCACAATCATCATAATACTTCATGGAATTTTTCACAAAACTGAAGCCATTGACATCACAGACATAGGACTGTCCATTGGCCCGTAACAAATCAAAACCACAAACTGTTTGCTATTTAAAATAAATTATAAGCTTTAAAGTTACATTTGAATTAGGATTCACAGTGTTCTAGTCTTACTATAACATATCAAATTTTATAAATGTCTATAAATGTACCGCTCCATATTAGTTTACTTCATAGTAAGTAATGAAATTACTCATTTGTAACCTATATACTTTGAAAATATGTAAAACATACTATATGATTATTTTAGCACCATACCATGAAATAAATAGAGAAAAAAAATGCTTCAGGGTCTTGAGAGATCAAAATACCATCTGTATCAGGAAGTTTTTCAAGTAGTATTTAATTAAAAAAGGGTAAAAAATTTCACAGACTTTATAAAATTTTGTGATAGTAAAAACTGTATCACTTTAATAAAAAAAAAGCAAAAAAGAAAAATAGTTTTGAATATATGCCCCAAGGAAATGTTCAATTATCCCTATGAACCTTTTTTTAAAGAAAGATTTTATTTTCAAGTAATCTCTACACCCACTGTGGGATTTACGCTCACAATCCTGAGATCAAGAGTTGCAGGCTCTATAAACAGAGCCAAGTAGGTGCCTTTCGCTCTGAATCTTTTAAAACTTGTCAACTATACCCTTGTGAGCACTTGAAATAAATAAAATACATTTTATGTGGGAGACGAAAATCATTGCAAGGTATAAGTTTCCTACTCAGGCTCCACGCATTTTCTAAATCCTGCGTTTTATATTCAAATCATGACATACTAGCATAAATATGATTTTAAGTCATGTCTTTTGGAATCCTGTTATTACAAAGTTAAAACAATTCATATAAATCTATTAAAATATACTTACAGGCTAATATTCCATTCATAAAAGTGAATTCAAATTATTAAGACATAAAGTATTACTTAATAACCAGTAATACATACTAGTCTTTACATTATAACTCAAGACAAGACTTCAAAAAGGTGACGTTTATCTTTTGTTAGACGTACGTTGTACTTCTATTTAAATCTTTACCATACAGTAGTGGAAACATAATGATATAGACTGAGGGAGCTAATCAAATGTTAGAAGAAAAATGTTTTCTTTAAGAAATGCATTTGTATTACTCTAACACATTTTATCATATGCAATAAATAGGCTAAAGGATGTACTGCCAAGGCTAGAAGACTACTAAGGACCTTTTTTACATTTATTATCAAATAACTATTTTATCAAAACAATCATTTATCAATTCTGAGTAAATAGTACTTGCAACCACTTGTTTTTACCATGTTAGACAGTACCTCTAAACACTGGTTAATGCTACTGTTTTAGGTAAGTTTTCCTCCATCATTTTAATTTCTGAATAAATTGGCAAAATTCCCTTTTATACAACAGATAAAATATGGAGCAACAAAGGCCTTCATTTATTATACATTCTTATTAACAGCACTACAAGAATCCCCTGAAAAGTACATAAACCGTTTAAATGTATCATTTTTACTTTCTCAGCTTATTTCTTCCATTAAATGCCCAAGTAACATTTCTTTTACTCAAAAAAGACAATTAAAATTTCTTTTACAGGAGCCTGTATGGCCTGTAAAACATCTTACCTTAAAAGCAAGGCAGACTTTCCAAGCAATTAATTTCTCTCGCGCATTGAGAATAACAGGGTATCTAACTTCTTTTCCCTCACTATCTCGTTCTACCTTGCCATCGAGTGCTGGAGATTTTCGAGCTTCGGCATGAGCATAATCTGGACCCACTGTATAAACCTTTTGCAAGAGTTAAAATACATAAAAAATTTTATATTATTATTTAAAATGTATTTAAAAAAACAGCAGACAACAAATTATAAGAAAAAATAATCAATAAAGTTATACTTCAGCCTCCAGACTATTTATTTCACCCTTTCCCTATTTCACATTCCAAAATTTTAGATAGTTTGGAAAAGGTTATAAAGAATTAATTACATGGCAAAACTGGTAAAGTGAAGTTCTGTTCTTTATAGTGAATAATTATGCTGAACATTATGAGGGAACACCAGGTTGCATATGATGTGATCTTTTCCAAATTGTTTTAAGTTTAACAAAGGAGAGGTACAAAGAATTATAAAAGCATTATAAAAGGAAGTAATGGCCAAAAGAGATTAAAAAATTGGGGGTGGTGGTGAGGGACAGCATAAAATGAAAGGCAGATAAGAGAGGGGACAGCACTCTAAGCACAGGTTATTAACACAGAGGCCAGAGGCATTAAAGAGCATGATGTATTCAGATAAGAATGTTATTTAGTATAGTTTATACTGTAAGAAATAAGGTTCATAGAGGACAGTCTGTGAAATATTCTATATGCTACACTTATGAACCTTATCCACAAGAAAATTTTTTTATTTAAAAAAAATTTTTTTTAATGTTTTTATTCATTTTTGAGAGACAGAGAGATACA
>NW_027551305.1:0-3202 GCF_008692635.1 Crocuta crocuta
CTCCCAAAAAAAACATTTTAAAAAAAGCAAATGAATCTTTAAAAAATATTTTAAGAGAATTACTTAAGTAATACATAAGTATATGCTATGAAACAGTCATGCAGTGTAGAAACGTATAGAGTTAAAAAAGAAAAGTGTGTCTTTCCCACCTACTAAGTCCCTACCTCACTGTTGAACCATTATTAAACATTTTACATATAGCTTACCAGATAGTATTCTATGTATCTACATATGTTCACATATAGTTTTAGTCTACTCCATTTAAAAAAAAAATCCCAGACTCCTCATATTATTTTATGACTTGATTTTCCCCTTCCTAACAGTGTCATAAGGATATGTTCAAGTAGGTACATATATATCAATGTCACTATGTGCTCCTCATATTTTCATTATATTTTATTATGTGTCACTGAAAAAAGGCCAATAGATGGTTTCCTTTCTTCCCCCATTACAAATAGTCTTGAAATGCAGGTCATGATCTCACGATTCATGGATTCGAGCCCCACGACAGGCTCTGTGCCTGGAGCCTGTGTCAGATTCTGTGTCTCCCTCTCTCTTTCTGTTCCTCCCCTGCTCACACTCTATCTCTGTGTCTCTCTCCCAAAAATAAAATAAAAATAAAAACAAAACAAAACAAATAGTCTTGAAATGAATCTTATTTTTAAATTTTTAAAAGTTTTTATTTATTTACTTTCAGAGAGACAGCGTGATTGGGGAGGGTCAGAAAGAGGGAGAGTGAGAGACAGAATCCTAAGTAAGGTCTGCACTGCCAGGACAGAGCCAGATGTGGGGCTTGAACCCATGAGACCAGGAGATCATGACCTTAGCATAAACCAAGAGTAGGACACTTAACTGACTAAACCACACAAGGTACCCCAAAATAAATCTTCTTTACTTCCATGTGCACATTTGAAAGGATATATCTAGGAATTTTCCGGATAGTTATTCAGTTTAGTAAATTTAAAAAACTAATGCATGTGGATATGTTGCCCTCAAAATTTGCCTATTTCTTTATACTCCCACTATGAGAGTATGTATTTTCTCATAATCTCAACTATTACAGAATATTTTTGCATATTTTATTACCCTTTCTAATTTTTGTGTAAATTGTTTATAATGTAGGACATTTTCCTATTGAGTAGTTGATCTTTTCTTGTTGATTTATAGGTTCTTTATTTTGGATATTAATCTTTTTGATACACACCAAATATGTTTTATCTTAATCCTTTGTTATATACATTACACATATTTTCTCTTAACCTGTCATTTAGCTTTTGATTTTGTTGATGGCCCCTTTGATAAACAAGATTGACATTCTCATACAGCCACATCCATTGATCTTCTTCCTGTTGACTCTTCCTCCCGAATCCAAACACTTCTCTTCATCTTTCTTTTTCCTATTCCTGCCCAAGACACTATCTCCTCTTTCTATAACCAGTGAAGTAGTCCTGAGCAGCCAGCTTTCACTCTTGCCTTTCCGCAGCTCAGTCTCCACACCTGTTCCATTTAAAAATGTGTGTCAGGTATTATTCCTCTTTTTAAAATTCTTTAATTGCTTCACATTACATTTAGAATGAAACCGTTGCTTCTTATTTTTGCTTGCAAAGCCCTAAGTGGTCAGTCCTACCTCTCAGACTTCATTTTCTGTGGATACTATGCTTCAGCTACATAGGCATTAAGTTACTCAAGCAAACTAGGTTCAGCTTTAGCTTAGGGTCTTTGCACTAATTGTCCCTGAACAGAAAGCATCCCTTTCAGCTCTTTGAATGACTTGTTTGTTCCCATTCAAATCACAACTTAAATTTAATCTTTTCTGAAGCGCTATTCTTCTCCAGATAGCCAAGGGAACTTTTGCTTATCACATCCAGCTTGAATTCTCACCACAACATACACATTACTGTTTGATCTCTTTTTATTGGTTGGTTGTGGGTTTAATTATCTACTTAGTTATTACCTATATGTCCTTTCAAATACCTGTCCACCCATACATTTACCTATCTGTTCACCTCTCTGTGTTACTTATCTACTCATCCATTGCTCCATCTGTCCACCTATCCCTTGTTTCCTCCATCCCTCCATCCAACCATCCATTCATTTATTCATCCATCTCTTCTCTTGGACCATGTGACTAATATTTAAAAAATGTATTTACTGCAATTGAAGTGGGGTTTGGGGAAGGAGTAGAGTTAAGTATATATGACTCATTGTAGGATGTACATATTTCATCATTCAAACCAGGACACTTTAAGAGTAAAAGAAATTATAATTACACTGGTACAAGAGATGTAACCTGTAACTGTCTTGAGCATATGTTTAATTAACTACGAGAAGTTGCTTTATTTAAATTATTGAAACTTCATAACATTTTTAAAATACTTGATATGCTTTTAATTCCTTTAGTCTTCATTTAATAAGGCTGTTGTCTATTCTAACACTTTCATTCTTTGTCATGAACTTTACATTACTATTATTGAATTCATGTAACTTTCTATGTTGAGCCTTACTTTTGGACTTAAGTTACATTTTTGGCAGAAAACAAAAAGGATCATGATGTCTTGAATTTGGTCAGAAATGACACTATGAAGAACCGTAATAAAGCTCCCTTTTATTTTAGTTTTTAACTATATTTCAGAATATTTAACATTCTCTTCATATGAATACCATATAATTTTTAACTTTTCTCTAAATTCTTTTATATTTTGTTACAAATCTGATATAAAGTTGCAATGTTTTTTTTCCACTTAATTTTTTTGACCTTTTATAGTTGATATGTAGGAAAATTCTTAATATTTGCTTCTTTATTTCATAATTATTTAGAGCCCTACTTCAGATACATTTCTCTTTCATCTCATGTTATTTGTGTAGAAAATATATTTGTGTTGACTGTGGAAGACTGTATTTTTCAAAGATGGGTATAATATCATCTCCCATCCCATGTGCTCTTGTGAATATGACCTTACCACTCCACCAAGAGTCCCATTCGATTGAATTTGGGCTTAATGACTCAGTTGGAACTAACAAAAAACCATATCGTCTGAACCATTCAGCTTTAGCCTAAGTCTCTTGACGCACTCTTTCTCTGGATATTCCCTGTTGGGATGCTCCTCAATATACAGATGCTATGCAGCGAGGAAGCCAAACCACATGGAGAGGCCATGGTGACTGTTGTAGTTATGCTTCTAGAGTAAAGAAGCTTCTAGAG
>NW_027551306.1:0-3229 GCF_008692635.1 Crocuta crocuta
AAGACAAGAAAAGAAAAGGAAAAAGAAATCACTTTGCTTTAGATTCCTTGCTCTTCTCCTTACTGGCTGTGTGACTATGAGTAAGTGACTTGTTTCTCTGTTCCCCAGTTTCCTCATCTGCAAAATGGGTACAATAATAGCACTTAATCATTGTCAAGATTAAGTTAGTTGATATGTTTAAAGGCCCTTGGACCAGGTCTGGCTTATAGTAAGCACTCCAAAGATTCATTCACTCAGTTTTTATTGAAACCTTGATGAGTGCCTTTGGGGCTGGAGTTACAACAGTGAACCAGAGAACACTCCTCTCTCCCAGAACCACAAGTTAGTACAAGGCAGGATTTGAACCGAGGCCCGACTAATTCCAAACCCCAAGTTGATTATTAAACCACAACATGTCTCATAGTTAAGGTAGCTGAAAAGAAAATATATAAAGACATCCTCTCTTGGGCTCGACTATTAACAGAGTGAAGAGGCACATCACCAAACGGGATCAGGGGTGTTGAGCTGTGGTGAGCTGGTCCTGGCTAATTATTCTCCATAGTGTTCTGGATCCAGTCTACATATTTGCAGACCTTGGTATAGACACCAGGCTTTCTGGTGACAGCACATGGATCCTGGCCCCAGGAGATAATGCCTTGAAGAGACCCATCACAGACCAGAGGGCCCCCAGAGTCACCCTGGGTATGGAGAGAGAGACAACCAGTCACAAAAGGGGGCGGGATGGCCATGGGGGAGGGGCAGGGTTAGGGATGGTGTTGGGATTGGGGTGGAGATTGAGGATGGAGTTGGCGAGAGGATTTGGGATGAGGTTGGAGCTATGGGTAGCAATAAAGATGGGGTGAGGGTTGAAAATGGATTGGGGGCTGGTTGGGGCTGGAATTGGGGGTGGGAATGGGGATGGAGCTGGGGATCACACAGAGGTTAGAAATAGGAACTAGGGGTGGAGATGGACTGAGGGCTTTAGGGAGGAGAGACGGGGTTAGGGTTGGGGATGAGATAGTGGATGTTGATGGAGAAGCAAGCTGAGGTGGGAGATGGGCACAGGGATGTGGCTGGAGACCCAGGCCCTGCCCCCTGACCTGGCAGGAGTCTTTGCCCTCTTCCCGGACGCTGGCACACACCATGGTGTCTGTGATGTTGCCCGGATAGGCGCTCTCACACTCTTCGTGCTTAATGATGGTGATGTTGGCACACCGCAAGGCATGGGGCAGGTGCACTGTGGAAACGGCATGAAGGGGTGTGGAAAACGAGAGCCCCCGGCCCCTTGCCCACGCTACAGAGCCTGCTCTGGGCCCAGGACCTTGCTCTACACCCACCCCACACCCGGGTCCTGTCCTTCCTGGCACCCAGCTCATCTCTCGGCCCTGGTATCGCTATCCAGTAACTATGATGCCAGGTATTCCAAAGACACTATCTCTAATCCAACCCTGGTAGGTGGATGCGATTAATCTCATTTTATAGAGAAGAAAACCAAGGTTCAGAGGGATGAAGCCACTTGCCTGAGGTCCCACAACTAGCAGGTTGTGGGTCTGGCATTGAGCATCATGGTGTCTGTCTGACTCCAATGCCCCCACGTTGTCTCCCTCCTCCCCAGCCCTTATTTGTGTGTCTCTTCTTTTTGACTTATTCCACCACTGACACCCCCAGGAAGCCCCCTCTTGCACTTCCATGCTCTATGGCTCTCCCCTCTGCTCTGGTTCCCTCTGTCCCTCTGCCCTTCCACCCGCCCCGCCCAGCCCCTCCGGGTCCCCCTCTGGAGCCCCTACACTGGGGGCTGGAGGTGGTGCCCCAGCCGGAAATGAGGCAGCGGGTGCCAGGAGTGACACAGCGGGTCGACAGCCTGAGTGGTTGCACGGCCCGGGTGATGATGGCCGCTGTCGCCAGCTTCACCAGCATGATGTCATTGCGGTGGTCTTTGTTGGGGAGGCTGTTGTTGAAGTCCGGGTGGGGGAAGGACTCGGTGGCCATTCGGGTCTGCTCACAGCCATCCTGCCGCTGGAGGTTGTGCTCCCCCAGGTGAACTACATAGCGGCTGAGGTGGGAGAGATGCGGTCAGAGGTGGGCGGTCAGGAAGGGAGGCAGGAGACACAGAGGGGAGGGGAAGGGTTGAGGGCAACGGAGAGAACAAAGGAATGAAGTTCCACTTTCGACCTCATCCCCATTTCCCACGGAAGCCTCCTTCCAAACCATAGCCCCAGCCCAGCCCCCAGCCCCTTGCCACCACCTCCCATCCTTCCGTCCCGTCTCAGCTCGGTGCCCATGATCAGTGCCCGCCCCACCCCACCCGGGGTTGGGTGCTCTGACCCCGCGCCCATTCTCCCCGTCCCCAAGCCCCCCTCTCCATCCATCTCTCCATCTCCAGCCCCCTGCCGGCCCACCCCAGCCCCCGCACCCACGGCTTGCGGCAGTGAGCTGCTGTCAGGAGCCATTTGGGAGCGATGAGCGTCGCCCCACAGAGTAGCCGTGTCTTCTGGAACAGAGCCACCTGCCAGGGCTGGGAATGAGGAGAGCACTCATACCCCTTGATGATCCTGGTCTCTCCCCCTACATGCCCTGGAGGGGAGTGAGGGCAAAAGAGGGGCTCAGGTAGAAGTGGGGGTGAAGAGAACCGAGGAGGGGTGGGGGATGTGGACCCCAGCCCTGTGTCCTGCTGGGAAGCACTGTCTGCACGGGCCAGATATTCAATGATTGAACTGCTTCCGTACTGGTTGGTCAGTGGCTACCGTTCTGGGCTCTTTGAGTGTCTCCCCAGCTACCCTGACCCTTCCCCTGGGACCCCTTGACCTCTCCCCATTCTAGCATCTAAAGAGATTACGCCTGTCCTGGCAAGAGGCATTTGAGACCTCATTATGGCTCATATATCCATTTAGCCCCTCTATGGATTAATCTGTATTTTGAGTATCAGCTCTGGCAGTATCCAGACATAGAGGGCTGAGAGGTCTTAAAGATTTGAGAAGGAGGCCCCTGCCCTCCTCCATCTCCCCCATACCTGTCACCAGAGCAAGCATGATTAATTGCAGAATCATCATATCCTGGAGAGGGGAAAGGCAGGCCCCAGGTTCTTCTGGGAATAAGAAGGGACAAGGGGCCAAATCACTTTATGGGGAGACTACAGAGGGACTGGTTCATGACCTCTTCTCCCTCCCTTCCCTGCTGTGGCTCCCCACAGGGAGAAACCGGCCCCCGGGAGTTCTCCTGTCCCAGCCTCCAAACCTTTTTAAAAATTTTT
>NW_027551307.1:0-3204 GCF_008692635.1 Crocuta crocuta
CCCCTTCCAGGCCACACTCCACAGCCACCCTGGCTGTGTCCGAGTTCCCTGAGATCAGCTCTATACTTCCTCCTTCCTGGGGTTGCTCATAATGCCCTCTCTGTATTTCTTTGTTTGTATGTTTGTTTATGAATTTAGAGAGCATGCATGCACGAGTGGGGTAGGGGCAGAGAGCAGGAGAGAGAGAATCCCAAGCAGGACCCAAGCTGAGCTGGAGCCCCATACGGGGCTTGGTCTCCCAACCATGAGATCACGACCTGAGCCTGTATCGAGTCCGTCGCTTAGAGTCCGCCCAAGCGCCCCTTCTACTCCCACCTTTAACTGGAGTTCCGTGCACTGCCTGTTAGCATTTACCAACCTTTGGCTCACTCTGAGGTGTAAAGGAAACCCCACTACTCCCAAAAAGCCAACTCTGCTTCCACCATGGGCTGCTAGAACAGTCTTCAGAGTTTGGATGCTGGCCCACTTCCACCAAGCTGTGTAACCTTGGGAAAGTCACCAAACCTCTCCAGGCCTCCACTGTTTTGGTTAAGAAAGAAATAGTGAGGCCTCCCACCACTCTCCCCAGACTCGGCCCCCTGGACAGTGCAACGCTCATCAGCCGGGCCCTGATGCACAGTGAGCACCCACAGGAGGTCACCAGCAGGAGCAAGCACAGCCCCGTTTACTCGACAGGCTCGCACGTCCACCCAGGAGCAGGGGTCAGGCTCCATGTCTGGCACCTTCAATCACAGTGAGGGTCCGAGTACAGCCTGAACCCATGCAGCCCTGACAACTTATGTCCAGCATCAGCTGCGGTCCTCTGAGCCCATCCGCTGGGCCTGGCCTCTATTACTGTGTGTAAATTTCACAGCCCAGGAGAGAGGGTACCATGGTGGTCCCCATTCTACAGAAGCGGCACGGGAGGTGCGGGGATGTCACGGATTCACCTGGGCCACGGAGCAATTCAGTGGGGGTGCGGCGCCATCATTTTTGGTTTCTTTCTCTCACGGGGGCTGATCCCTCTGCTCAGACTGGGAGAACCCAGGCCATAACGGCTGAGGCTGGACTGGAGACACTGCCCACACTACGTGGTATAGGGCCCTGTAAACACAGCAGCCCATGAGGTTTAGTGACCCGCGCCTAGGTGGGTGCACAAAGACGTGTAGCGGGGGGCCCGGCCGACTCAGTTGGGGGAGCGTGTGACTCTTGATCTCAGGGTCATGGATTGGAGCCCCACGGTTGGGTGTAGAGATCACTGAAAAAAAGAGTTAACAAAACAAAACCCCCAAGTGACATGGAGACCTGATGGTCACAAGAAAACCTTCTGTCCTCATGGTCAACTGCCAGAGAATAACCAGCACCCTCTTCTCTCACAGACCCTTGTGAATGAAGAAACACAAACTTGAAATCAGAGATGCAAGACTACGCGGTGCAGCCACCGGAAATATTTCATCGCTGTCATCACAATCACTCCCGCAAGCACCCTGGTGAGGGAGCAGCTACTGCTGTCCTCGTGATACAGATGAGGACACCTGGGCGACGTGAGAAGAAGCAACACAACACGTTAGCCAGCCAGCGGGGGCTGAGGAGGCCGGGATACAGACCCCGGCTCGCTGGCTCCAGAGCCCCCACTGCCATGACCCTGGCGCCCCGAACTAGGAGCCGGGGCTGTGTGTGCTTAGGCCGAGGCTCCATTCAGTTCTCAAAGTTTGCAAAGTGTGAAGGTATTGAAGAAAAAGTGTTGAATGAACACTACCACAACTGATGCCAGGGCAGGGCGATATTTGTCTCGGGTCACAGGAGGGGCTGAAACAGAGTAAGCAGGGATGCTCTCCGGAAACGGGGGACACGAGAGAACACGACACCTGAGCGGTCACAGACCATGGCAGCCAGCCTAACACAAATAGTCTAACACAGATGAAGGCCCTTGTAGGTCTCTCACGCCATAACGAATCTCAAGCCAAAACTGGGCACGGGGTATCCTGCTGAGGCGGGGGAGGTGCCTGCTGCATTCAACAAGGGCCACCCCAGGAGGAAACATGTGGTTAAAGTCAGGAGGACATAGTCACCTTGCATCCCTTACCACCTCCTTGAAGGTGAATCGGTCCACAGCCCTATCATAGTTACTTTCCTACGCATCCTCCGGGAGCCTGAGGCAGGGGTCCCGACCCCGCAGACACGCCGAGTGAGCTGACTGGGGCCCTCGGTGCAGTCAGGAGCCCATGGAAACGACGCAGTGTCTGAATTCAAATGCGGCTGATGAGAATGGCAGTGGGGTAAACAAGGGATAAATCGAGCACATTGTCGAGCCTAAGGCCCATTGTGGGAAACTGCTTTCAATATTTAGGATATTAACGAGTCTTGGAACATCAATAAAACAGTTCTGGAAGGGAAAACCACAGAGCCTTGGATCTGGTCTGCTCCCTTCTATTTGACAAGAAATAAGCGTGCATACCATTAAGTGGAGATCAGTATTTGCTTACACTTTCTGTCTGTGGATGTAAAAGTGACATACAGAAGGATGCACAAATCTCAAATATACATTTCTTGAGTGTTGGCAACCTATGTAAAACTATACAGTCACCTTTTATCATGGATTCCTAGCTGTACCCCAAACCTCATCTCCCTTGTCTCTTTATTGTACTCATCTGAAGAAACCAAATAAAGCCTCCAACCAATAAACCAAAGTCTGCAACCAATAAAAATGTACCCCTGCTATAAGAAAAAAAGAAAGGAAAAGAAAACAACCAACAAGAAACAAAATTTATTTAGGGGCGCCTGGTGGCTCAGTCAGTAAGCGTCTGGGTTTGGCTCACTTCATGATCTCTGGGTTCGTGAGTTCCAGTCCCCCATCAGGCTCTCTGCCTTGGGCACAGAGCCCGCTTGAGATCCTCTGTCCGTCCCGCCCTCGCCACTCCCCCGCTTTCGCTGTCTCTCAAAATAAATAAGCTTAAAAAGAAAAGAATAAAACCTTTATTTATTCCTCAGGAAGGGCTCCGAAAGATCTTTCTAGAAAAACCAAGAGGCTGAGGGAAGTAAGGGAGAAATGGCGGCAGGAGATTACCCAGGTCCGAAAGATCCCAACCATTAATGGACACGCATGCTTGTATAGAGAATCTATAGCCAGAGGCATAGGCGCTGTGCAGGCATGTGTTTTCAGGATACGTGGTTATAATGAGACAAAGAAACAAATATGTGAACAAGAAAAATTGGGAAAAAAAA
>NW_027551308.1:0-3170 GCF_008692635.1 Crocuta crocuta
GTCGGACGCTTAACCGACTAAGCCACCCAGGCGCCCCTCCAGGTCTTCATTTTTAACTGTTTCTAGAACTTGCCAAGTATCTGGGTATATTTCCCGGTGAGAGGGAATGGCCCTTCTGTGCTTAGCTGGAAATGTCTCAGTGCTTCTTTCTCTGCTTGCAAAAGAAAATAGATTAACGTTTTCAGGAGGGTTTCTTTCCTCTTGCTGTCCTCATTCCGGCCTTTAAGTGACATTGTTGAGCCTGTGGCCCTAGAGGAGGGTGAGTAATGCTGCTTTCATTCCCCCTTTAGACAAAAGATGATGATTTTAAGACTCATAATATTCTTGATAACTCGTACTTCCCACCTTTGGTTTGAGATTTTTTGGTATGAATAATGCATGTCCTTTCAAAAAAAATCTTTGAGCACCCTGATTGTCTTGTTATTAAATTTCTCTATTTGAATGTTGATTTCCCTTTTCCTTCAAGAAAGGTATTTCATTTTGGTTTACTGATGGCTGAGTATGGGTTTCTTTCATAAAGCTGGGAAGCTATTTGAAATCATCAAGAAGATAGCGAGCTTGGCAGGAGAGATCCACTTCTACCTTTGTAATCTGGGTCTCATACAATATTGTAAAGAGAAAATAGAAATAAGCTATGACTTCAATAGTATACCACGTATAGGAAAATGTCATGAGGTTATATAATTCTTTGGTGCTTTTACTGCTTTTTATGAAGCAAATTCATGATTAAAGTCAGTCACCACATGTCAATATTTCAAATCTCAGTAAAAACTCACACTGACATCACGAAGATACTTCCTCCCTAAATCTGGGAAATGTGAGAGTTGGGGTGTTAGAGTCGGTTAATTCTTTATACTGAAGATTTGGTTGCAATGAAAGGCCTTAAGTCTCTGCAAGATTTCAGAGGCATATACTACATGGCCACAGAGATGTACCCACAGAGGTGCAAAGAATAGGGCTGGCCTTGTTTTTCCCAGTTTTCCATTTTCTTGAATCACAGATATTCCATAGACTGACATCTTTCATCTTGATGACTTTTGGCCTAAGATGAATGGTTATTCCATTTTTCTTGGTATTATTCCTTAGCTCTGGGGTAAAGAATTCATTCACTCATTCATTCATTCATTCACTCATTCACTCAGTCACTCATGTACTGAGTGCCTGTAATGTGCCAGGTATTTCTCTGTTAGCCAGCATCCTGTTCTATCCTGTATCATGCTTGACACAGAGCCCGGCACATGGTAGGGATCCTGTAAATATTTGCTAAACGACCGAACAAATCAGGAAAGTATAAATATCTGTTGAACAATCCTTAGGGAAGAGAGTAAGGGGATACAGAAAACTATAGAAGCCAGTTTGTTCTTCAAAGAGCTTACAATTGGGTTGGGAAGAGAAGACATACATTTCTGAGTTAAGTTTAAATCAACCCATGTATTTTTGTAGTAGGAAAGATAACATAAAACAGTGTCTGTTTTCTTGTTAAATGATTGACACGGCAATGACGGTAAGTGGACTTCGGAGCAGACAAACACCCTTCACACAGTTGGAAATGCTTAGTTTTTAATTTAAGGCTCTACTTTTGAGGATCCCAAACAAATGTCACACAGAGAGAACTGACCTTCTGTTAATAGTAAAAATCATCAGCTCCCATGCCTTCTTCTTCACCTCCGCATGTAGATGTACAGTTTCATAAAACATAATCCAATATTTGCATAGTTTTAATGCTTACATAGAGAGGGAAAGAGGTCCCTAGATGGGCAGTCTTTTTTTGAACTTGTTTTTTCCTTGGGCCTTTTCCAGTCTTTCTGCAGATAATGGAATTTTATGGTTAACCTAATGTGATTTTCATAAGTGGGCAATCCATACATTTTAAGATGGCTTAAGTGAAATGGAATTTTGTGTGATATGCAGAATTCTATAACTTGGAGGATTAGACCTGCCTGTAACATTTGCAGAGCCCAGGTTAAGACTACAAATGCACATCCATATACCGTATGTATGAATTGTTGAGGGTTCTAATGAAAATACAGACTTTAAAAATGTGTATTTTCTATTCTGATATTTTAAAAACTAGACATTCATAAGTGACTAGGAAACCCAGATTTAAACTGAGAATTCTCAAACTCTTTGGGGTTCTGCAACTGGCAGACTGAGGCTGGCAACGGGGGAGAGTTCGCCCCCGGGCCTGCCTGGCGCCCCTCTTCTGCAGCAACAACGTGCACCGTCCGGTTGATACCCACACATGAGGATGCCCCAGCCTGCGTGTCCAGGCGTTATTCACCAGTCCCCAAACCTGCCCCTTAGTCACCTTTCAGCTCTGGGGTATGCACCAGCCTGTAGGTGGTCAGACTTGGGGAAAAAAATCTTCAGATGTGAATCAACTTGGGGTCATTTGACAGGGAATGTTGGGTCTCAGGTGCCCAGAGCCTGGTCCAGAATGCAGTTAGGTGCAACTTCCAGATGACTAAGTCCTGTTGCCCCTGTGGACTCTTCATCCCTTGGAAGTGTAGCTAGGGGAGGACCAGACTGGGGCCCTCTACCCTCTGCGTTCTAGAGCAGGATCCCTTCTTGCCCATATCAAAGGGCTGTATTGCACATTCTTTTTTTTTTTTTTTTAATTTTTAATTGAAGTGTAGTTGGTACACAATGTTATGTTAGTTTCAGGCATACGATACAATGATTTGACAATTCTGTGTATTTGGTAATGTTCACCACAGTAAGTGCAGTTACGATCTGTTACCATACAAGGTTATTGCAGTATTATTGACTACATTCCCTGTGCTGCACTTTTCATCCCCGTGACTTTATTTATTTTATAACTGGAAGCTTGTACCTCTTTTCTGGTTAAGTAATCCCTGCACCCAGTATGGCACTTGAACTCGTGATCCCCAGATCAAGAGTCACATGGTCTACTAACTGAGCCAGCCAAGTGTCCCAAAGCCTGTGCCTCATAATCCCTTACCTAGTTCACCCTTCCTCCAACCCCCTCACCTCTGGCAACCATCAGTCTGTTCTCTGTATTTATGATTTTGTTTTTGTTTTTTGTTCTTTGTTTATTTGTTCTGTACTGCATATTCTTTCCAGTTTTTAAATAGCTCTTAGAAGGCACTGTACCATTTACTGTCTTCCATTTATGTCATTTATTCTTCATGACCACCCCGAGAGGCAGG
>NW_027551309.1:0-3245 GCF_008692635.1 Crocuta crocuta
CAACCAACCAACCAACCAACCAACCAAACAAACAAACAAACAAAACGAAGCACCTGCTAAACCAGAATTTTATATTCTGTAAAAAAATCCTTCAAAACTGAAAGCGGAATAAGAACATTTTCAATAAAAAAAGAAAAAACTAAGAGAGTAGATTTCCAGCAGATCTACATTATAGAAATGCTATAGAACATTATATTAAACATTACATAATGTTCTTCAAGTGGAAGGCAAATGGCACCAGATGTAAATTCAGATCTACAGGAATAAATGAAAAATACCATAAGTGACTAATATGTGGGCACCTATCTTTTTTATTCATCCAAATTTATTTCAAGACAGAAAGCAATAAAAAAAAAAAAACATTTAATGTTGTATTGTGTGTTGTGGTGTTTATAATGTATCTATCTATAAAATATATGAAAACAATAGCACAAGAATGGATAGGAGTAGAAAATTACTGTTAAAATGTCATATTTTACATAAAATGGTAAATGTTAGTTCTAAATACACAGTGGTCATTTAAGGATGCATATTACAATCCCCTAGAAACAAATACAAAGATATAAAGCTAAAGAGCCTATAGAAAAAATTAAATGGGATATTAACCCATTTAAGAGTGCGTAAAAAGAAAACAAATGGAAAATATTGAAAATAAATAGCAAATGGTATAGCTAAACTCAACTATGTTAATAATTATGGGATATGTAAATGGACCAAACATTTAAAAGGCAGAAATTGTACATCTGGATAAAAGCCAAGATCTAAATATACACTATTTTCTAGAGGTATGCTTTGTACATGTATATGTTGAAAGTAAAGAGATAGAAAAAGACATACCATGCAAGCAGTAAGCATATGAAGTGGAGGCACCTATGTTAATATTAGGCAAAGTAGATTTCAAGACAAGAAATATTACTAGCTATAAAAAGTATGTTTTATAATGACAAAGGGAGAAATCCATTGGGAGAACCTAACAAATCTAAGTGCAGTTTAGCTAATGATAAAGCTTATGGATACATGAGACAAGAACTGGTAGAACTACAGGAAGAAATAGACAACTCTATTTATTTCTATTGTAATCAAGGAAACCACTCTACAAAATATAATTATTTGAAATTTAGTACAATTTTTTAAAGGCTCAGCATATTCCCTATCTTAGAAGGATAAGATAACACCTCTAATAGGAGGTGTTAACACTCTTTTGTCAGTAGTTGATAAAGCAATAAAACAAAAGAAATCAGTAAGTTAATTTAAAAGATCGAAGCAAAACTATCAATGATTTTGTATGAATTGGTATTTATAGAACACTACACTCAATTGCAGAACACACAATCTTTTCAAATGCATATAGAGAATAAACTAAGATAGGGAATATGCTGAGCCTTTAAAAAATTGTATTAAATTTCAAATAATTATATTTTGCAGAGTGGTTTCCTTGATTACAACTGAAATAAGTAAATAATAGTAATATTTCTAAAAATAATCAAAATACTTATAAATAACCTGTGACCAAAGAATAAATCCAAATGGAAATTAGGAAATATTTTGAACTGAATGATAATGATAATGCTACATATTAATTTTTTAGAAGGAAATGCATAGCTTTATATCAGCAAGGAAGAGAGGCTCAAAACCAATGGTCAAAGCTGAAATTCTACGAAACTAGAAAATGACAAAAAAATTAAAAACAAGTAGAAGAAAAGAAATGATATAGAGAAGAAATCAAGAAAATAGAAATAAATTACAGAAAAATAAAGAGAAAACCCAAATCTGCCTTTCAGAAAGGATTAATGCACATATTAGCTCATAAAAAATCTGACAGAGGCTATTAAAAAAAGAAACTTAAATTATAAAAATAAAATAATTGTTATCAATATAGGTCCTATAGGCATTTTATATGGATAATGAAAGAATATCGTGAACAATTTTATGCCAATAAATCTGACAAAGTATATGAAATAGACAAATGTTTTTAAAAATTCTACTTACCCAAACTAACACAAGATGAAATAGAAAATCAAGATACCCTTTATCTATTAGTGAAATTGAATTTCTTATCCAAAATTTTCCCACAAAGAAAGCTCTAGACCCAGAAAGTTCCTTGGAGAATTCTATAGAACATTAAAGGAGTGCATAATACCAACTTATGGAAACTATTTTAGTAAACAGAGGAGGAGGAAATACTTTCATACTTGTTTTGAACCAACATAACACTAATAAAAATGTTGACATACTCTAAAAGACAACAAAATGGTAAACCGATATTTGTCAGGAATATGACCCCCAAAATGTGTTAAAAATTAACAAATCAGAAACACATAACAGATATAGATGTGTGTGTACATATATGTACATACATACATATATCAGTTCCATCATAACCAAGTCTGTTTATTCTGGGAAGTACGAGTAGTCTAACATTTAAAAATCAAATAATATAATTTGGTATATTAACAAATAAAATGAGAAAATAATATAGTTTTAATAGATATGGAAATATGCACTTGACAATTTAAATATCCATTAGTGATCAAAATTCTTAGCACAATAGAAATAACCTTCTTACCTTCATAAAGAGCATCTATCAAAACCCTACAGTTAATATTATATTAAATGGTGAAATATTGAACAGTTTCCTAAAATCAGGAAAAAGCCAAGAATGCTGTTCTTGTCATTTGTATATGACCTTGCACCAGAGATTCTAGGCAGTGTGGTGAAGAAAGAAAAATGAAAGGCTTACAGATTGGAAATGAAGAAGTAGAATTGTCCTTATTCATAGAAGATATGATTGTGTATATAGAAGATCTTAAGGGACCAACAAAATAACTACTAGAGTAAGTGAGTTTATAAAGGTCATAATACACAAAGCCATCTGAAAATAGAAATTAAAAATACCATTGTAATAATATCAAAAATATTTTAAAACACTTAGGAAGCAATTTAACAAAAGCTATATAGGACTGAAAACTACAAAACATTGTTGAGAGATATTAAGAACTACCTAAATAGGGACAGAATATACCATATTCATGGAACTAAGAGAGTCGTTACTGTTAAGATATTAGTTCTCCCATAGATTCAATGCAAACTTGGTCAGAATTCCACAGGCTCTTTACAGAAATAGACAAGTGGATTCTAAAATTTGTGTGGATACATAATGCATTCCCTATCAAAATACCACCGGGATTTTTCACAGAGTAAGAACAAATAATCCTAAAATTTGCATGGAACCACAAAAGACCCCA
>NW_027551310.1:0-3243 GCF_008692635.1 Crocuta crocuta
AATAAATAAAAAAATATTTAAAAAAAATAAAAAATAAATAAAAAAATAAAACTGAGTCTTTCCTACTCACGGTCTGTCTCTGTAATGGTTAAACCTTCATCTATATCCTCCAATAAAATTTTAATATTTTCCCATTTGAGAAGCCGCACAGCTTTATCTACTGCTACATACTTAGAGTCCTGTCGCTATTGTGAGTGATGTGGATCTTTCCTACTGCGTTTCCAGTTCGCGTTGGCCATCGGGTAGCGGTGCTGTGGGTTTTTATATCCGGCACTTTCTCTACATAGGAAGTTATGCTGTCTCCACATCCATAAACAAGTCTGTGTCTCCTTCCCAGCTCTGACCCATCTCTTTTGTCCTGGCCTCGTGACACCAGCCAGACCCCCAGGGCCGTGAGAGCAGTCCGGCCCCTGACCCCTGACTCCACGGGGGCCGCACCTGAAGCTCCCGGGGAAGCCGCAGTTCCGCTGTGGCTTCTAGTACCTGCCCTCTGTCAGGTAAGGTGACCCTTATTTCTGTTTCCACTGGGAAGGGAGACGGTGTCGAATTCAGTCTCCATCCTCTGAAATGACCACACGCTTCTCTGCCGAAGACGTGAATTGCACCCGGTGATTATGTTCCTGGAACAAAACCAGTGACTCCTGGCGTGTGACCCGTCAGGATGGCCGTGCAGCCACCCCCGCTGCCTGCCCGCTGGCCAGCACCCCCAGGCCCTGTGACTCTGCTGGCCCTGCCCGGCCCCTGCCCGGGGTGGCTCACCAGACAAACTCTAGAAGGAGAATGGACCCATTACCCAAATAATTATTGCCAAAGACCCTCCTATGCTGAGATCAAACTAGTGACTGATTCAGGCAGGAGGTGGACTTGTTTCTGTTCAGAACCAAAGGCCGGTGGAACTTTGTCTGTTCTACCGAGTGAGCAGCCCCGTTACTGATGAGCTCTGAGTCCAGGCACCCAGGGTCCCGCTGGCTTCTCCGCCTGCACTTCTGCCTCCGCCCCAGCCGCTCAGGCTCCCCTCCTCTGAGCAGTTGTCACTGCTTTCTCTAGGATGATGTGTCCCCCCTCCCCCTCCCTGAATAGGCTACCGTTTCCCAGACAACAGTACACAATGGGCGTAGCCTAGCAACGGGGGGGGGGTTGTGACCCGGCCTCTGGAGCCTCCCACATTCTGTTTCCTCTGCTCAGTGCCACTCGCCCACCCCCCAACAAGGAAGAGGTGTGGTCCAGGGTGGAGGATGTGAGCTGAATTCGCACATTACTTTGGGGTCCCCCGCTGTGCAAGGGGAGAGGTGGCCCACGCACTCATGGGTCCGTAGTTCAGTAAAGAGGCTTGGAAGTCGTGAGCATGAGCTTGGAAGCCACGGCCTCAAGCCTGTCTGACCCACGTACCAATCACGGGCCAAGGGGGAGCTAATAAAGGAAGGGAGGAAGGAGACAGCAAATGAATCAGTTATATGAAAAGAGCTACAGTATTGTGATTAATGGTTACTCCCTGAGCCCGTGCCCGCTTCTCCTTGACACTGAGGACCTGCCGTGGAGTCCAGTGTTGGGACCGTGTCCCAGGAGGTGGCTCCAAGCGCCCCGGCGTTTCTCATTATTCTGCTCCAATGGTCCCTGACAGGTCACTGCCATGGGACAGAAAAGCTATCCCTTCGTGGCACTTTGTTACAGAATTTGTGACTCACAAAACATTACCTGACTGCTGTCTAGAACACGTTGTCCTTGATGGAGTCGCAGGTGCATCTTCCTCGGCAGAGTCAACAACGGGGGGCTTTGGCCTCTGCCCCTGGTCTTTTTATCTCGAGGGCAGAGACTTCGGGTGTCTGAGAGTGTGCGGTGTGACCTCCCAGGTTAACGGTGGGAGGGGGATTCTGGAAGCATGGCATTCCCCTCCGCTCTGTCCCGCTCGTGTCTGTCTACCCACCTCCCCTGAAACAGATGCTGGTTCCCGGTGGCCCCAGGCCAACAGGAAAGACGGAAAAAGAGAAGGCACGATACCCGTCTCGACACATCTCCCATGGTGAGCCCGCCAGGGCCCCCTCTCTGGCGGAACTGCTGTTTGTGGGCGATCCAGCAATCACATCTGGGCTCCCAGGGCCAGGAAAGAAAACGGCCCAAACGTGGGCCGGGGAGGGACAACCCCGAGACGGAGAAGGTCAGTCAGAACCCCAGGAGCATATGGAGCTGCTGGGAGCTCAAGTCGCATAAGATGATGAGGATGACGAGCATAAGGACGTCCGCACACAGGGGACAGGTGGCTGCGGAGCCAGAAAGAATAAATAATTTCAGCACAAGGACAGAAGGACATTATGATCACTGTTTGGACCCGAATCAATGGCCTGGAAGGTGAAGCATAAAACATATGACCAAAGAGCAAAACTAGGGGATGGAAGTAATGGCAGAAGACTTTGAGCTCCAACAGGGGCAAAGCTAGAGACGTTTCTAGAACAGCCCTCCCCTGAAATTTGAATTTGCTTGGTGTTTGTCTAATGTTTGACTAAAGGTTCTGGGTAAAGAGCCACTTGCATTCCGTGATAAGAAGGGCACACACGATCAACTTGACTCGCTGCTATCGTTCTGACCACGACTATCCAGCTGACGCCGTGCGGTCAGACCCTCCATGGCCCCGCCTCTAATATTTACTCTTTGCCCCAGTGTCATATGTTACTCCTCGGAGGACAGTTACCATGAGCAGCCCACGCTCGGGGGGCAGGGAGGAGGGGGAACTGACATATGTATTTGGAAATTCTACTACACGGGACGTCGCTTCTTCCCGCCATTTACTTAGATCAGCATGGACTCAGGTGTTTATTTTCTGTTTTGGCCTATAATCATCTAATAATTTGTCTTCTTTTAATTTTATTTTAGAGACCAGCAGAGTAGGGGCAGAAGGAGAGAGACAGAATCACAAACAGGAACCTCACTCATCTCAGGGCCCAAGGCAGGCTCAATCCCATGGCCCTGGGATCACGATCAGAGTCAAATTAAGACGAGACACTCAATGGACTGAGTCTTCCAACGGCCCTTAATTATGTTATTTTAAGGCTCAAATTATGACAACATTGGCCATCAGAGCCCATTCAAGATGGTTCCTGTGTCCCTTTGACATAATTCCTTGTTGTGGGGTCTTTAACTACTTTTATACTTTCTGACACCCCAAGATGTTCCAGAATCCTCTTGTATAACTCTCACAGGTACACCTAACCCTAACCCCTAACCCTAACCCTAACCCTAACCCTAACC
>NW_027551311.1:0-3266 GCF_008692635.1 Crocuta crocuta
ACTTAACTAAGCTATTATTTTAACTATATATATATATATATATTAATTTCAGAAGTTGATATAAAAGAATACAATTATTAACCTATCATTATGTTAAAATGAAATTTTCTTTTTGAGTGAGAGGATTATATACACAATTTGAGGCAGAAAGACAGAATATCAAAGAAAATGAGAAGGAAGTTTAATCATGAATCTCAGAGAGGACAGGCCCAAGGTAATTGGAAGCTCAGTGAGGACAGGAACTGTTTGTCTTGCTAACCTTAATGGCCTCAGCAGTTGATAAATGGATGAATGAATAAACTTCCATTTCCCATCTTACCTAATTTCCATTTGATCAGAAGAGAGATGATAAGAGCCAGAAAGGGAGCAATTAGGATAGAAATAGAAAAGAAAGATTGGAATTGAGAAATGTTGTCATCCACTAGTCTCAACTGAGTAGTGGTAATGCTGTCGAATGAGTGTGAGAACATGGAGTCAACAAGAGTAGTTGATTCTTTTTAAAAGTATAGATGTGAAGGAAAAGAAAGGAAAGCGAAGGGAAGGGAAGGAAAGAGCTGAGGTGGTAGCCGGAGGAGGTGCTGGATCAAGGAAGAGTTTCATTGGTTTGTTTAGAAGGCGTAGACACAAGGGCAAAGATAAACACGCATTTATACTGGCTTAGAAAAGACACAATTTGATTGAAAGACCAGTGGAAGAAGAATCTAAAGGCCCCTGTGCTAGCCCTGCCTTTGGTATTCTTTCCCAACTGAGTGAGCTCGGCCAGGCCACTTAAGCTCTCTGAACCTAGGATATATATCTATGTAGTATGAAGATGAGAAAATATGTAATTGGTTCATCAAAACTTGACCAAGAGGAAAGAGGTTTAAGGAAACCCTTTGTAGGAAGACACACAAGACGCTGTTATAAGACATTTGAGAGGAACTCTTTGTGATCGATCACCAATGACTGTGTTCCTTGGGTACACCAGCAATGTCCGAGGTGGACAGAAATGCAGACCCAACCTGTCTTAGTAGGCTGATTATTCACTGCATCATTGGCACTGACTAAGCTGAGCAGGCCTCTTTAGGAACTCCATTGTCTAAACCAGAAAGAACAAGCTGGGTCCTGCACTTGGGCCTTTTGTATCAAGATTTAGCAATCAGCAAGTTAATAAAGTCTCAAAGATTAGTATCAGTTTGAAAGGCAAAATTCACACAAAACAATTAATTAAGAGCATTAAAACAAATGCATTGCTGAGGACAGCACTGGATCCAGGAGACAAAATGGGTTAAAAAAGATTTTTTTTAAAGGAATGCTCTAATTGAAAACTGGCAGCGGCAGAAGACACAGTATAGTTAAAACAGTATCTTATCAGAAAATTAGCAAAATGTAATTTTTATTGGGTTTTACAGATGTTATTTTTAACCACATCAAAAATCCCACCTCATGGCTATTGGCACAAATTGTCATAATTACTGTAATTTGAAGTCTGAGCGATGGAATGGCTGCTGAGATAGTTATCTCATCCCCAGACTAAGTCTGCATTAGTTGAGCAGCCAGAAGAAGGAGCTCATGTTTTTGTACTTGGTCTGGACTTCATTTGTGTCCTTTATCCAATCTCATTCTTAGGAATATTGAAGAATAATTTTTTTTCTACCTGAAACACTGGAGAAAATCAGGAGGTTAATATTAAGAGTGCTGAGGTCACCTTTAATTAACATACCAATCACCTCACCTCCAATCTGCAAGTAAAGTGTTGTATTTTATTCTATTTTTACATTTCCTAGTGAACTCTATCATATTTAATGCATATACTAAATTCTGGGCATAATTATTCAACTACCTACATACGCATGGCTAATAATGCCAAACTAAGAAAAAGGAGATTTTAATATCCCTAATAACAATTTAACATATGTCCTTGCTACTTGGGGAGTAAAAATATGACCATACGTGTCCAAAATACATGTAACTTATGAAAACAAAAAACAAGATCAAGAAATATGTTAGAAGGAATGCTGTAGATTACATATCCACAGATTGATATGCGAGATCAAATAATAAAAACAATTATGACTGTGCTATAATTTCGATTTGGGACTAGATTGGCAGAGGGCCTCACCAAGAGACTCAGCTGATACAAAGAGAGGAGTCTCAATAAGAGAACAAAGCTGATCAGACTTAAGGAAGTACTTTGAAACAAGAAAGGAAAGGAAAGGTTAACATGCTATTTTAACGATCAACCAAAGTTGAGTCATCCCATTGTCATTTTAGATCATGGAACATTTTCAAAATGGTTTCTTTCAAACTCTCAGCCACGGTTTATCTGAAGTATTATAAGAAGAAGGGACCTGGATTAAATTCCTACATTCAACAGATATTATGTGCTTGTCCTGCTCTAGGCCCTGAACAGTAGTGAACAAGGGGTGCGTCCAGTAGAGAAACACAGACAGGAATAAAACAGACAACAGACACATAAAAAGCAAGTATGTAATACAATGGCACATAGTATACATGTCTTGAAGAAAAACCAAGCAGGGTTAAGGAGATAAAGAGTGATGGAAGGGTGACAGTTTAAATAGGAAGCCCCCCACTACCACCCTGAATAAGGTGATATGTGGGCAGAGACCCGAAAAGTGATGGAGGAAGTCGGGTAGATTTGTGGGGTAAGGACATTCCAGACAGAAGAAACAGCGAGTGCAAAGACCCTGACATAGGAACATGTTAGGATAGAGTAACAGGAGATAAGATGGGAGATGTAGGCTTTGTGGGCCATTGTAGGGACTTTAGGTTTTGTTCTAAGTATGGCAGGAAGCCCATGGAGGGTTTGAGCAGTGGAGTAATGCAATCTGACTAAAGCTAAAATGTGATTCTGCCACTGGGTAGAGAGTAAGAAGAGTGAAAGCCATGAGAACAGTGGTGAGACTGTTGTACATCTAGCCAAAGGATAATAGTGGCTTAGACCAGAATGGTAGTCATGAAGGGGGCAAGAAATGTCAGATTCAGAATGTATGTTAGGTACTATATGAACAGGGCTTGCTAAAGACTGGATGTAAGGGATGAGAGAAAGAGAATAATGTAAAATGACTCCTAGGTTGCTGGCTGAGAAAATGAATGAATGAAATGCCATTCATTGGAATGAGGAAGACTTGAAAAATATGGGTTCTGTATATTGAGACAGGAATTGAAAATTAAACTCTAGTCATGGTAAACGTGAGATGCCCATTAGATGACAAGCAGATAATTGAACATATGGTCCTGAGCCCAGGGGGAAGTTTGGGCCAGAG
>NW_027551312.1:0-3239 GCF_008692635.1 Crocuta crocuta
CCCTGCCATTCTTTTTATGCTCTATGGTTTCCTTTTTATTTGTGTTTTTAGTCATTAACTTAGTCAACATGCATTTGACCATATCCCAGTCCTAGGCATTAAGCTAAGGTCCTAGAGTTACGAAAGTGACTGATGACAGTCTTCAGTCTGATTAAGGACCTTACTGAAAGAAAGCACTGCCATCCTGCAGAAGGAATCCAGTAAATTCAGGTGTCTCAGATGAATAGAATCATTATGGCACCAAAAGGATGGGGATACAGAGATCAAACTTGACTAATCCATATACTGTCTCCATGTATTTTTCTTTTAATTCCTTCACTTTAAAAATGTGTTAAATCTATTCTAAAGGTGATCATTCTATCATTACCACAAACGTTAAGTCAGTACAACTTCTCATAAATAGAAGGTAACCAAAATTAAATAAAGACATCTACAACAAGAGAAGTCCACTAAATTCTGGCTGTGACCTCAGAAGGGTCTGTGCCTGGGGTTTTCTTAAGTGAAAAAAGGGAGATGAACAAATGTTAGGACGGCGTTAAAGACTTCTAGGAAGACATGGAAATGTTTACTTTGATGTTGAAAGGAAACAGAGAAAGGGAGAATTTTTCATTATGTAATTTGCTTTTATTTACTGCTATGTCAAATATGCTATCTCTGATTATATTAGGACCACCAGTATGGTTCATTTCCCTTTTCCAGAAAATAAATAAGTAAATAAATAAATAAATAAATAAAAGTCAGCTGGAAAGAGCAGGCAAGAGCAAGCAAAATGGGGTTGACAGACTGAAGTGATAGTCTCTAACCATTAAGAGACTGAGCCAGGTGAGAATGTGTCAAAATGTGGTGTACACGACAGAAAGATGGACTTGTAGAATAAATTGTGCTCTCTTTATGGAGTCCCCTCAGCTCATCTGCATTGCCCCAGCTTGGAAGGGTACAGTTGAATCTAATGTTTTGTTCTTCAGTTTTATTGAGATGTACTTAGCAAATAACATTATATTAGTTTGAGGTGTACAACGTAATTATTTAGTATATGTATATATTGTGAAATGATCACCACAGTCAATTTAGTCTCCTCACATAGTTTTGTTTTCCTTTGCAATGAGACCTTTTAAAATCTATTATCTTAACAACTTTCAAATATACAATATAGTATTGTTAATAATATTCACTGATGACTCCCCCAAACTGATGAATCTTATTACTGAAAGTTTATACATATGACCACCTTCATCTGTTTCCTCATCTCCCATTCCTTGCCTCTGGTGGCCACAAATCTGCTCTCTGTTTCTGTTTAGTTTGTAGATTCCATGTATAAGTGAGATTATCCAGTATTCGTCTTTCTCTGTCTGACTTATTTCATTTACCATAATGCCTTCTAGATTTACCCAAGTTATCACAAATAGCAAGATTCCATTTTTTATGGCTGAGTAATATTCCATTTTACATATGCCATATATAATATAATTAATTTTTCTTTAATTAATTATTTAAAGTTATTTAGTTTATTGATATTTAATTAATATTTATTTAATATTTATTTAATTATATGTAAATTATACATGTATTTTATATATAAATATACCCACACTACATTTTCTCTATCAATTTGTCCAATGTTTCTATGCCCTAGCTATCTATTGTTAATAAATCACATTGTAAATCAAATTGTAAGTAAATCCAATAAATCAAATTATAAATTTGATCCTAATGCTCTTAATGTGAAACGGTGGCCAGCAAACTTATTAAGAAGCATTTCAAAAGGTGTTCTCATTACCTGGAGTATCTGTCCTACTACTGAATGAAAGTGGAGTTAGAGCAGCAATATTAGGGGTCACAGTTTATTATAATGTCTATTTATGTGATCCTTGCTTCTGATGTAGGAACTGGAGGTATCATATTCTGTCAGAAAGTACCCATGGATGCAATTAACACCTTAGCTAGGCAGAAAAGTTAAAGAAACAAATTCTTTTCTTGGCCACCAATGAAAATTGTGCGTTGAACATAGAATGAGAAAAGAAGTTCGACATCAACATGGGAAGAGTAGTCACTGACGAGTAATGCTCCAACACTCTACTTTTAACACAAGAACGTATAACTTAAATCCATATTTACTGGAGTGACGTAAGAAAAGAGGGAGAAGAGGCCTGAAGGAGAAGGAGAACAAGAAGAAGAGGAACGAGGGGAAAGAGAAGCGCAAGGAGAAGAAATAAAACTTATTTTTATACAGATTTTTCCCATTTGACATGAGTCATCTCAATAATGAAATTTTATCCCAGAGAGTAATTTAGTTTACATAGGTCACCTTTTCAGTGGTGGCATAGTCACTATTTGAAGCCACGTCTGATACTCAGCCTCTATTCAAAGATAACTGGTTTTAACAATTATAGTCTTTTTAATAATAATGATACCAGTAACATCTTTATAGTACTTATTATGAACTAACTCTTTTACATGGATTATTTAATCCTGACAACAATCTGTGAGTCTAGTATTATTATTTGTTTCCTCATTGTATAGATGAGAAAAATGATGCTCAAAGAATTTAAGTAATTTTCCCAAAGTTACATAACTAATAAATGGCAGAGCTGGCATTATACACAGACTCATTTTAATTTTGTGAACTTTGGAGTTCTTATGTGTCTGTTCTCAAACCATCTTGGATGTATTTTCAAAGAATATCTAATTGCTAGAGACAGGCATCGTTACAGAACATGTATCAGCTGATAATGATCATTTGCACCCCCAGAACCAAAGCTCTAAAGTTTCCTTTGGGTCACCTGGGGCATTATCCCCTGTCTTTCCCTCCCACTGTCAGATACTCAAGGAGGCATTAACTTCTCTCATTAAATGAATTCCTGCTAGGGGGTTAATAAGGTGCTGTTATTGCTTCGCAACATCATTTGCAGACAGTATTTGCATGTAGGACTTTTTATTTCCTGATCCCAAAGCAGACAGCTTCAGGTACTCCTAACTTGGTGAGGAATATCCTCTTCCGATCCCCATACTCCTTTCTGTGAAGACAGTTCCAAAATGTAGGCTCTTAACCTTCTGCACACCATACCATGACCAAAACACTTAAAAGCCCTACACAACCTGACTTCTTTTAACAATATCTACATCCAACATACAACAGTTGTATTGCTTTTTTAAAATATGTAACTTTTGGGGCACCTGGGTGGCTTAGTCGGTTGAGCATCCGACTTTCACCTAGGTCATGATCTCGCGGTTCGTGGGTT
>NW_027551313.1:0-3269 GCF_008692635.1 Crocuta crocuta
TAGGAGGGTGCCCCTTTCTCCACATCCTCGCCAGCATCTAGAGTTATTTAAATGGTAGCTTGAAACACCTTGTCACCCATCATCTGCCACCACAACCATCACCAACTGCCTTTATCTGTTTCTGTTCAAGAACTATGCATGGCATGAAGGACCCAGGCCTTCGCTCCCATCTGATCCCTCAGAACATATACTACTTGGTTACCCCAGTGCCACAGAGAACCAACTTACATGGTCACATTTGTCAAAAAGTCCTGCATGCATCAGTTCAGCATTTCTTTTTCTTGTGTTTCTTTCCCAAAGACTGCAAGATCTCTCAGAGAGATCATGCTACCTCATGAACTATTTCCACTGAAAAATAATTACCTTGAGCTCACCATTACAGATTTCTTTGTTCTATGAGAAATGGTATTGTAACTGAGCTCCAAAATGGAGATATCTTCCTTCCAAGGGCCTATAAATGTCATTTAACATATTATTTATTGAGTTACCTCTGATTACATAGGTAAGATAAATTAATTACCTGCATCATTTGGAATGCCCACTTATCAAGTAATTTATGAGGATGAATTGTAACATCATCCATAAAGTACTTTGCAGGTATTTTCACTGAGGATATTAATTTTTATGTTTTGTATTTTGCAAAACAAGTTAAGTTGTCCTCATTAAACTTGGATTTCAACTTTTTAAATATTTTTTTTGAATTTGAAACAAAACATAAACTTACACAAAGTAAATTTCAGCTCTCTTAACAGTTACTTAACCATTTCATTAGAGCTAATATATTATTTAAGATTGAGCTATAAAATTAAGCTGTAAAAAATGATTGAAAGCAGGAGAAGAAAATAAAGCTCTTATTAAATAAACAGTTACCAAAAAACAGAATTTAATCTAGCCATAGAAAGAATTTAACCATAGAAAGAATTTTTGATAGCCCTGCGAGATGATTTTGATGTGTACTTTGGGTTTTACCTAATTAAGCAACTTTAAAAATCACCTGATGATGTTCACTGGTAATCTTTTGGTGTTTGGGAGTTTTATCTATATAAAATTTATTAAGTAATTTAATGTATAGCATGTTAATCTCTATGATCGTTTGGGATCATCTACAGACTTCCATTCATGTAGAAAGAATTCTTTTTCTGCTTCATTCTGTATATCATGTTACATGATTCTGTTAAAATTAGCTGTTGATGGAATTTTCACTCAAGAGACTCTTTCTTTTACCTTCCTATCTTTTTTATTCCCAAAATACTTGATTGGCCCTGACAAAGAAACTCTAATTTCAAATTGTAATCTGACAGTTTGATTTAGTTTCTTGAACACATGATGGTTGAAAAGATCTTTTCTAAATGTACAGCTAACTTCAAATCCATAAAACTAATAGAAATTAGGTTGACATTTGCATATATTCACAAATCAAAGAATTTATACCTAGAAACTATTGCCACATCTTCATTTGGACCTTTTATAACACTAAACTATCTGTTGCTTAAATTTTAGCATTACTGGTCTTTAAGTTTGTAAATGTGGTTTTGGAGTAAAATATTACCTTATTCTGAGGCGGGAATTTGAGAACAAAATTGGTCTCTAATATACCTTGAAATGTGAGCAGTATTTCATGTGCTATAATTTTTTTATGTTGTTCACTTAATGTTAGATTAGCAGGAAGTGGCAAAATTGACAAAAATGAAGATGTGAACATCTTTGAAATAGAGACAGTACTATATGAAAACTAATTAAAAACAGAGGGATGAATAGCTTGGCAGAAGCATTAAGATATCCTAAAAACAGGAAATAAGGATTGCCTTGGTCTTACATAACGTGATAGAACTAAATCCTTTACTAGCAATAAACAGAAACGAGGCACTGACTCTCTAAGCATTAAACTGTCCTTCACCAGTGGAAATGAAATTAGACAGTATTTTAAATATGTTCAATTTATGGAAATTTACAAAAATAAAATTTGTCTCATAGAGAACAATTTTCTTGTCAGCCACCTAAAGACCTTCCTTGATAATGAGAATATTATATATTCTTTCTTAGTTACTTGCTATTATAGGCACAGATGGACTTTCTTATTTTTCAAATGGAATGTGTCCAGTTGTGAGAATACAAGATTCAGTGACCCAGAAAGAGTAACATGGAATTACACAAAGGAATAAAAGAAAAGGGAAAGTTGATAAATATTGAATGAATGTATGCTTTCCAGTTTCTACTTTTAGATCTTTAAGTTTCAGAGCCACTCATAAGTTTACAGTTAGTTATTTGTAATCTTTGTTAAGCTTATCTTTTACATTTTCATTATGACACACAACTATACCATGTTTCTGTAAGTGTTCATTCAGAAAATATTCTTTGAGTATCTATTTTTGTGTTAAGTGCTATCAATGTGAGAATAATTAAGCATGATTCTTGCATGCCTGAAAAAAAAAAAAGCTACACATCATTCATCAATTCATTAAATAATTCATCGAACATTGTGACTCTTCTGCATGGGCAGACACTCCGTTAGGTGCTAGGAATAGGAACACAGAAATGAAATTGCCATGTTCTTAGTATGGATGGAAGTGTGGTTCATACTGTGTTGGCAGCATGCCCTGAGAATGATAGAGTCTATAAGAAAGATATAAATACATTTGGTATTCAGGGCATGTCTGATAGGAGGGTGCATTTGAGTTGACTCTTGAGAGTTGATTCAGTATTAAACAAGGGAGGGGTTGTGTGTGACTTCCCATGAAAAGGCAAAGTGTATGGGTTGGGAAGTAGCTTGAGACTGACAGAGGTCACATCTTGCTCATCCTTGTAATTTTTCTATTTTACTTCAAGTGTAATTAACATACAGTGTCATGTTTGTTTCAGGTATACAATATAGTGATATAGCAATTCCATGTATTACTCAGTACTCATCATGATAAATATACTCTTAATCTTCTTTACATATATCATCCTCCTCCCTTCCCCTGCTTCCCCTCTGGCAACCATCTGTTTGTTCTCCATAGTTTAGTGTTTATTTTTCTTTGCTTGTTTGCTTTCTTTTTAGTTTGTCTTCTTTTTCCCCTTTTGTTTTGTTTTGCTTTTTTTTTTTCTTTAAAGCTTATTCCTTTTGAGAGAAAGAGGGAGAGAG
Source organism: Crocuta crocuta (assembly GCF_008692635.1). Classification (NCBI taxonomy): domain Eukaryota; kingdom Metazoa; phylum Chordata; class Mammalia; order Carnivora; family Hyaenidae; genus Crocuta; species Crocuta crocuta. The sequence goes on from NW_027551313.1 coordinate 3,125, forward strand.
AGCAGATGAGGGGCAGAAAGTGAGGGAGAGAAGAGAACCCCAAGCAGGCTTTGCACTGCCAGTGCAGAACCCAATGAGGGGCTTGAACTCCTCAACTGCCGAGATCATGACCTGAGCCCAAACCAAAAGTCAGATGCTTAACTGA
>NW_027551314.1:0-3279 GCF_008692635.1 Crocuta crocuta
CCCCTCCAAGAGGCGTAGTCCTGGCACTGGAGCTCGCCGAGAAGGTCACCAGGGGCCTGGCCTGGGCACCGGCGCCGCTGAGAAAGAAGCCGGAAATGGCACTGCCAGCCCCCTGGATGGGGCAGGGAGGTCTGTGCTCAGGGGTAACTGCCTCCACAGGAAAGGGGGCCTCAGAGCCTCTGCCCACAGGCTCTGGCAGCCCCACCGACAGCTCCCGGGAGCCAGCGCTGTGCTGTCTAGACCTTCTCTCGTGCACTCAGGCAACACTGGGCACACGGAGGGGCTCAAGCGACAGTGGGGTTGACAGAGAGGCATCCTGGAGTCCTGACACCCCAGGTGGAACCCCACCCACACCACAGCCCGGCTGTGCTCTGGGCATCCTGGGGGCTGCGACAGCCCCGCACGAAATTCAGCGGGAAGGGAGAGGGCCGCGAGTCACCTGGTCGGCGCCTGGCAGTCTTCTGGGCTGGTGCAGCGGTCGGGGCTGCTCACCGGGGAAGGCCGCCCACACAGAGTATCCCTCTGTGCTGTGCCTGCAGGGAACAGCAAGGCAAGGTGGACAGATGTGCTACTGAGCAGCTGCAAGGCTCAAGGAATAGATCCTTTATCACCACAACCCACAGTTCAGAAGGAGCAGCTAGGAAACAGAGTGGCCACCTGGTGTTTGTCCTGCCCAGCATCCTTTCCCCGTGGGCTAAAGCTTCCCCATTCCCCCGGGAATACTCTCCCCGGTCTCAGTATCCGTGTGCGGGGCTGAGGCTGACTCAACATCCCACCCTTCCAGGAGTAAACCCAGACATGTTCAGACCAATCAATCTCTTTAGTAAATACTGACCATGAGGAACTAGTTCAGTGATGGGCATGTGACCCAAGCCAAGCCCAAGAGGTACAATAGCGCGTTTTTTATTTTGGTTGTTGAAAACGTAGGAAGGAGAAGCCATCTTTGTACTGGGCTTGGGCAGGAAGCAAGTCTGGATCTGGGGGAGGAGAGCTGAGAAATCGGTAAAGACAGAGCTCCTGGATCCAGCCACGCCCGACACTACCCAGAGCCAGCCCCAGACTGTGCAGTCTCAGGAGCCAAAGACTTTGAGCTTTTGTTACTTGCCACCCAAAGACTCCTGAAGACTCCTGCCTGCAAACACAGTGAAGAGGAGAACACTCAGCACCCATCACCCGGAGCTGAGTTTGCCGCCACCTCTGTCATAGCCTCGCTGTGCCCTCACACTGTGTGATGCAGAGCAACTGCCCGATGAGCAGCACGTCCTCTTCCCCTTGGGATCCCTGTCCCGTTGCTTAGAACGAGTGCCCCGTGTGGGATGACGATCTGAAGGCTTCAGTGGAGAGGCATGAACAATGCTGATGTATTTCTGAGTGCACTGGGCTGACAAGGCCGGGGTGTGACATTCCAAGGCCAGGGTGTGACATTCCAACTCTGGCTCAGACATTCCCTGCTCTGTGGTCTTGAGCAATTTACCTGCCATCTCTGGACCTCAGTTTCCCCAGTGCCAAAATGGGGCTACTTCAGTCTGCTTGATGGAGTTTTGAGAAATTCAGGAGGGAACACCCGTGCAAGCTGGCGCCTGCAGCTTAGCTACGGGCTGACGCTAGAGCAGAAACTACTGTCCTCTAATAGCTGGACAGCTGCCCTGTGGGAGCGTCCACGGTGGAGGCCAGAAGTCCACCAGCAGCGATGTCCCATAAAAATATGACGTGACTCACACTGTCATTTTAAATTTCCAAGTAACCCCATTTTCAAAAGGAAAAAGAAAAAGAAAAAGGGAAATGTGAAATTAATTTAATATATGTGAACCAATATATCTAAAATGCAGAGGTAGATAATCAATATAAAAGTAATTATTGACATATTTACATTTTGTATGCTAAGTGTTTGAGGTCAAGGGCACGGCCTGCATGGCCACATCGCAAGCCCTCCACGGAAGCATGTGGCCAGTGGCACCGCTAGGGGCAGCACGGGCGTAGGGGCAGCAAAGAGAGGCCTCGGGCGCCACCATGCGGCAGGCGCGGGAACAGCACCGAAAGGGCCTCGCTGGCCGCAGTGGGTCCACAGGCGCTGCTGGAGGAGCTGCAACAACAGATTCTAGGCTACTGTTAGCAGAGATGCAAGAGTTGCAGGGCTGGAAGGTCCCCCCAAGGCCGTCTAGTGGCAACTTTACATTCACAGACGGGACGCTGAAGCCCAGGATGGGCTGGGAACATGCCCCTCGGCAGCAGCAAGCAATACCCCAGGTAACTGATGCCCAGCCCAGAGCATTTTCCACTCCCCCCACCTGGCCCTGTTTGCAGGTGGCGGCTTCCGTGGGCCCCTCAGGACAGCGTTCTGTGTGACCAAGGGAGGACTGGACCAGAGTTGAGCCCCACCACTGCCAGCACTGATCTGTCAGGAGCCCCCACATCCTTCAGCAAATATCTCTGCAGAGCACATTCTGTGCCTGGCCTGTGATCAGGCAGTGGGGAGATGACCTTGGCCCTCATGAATCTACGGCTCAGGGAGGGAGGCCAGAGTTCATCAAACCAAGACAGACACCAGTGTTCGTATCCCTGTTGGAAGAGGACCCTGTGTGATGAGAGATCACAGTGGACATGTGTCCCGGGACAAGTTGTTGAGGCCTCTTGAGGAAGTGGGCAGTGGACAGAGAGGCCAGGCAGAGCCGGAGGTGACTGAGCGAACAGGAGGAAAGAATGTCCTGAGGGACAGCAGGCACAAAGGGCTGGTAAGAGTGAGAAGCATTGAATGACCACGGAGCCGAAAGCGAGCAGAGCAGAGGAACCCAGAAAGTACGGCAGCCGGCCTGAGTCTGACTTGGGGGAGGGAGGGTGATTGGACACAGGTCGTCTTCGAGACTGCCTGTGGGAAGATGGGCTGGGCATCTTTTGCCTGCTCCTCCCACTACGGACAGCTAAACACCCTGGGCATATGTATAAGACAAAGAAGACTCAACAGTGGTGAGTCCCCTGCGGTTTCTCTTTGATCACAGATCCCAGACATGGAGCCTGATAAACCAGGAGTCCAGAAATGCCAACGGGCACAGAATTAAAGAGAGAAGTCCCTCAAACACTGCTCTCTTCTGCCAAAGGATCGTGTCGTTATCGTTGCAGGAATGAGAAAACGCTGAAGGGTTTTTACGGCACGTGTGTGGGGTGACAGAGACAGACAGAGAGAGGCAGATGTGGTTACACAGAGAGAGGTTAGATGGGCAAGCAATGACAGGAGGAAATGGGGGTGGGAAAGGGAGACAGCTGGGGACAAAATCCGAGGGA
>NW_027551315.1:0-3235 GCF_008692635.1 Crocuta crocuta
ACACACACACACAAAGTTTTCTAGAATTTATTTTCTTACAAATTGACAGAGTGATATGTAGGAGAAGAGAAAAAGGGAAAATAAACAAAATGAGCTAAGTCATGCTCATTGCTCTCAATAACTATTATTGTTATAAAACTGTAATTATTCTTCTCTACTCCAAATATACCATCTGCTTAAATACCTTCCAAAATTCCAGCTAAACTGATAATATATCTAAGTATTGTTAAACCCTGTACATTGATATTCTTATTTAATCTTCATCACAAACCAATGAGTAAATACTCATCCCGTTTTATAAAAAAACTGAATTTTGTGATTTTTTTTGTTATTTTGTTTAAGGTCCACTTTGTGGAGTTGAAAATAGGCAGTGTAGCAAATTGTACCTTACACAAATGGCCAAAGTGATTTTTCTGGTAACCTAATTTTCTAAAACCCTGCTATTCTGCATCAAAAAGTAGAATCGATACCAAACTCCCCCCCTACTGGGAACATTGGTGGGCTTGGATTGCTCTATGCAACAGAACAAGATGGACAAAAATCATGTTTGTAACACCTGAGGCTGGTTTCTACAAAGAATGCAGGGTCATTGTGTCTTTTTGTGTGAGGACAGTCACCCTGGGAACCCAGCCTCCATGGAGGAAATTAAGCCCACATGGGGAGACCACATAAAAGTGTTCTGGCTGGAAGCCACTGCTGAGGATTCAGCTGACAGGTATCTTCAACCTCAAGACTAAGCAGACATAGGTCAATGGAGCATGCTTTCAAAGATTCCAGCTTCTGGACATTGAGGCACATCCTGTCTTTCAGTCTTTCTACAGGCAGCCCCTTACATCATGGAACAAAGATGAACATCCATAATATGTTGTACCTGATTTTCTGACCTAATGTACCCAAGAGCATTATAAAGGTTTGGAGTAATTTGTTAGGTAGTCCTAGTAAAGGGAGTAGACAATCTAATTCAAGCTGATATTTTAAGATGTGGGAAGATACTGTCTCCGTCAAGGAAGATTTACAATAAAGCTCTGTTGTATCTTCAATTTTTAAAGATTCAGAATGTTTCCTGAATCATAAAAATTAGATACACAATCCTAGGCTGTAGAACTTGCAGTTTTTGGGAGTCCTTCCTTCTCCCACAGTTACCATGGACTTTTAATTCCTACAGATCAAAAAGAGGAGGAGAGAAAAAAGGAAACCAGGCCCAAGGAGAAATTTAATATAGCTGAATCTCTATGTCATATTTTGTCTGTCACACCATCTTACTGGGAATATTTCCAAACCCTGGCTCTTTTTCCTTGAAAGTTTTAATGGATCCTTCAGAATCCCTCAGACTCCCCCGAAGTGCAACCCTTTGCATTATCCAACTGTCTGACACAGGCGGTGCAGCCTCTCGCTGATTTCTTATAACCGCTTGAACCTTCCTCCTGCCCGTTGCCATGCCATCAGCCGCTCCTGATGGACTCACCTCATCCTGCCACACATGGTTCCTGGACAGGATTCTTACAAGTTAGAATTGATTCAGGGGAAATAGCCCTTGAGCTGTTTATGATGATCCATTTAAAATGTTACACATGTTTATCTCATGTCGCTCAAATTTCAGGATGCTTCAAATCTCTCTCTCTCTCTTTAATTGACAAGTGAGCAGCACTGAGCAGTCCCAGTCTGTGTATGACCTTTCACTTATCAACAGTCATAGACGGTGAGGTACCCATCTTCTAAGAGACGCCTCCTCTCTTTAAGCGGTTTACTTGAAACTTCTCTTTCTCAAAAGGGATGGGAAGAGAATTCTCTCTTCTCTTGAAAAACACAGACACATTTAGTCACAGGGAGAAAGGGGCACATGCAACATACTTTCTATAGCGGATGGCTGACTTCAAAGATATTTCCTTAATGAATCTCAAGCTTTTTCTCTTTTCGAGTAAAGATGAATAGTAGGATAAGGGTTGGCGGTGGGGAGGCTGGTTTTTGCTCATCTTAGCAAGTCCTTTGGAGCAGATGAATGCTTTGAAATCTGTAGTTTTGGGTTTGGATTACCTACCAAAATTACTAAGTAGAAAAAGATGTGCCTTTAACACATCAAGAATCTTATTGTACATGGGTAAGCTAACTACACTTTTCTATATTTTAAACTCCTACAGTGTTAAAATAGAATTTGGATGCCTTTTCTGTTTGTGTTTTCTACTCTATTACCCAGGTTTGATGATGATGATGATGATGATGATGTTCTTAGGAACAATTCAAGCACTACAACCTGCAAAGAAATATAAGTATTTACAGATAACTTACGAAGTAAATGTCAATAAAAATAGAAAAGATAGTTTGGGACAATATTATTGATGATAATTACTATACATTCTAAATAATGTTTGAAATTTTTATTTGAAAATAATTTGAAACTTAAAAGAAATTTATTAGTACAGAAAGATTCCTATCCACTTTACCTGATATACTTATAAAGATTTTATTGATTGCTTTTATTATTTTGCTCTATGATTATTTATCAACTTATTATAATTTAGCTATCTCTCTATCTCTGTCTGTGGTAGGCAGAATTCTATAGATTCTCTACTTCCAGCTCCCAGATTTCTGTTTCTTTGTCATTCAATCAAACATTAATCTAGGTGCTGCTATGAAGAGATTTTGCAGATGTAATTAGAGTCCTAAGTCAGTTAACCTTAAGATACAGATGTTATCCTGGTAGGTTTTATATAATCATATAGCCCTTTAAAAATCAGAAATCAGAGAAATACAATAGAAGAGGGGAGTAGAAAGATTCAAAGTGTTAGGATTCCATGTGTCATTATGGACTTGACGATGGGTTGTGTACAAAGAAGAGTGAGTGGCTTTAAAGAACTGAGATTCCTAGCTGACAGGAAGGGAGGGATGGCACCCGTGACAGTCCTACACCCAGAAGGAGCTTCATTATCTTATTTATAATACTTCTCTTTTTGGAATCGTTTGGAAATGTCACATCTCCTGGACCTATCATTGGTAGTTCTTCTCAACTTAAGAAAATTTATCTTTGATGTATACTTCTATGAATCTGTTATTTATATTTCAGTTTTTGGCATGATAATGTTCTTAGCAGAATTTTTTTTTTAAATCCTAGTGAGGATTGCTGCTATGTCCTTGGATATTACCCTATCACTTTTTATTTTTTTATTTTTTTTTGATTATTGCAACTATCTTTAGATATTTTTTTTTTACAAATAGTTTATTGTCAAATTAGTTTCCA
>NW_027551316.1:0-3253 GCF_008692635.1 Crocuta crocuta
TATCTATCTATCTATCTATCTATCTATCTATCTATCTGAAATCTAAAGTGTATTATGCTAAGTGAAATAACTGTCAGAGAAGGGCAAATACCATATGATTGCACTGATACATAGAATATAAGAAACAACACAATCAAAGAAAAGAGGGACAAATAATAAAACAGAACATATAGCACAAACTGAAGATTACTGTAGAGGAGGTGAGTGGGGGAATGGGTGAAATAGTTGAAGGGGATTAAGACTGCATTTATGAAGATGAACACTGAGTAATGTATACAATTACTGAGTCATTATATTGTATGCCTGAAACTAATATAACACTGTATGATATGTTAATTATACTGAAGTTTTAAAAAAAATAAAAAATTTTAAGATAAAATAAAATTAAGTTATTTGGATAGAAAAAGAAAAAAGAGTGTTAAAGCCAACAAAAAAAGCATGAATTTGGGAAAGAAAAGTATTAAGTATAATTTAAATGTCACATAAAAAAAGCCAAACATCAAAACATGGATTATAAGTGGAGTGAAATGATAAATGCCAAACTAAGAAAAATATCATTTCACAGATAGAAATTTAGTATTACTAGAATAATAAGTATTTTAAGTTAGTAGAAAAAAATCTAATATTTTATAAAATCATCATGAGTTTTCAACAAACATCTGTCAAAAAATTCAAATAGGCTTTCAACATATTTTATAATGCCTACTAGTACTGCAATGAATAAAAAACACAACACTGCAAAAATCCATGCATTCATAATGAGACTAACAAAATAATCCCATTGGTCACTATTAAGCATGGCTAGGACTATCCATTCTGTCTAAACACTGAGGGGGAATAAAGGAATAAAAGCTAACATTTATACTTTCATAGTATGATCTGTACTTCAGAGTAACCAAATAATTGATCTGTGTAAGTGTTTCTATATAGAAAAAAAATTCCAGCTAATAAAGACAAAATAAGTTATAAATCTAAAGCATTGTCATTTTGCAGTCCTTTGGAAATGATGGATTTAGACAGTAATTATCATTGGCTGCAAAAATCATTATAGAGAAGCTTTATGGAAAACTTCAAAATGGATGGATCAATCAAATAACATGTGAACTCACTGATCAATCTCAGCATCACACACACAAAAAAAGAGGCAACCGGTTATCATATATACTTTCTTATACGTCGCAATAGATAATACACTGGACTGCCTATAAGTTATTTTTTCCAAATACCAAAATGAATCTGATAGAATTTCTAGATCTAAATACCAGCTTACCAGAAATATGGAGGATAGAGGTACATATGAATCAATGCCATGACCTGGTAATCAATCACATCCAGAATGTAGGACATTTTACTAATAAATGGCAGAAAGATAAATGTGAAGAGAGAAGTAGGTTTTTAAATATTCACCAGTCAAATTCATTACATGGAACTTGTTTTCTTCTGACTCACACAAACCATCTAAGAAAATAAATAAGATAATCAAAGAAGTTTATCTAATATTTGCTAATATTAAGGATCAATTTAGGGGCGCCTGGTAGCTCAGTCAGTAAAATGTCTGACTCTTGATGTTGGCTTAGGTCATGATTTCATGGTTGGTGTGATCAAGCTCTGTGTTAGGCTCTGTGCTGACAGTGTGAAGCCAGCTTGGGATTCTTTCCCTCTCTCTCTGTCCCTCTTCCACTCTCTCTCTCTCATGCACACACACACACATACATTCTCTCTCAAAACAACAATAATAAAAAGAATCAATTTAGAAGCTTTCCTATTAAAAAGAAGTATAAGATAGCTTTCCAGCTGTCCCTGCTTCTATTCAGTATTACACATGTTCTAGGTAAGACAGATGAAAAGAATTAAGATTGAAAAAATTTATTGTCAGTGAGTGGGCACATGATCAGCCTTAACTGTCTTACAGAATCTATGTCAAAAATTAGGGTTAGAGAGTTCAGATAGATGACCAGATAAGAAAACCCTGCTTTTTGTGGGTTTAGTAAATTTGAGTAGCTTAAGTAGAATTTAAGAAAAAGACAGTATGTAATACATTGATAGCAAAACAAGCTGAATTTGCTTAAAAATAATAGGAAAACAAATTTATGCAATAAACTTTAAACATATCATCTAGATATATTTTCACTTTCAAAGAAGATATAAAATAATTCCACTCAAATTTCATTGTTTCTTTCTAAATGTGGAGAACCAATAAATATATCATTATTATGAGAAAGAATTCCAAATTTCTGTGATTTAATTGCAGAGAAAAAGTCATCATAACTAAAATAAAGCTCATCTGATTACTGAGCATTATTTTTCTTGTAGTAAAACAGAATACTGTAAGACCACTGCACAGACAATATTACATTTCCCATGTACCTATAAGTACAATTCTTTGCTTAAAATATTTATCTCTCAACTTATGAATTTTATTTTCATTGAATAAATCTAATTTATTGTAAATGTGATTATTCATTTCTGGGTCTTTGAAACTATTTTCTACTATTTGTAAATAATTGCTTTTGTTTCTTGTTTTCTCCAACATTTTAATTTTGTTCACTAAAAGGTAGCATGATGTCTATTAATGAAACATTTAACTTTTTATTTGAATGAAGAATATCAAAGCTTTTCAATTTCCTTTGGCCACTAGATTTTTCATGCAATTCTCATAGAATTTTTAAAATTCTAGTGCTTTTGCAATCTTCTGAAGGGAGAAAAAAATCAAAGGCTTCAACTATGTAAACAATAATAAAATTGTTTTGGAAACTTTTCCTCCAGGTTAACGTAGTTCCTTAGCATTACATGAGAAACTTTGAGTAATTTTATACAGTAAATAACAACTTCAAAGAACATTAAATAGAACTTTCTCAATGTTTCAGTAGACATTATAAATAGAAAAGATGGGTGCATGCCAATAAAACATAACTTTAATTAAAGAATAGACTTGGCAATATATTTCCATCTGTGGTTCAATATATACTTTACTTTCAGAAGGTAGATAATTTAAAATTTAAAATAAGAATTTCTGATAGTAATTATTTTTGAGTAACAGTTAACACAATATAACATATTTCACATGAAATAAACATTTGGCAGTTTTTCAAGTCTTAAAATTTCTTATAATGAGGAGCATGGCTTAGAGTCAGCTTAAATGATGATCAGAATTCATTGTTTTTAAAGAGACTAATGTGCATTTGTTAAACTAAAAAGTGAGTCCCTTAGAATCAAGAACAAAAATAAACTATTGGGACCTCATCAAGATTAA
>NW_027551317.1:0-3303 GCF_008692635.1 Crocuta crocuta
AAAAAAAAACTATAAAAAATAAGGTAAATTCAATTATTTAAGTCTAAGTTAGCCATAACATTATAGGCTTTTAAAGTAATATATGTTTGAATCTTAAATTTCAATACACAATTTCTTATAAACCTTAGAGACTATGAGCCAGCTTTTACCAGTTCCTAAAACACACCAGTATAATTCCACTCCATGATATCTTGGCTAAAAATCACAGGCACGTAATAAAAACTCTTTCCTATTAGCCATAATAAATGGTTCTTAATCCTAGGGACACAAAGCATGGTAATCAGCAAAATTAAGTCACACAGCAACTAAATGAACAACAAAATTGGATCTTACAATTTTTTTTTCCTTTGAGAAGAGATATCTGAGGGTACTTTGCTTTTATTTAACATTTATATGTGAAACAAGCTCTTAAAATTAGATCCTATAAATTGTAATTTCTGAGACCCAAGACACTGCAAAGTCATACATATTCATATCCTTGCAAATGTTAAAGTTTTGCATTATACGGCTTTATTCTGTTTTTATTTCCTTAATTTGTATTTTTAAATGCCTATAATTTCACCAAGATACTCAACCAAATAAAAGTCAGAAAAAGTTAAACAAAAGAAACTTATTTGTGTCCATGAACTGTACACACTTACCCTGAAAGTAACCGGACCAGCTACGGCAGCGAAAGAAAATTCTTCCTGTCTGAGAAGTACTAATATAGCACAAGGTGCAACTGGGGGCGGTTCCAAAGTCTTGGCTAAGCTCTATGCAAAAACAGTCTTGTGACGCATTACTACACAGTGCTTTATTATGCTCTGGGTGACACTTGCTAGCTCTGAGCTAGTCACCAGCCAGTCTCCAGCAAATGATCAACTCAACTAATGTGACAGTTAAGAGAAGGTAAATCTGTACTATTAGAGCTGGCAACCTTTGCCCGGCAAAGAAAACCGGAACCTCCATATTAACACGTACAAATACTCCCTTCCTCATCCTGTGCTTTGGTTGGTAGTGTACTTGTGGTATATGCATTTTTATGTATCAAATTATATTTCAATAGAAGGTAAAAAAAAAAATTAGGTTGTGGTTGCCAGGGACTGGAGGAGAAGAGAATGGGGAGCCACTGCTCAATGGGTAGAGTTTCAATTTGGAAAATGAAGAGTTCTGGAGACAATGGTGGTGATGGTTGCACAAGCTCAGTGTATTTAATGCCCCTGAACTGTACACTTAAAAATAGTTCAAATAGACAGTGGTGCCTGAGTGGCTCAGTCGGCTAAGCATCCAACTTCGGCTCAAGTCATGATCTCGTGGTCTGTGAGTTCGAGTCCTGCTTTGGGCTCTGTGAAGACAGTTCAGAGCCTGAAGTCGGCTTCAGATTCTGTCTCCCTCTCTGCCCACCTCTCTCTCTCCCTCTCCCAAAAATAAATAACCACTAAAAAAATTTAAAATAGTTAAAATAGTAAATTTGATGTTGTGTATATTTTATTACAATTTTTAAAAGATTACCTCATTCATTTAAGACACATGAAAAAATACATGATGCATGTTAAGTGTGGTCACTAGAACGTTAAGAGCATTTACTATAGGGCACTGGGATTTAAGTGATTTTTTACTTTTATGTTTCTCTTCATATTGCCTACACTGCAAATTTTATCAAGACCATGCATGGATTTACTAAAAAAATTTGAACACAAACAACAAAAACTAATTTTTATGGTTAAAAAATTGAAAAACGTGCCTTTCCTGTTGGAAATAAACAGTCAAACTGTTGTGAATAAAAATATTTTTAACTTTTAAAGAGAACAAGTCTTATTTTTAACTTGGGTAGCAGGTCTGCAATATGCTAATACCGTATGTCAGGGCCTCATAGATAAGTTACGCTTCCCCCTGGGAAGCTTTATCATCAGGAACATGAGGAAGCTACACTTTCATAAATAAATTTTTATATCTGCCCTCTCCCTTCTAGTTCAAGAGAAATTGAACCCACATAACATTTCAGCAACCAAACTTTGTGAAGCAGCATGCTCTATTAAAAATAACCTCCCAATTTTTTAAAATGAATTTTAAAAAGGCCACTAACAAATTATCCAAACTTGGTATCTACCAAAGGTTAAAATTTTGGCACAGCGATCTTATTTTAATAAGATGAGAAAACGTAAAATAAAACATTTTTCGATGAGGAAAATCTTTTATATTCTACTAATGGAGGCTCAAGGGCAACCAGGCTATCCTTTTTAAAAATACTGTTTTATGTATGAATATGATGACTTAATTGTCCTATAATATGTCAACATAGGCAGCAATGATAAGAATTTTAAACATACCACTAGATGACTCAAGATAAGTCATTCTCAACAACAATATAAAATGCTGGAGTCAGAGTTCTTTTTTGGAGGGCTGTTTAGAAATACTATTAAAAGCTTTAGAAATATACACTCTCTTTGACACACCAATTTTACGCCCTAGGGATTTTATCCTAAGGAAATAAGGCAGTACACAAAGATCTAGTTGCCAAAGACATATAGTTGCCATCTAGTACACAAAGATATATACTATAGACTTGTTTTATAAAAACTGAGAGATTGTAAACAACCTAAATGCCCAATATCTAAAATATTATTAACATAGAAAAGGTGAATACACTGTGTATACACATAAAATAGAAGATTATACAGTTCTCTAACATTATTATTAATTGCTAAAATTCATTGTATGTTTACTGTGTGTCAGATACTTCTAAGTCCTTGACATATTTCATCTCATATAATACTTATAGCCCTAGAATATGTGTTATCATTATCTTCATTTTACAGGTGAATAAATTAAGGCTATAGCTGGCAAGTAACAGAAATGGATTCAAATTCGAGTCTTTCTGACTTCAGAATTCATGCCTATAAATCACTGGACAGTACTGCTCTATGAGATCAATATTTACTCATGTACTGAGATGTACATGATCTACTATTAACTGAAAAAAGTTATGAGAGTATCTACAGCAAGAGTCCAATTCTGGGGGAAAATTCTTTACATAAGCAAAGTCTAAAATAGAATACATAAGACAGTATCTGTGCTGAGATTCAGGGGACTTTTTTTCTTCTGAACTTTATAAAATGAATTCCATGGGAAACAAAAAATGATTTAAAATGTTACAGTAAAACAAATCATGTATATAATCAGAAAAGAAAGTTAAAAATAAAAATAAAAAATAACTGGAGCTAGTCAAGATCATGGACAGATTATTTGAAATAGTATTTCTTTTCTTTCTTTTTTAAAATTTAACTCCAAGTTAGTTAACATATAGTGTAATAATGGTTTCAG
>NW_027551318.1:0-3274 GCF_008692635.1 Crocuta crocuta
AAAAAAAAAAAAAACCTGCTTGGTCTGGGCACTACTTAAGTTTTTAGTGTTATCTGTATTTTGAAACCGCTCACAATCAAAAATGAAAACTAAGTCTGTGCTTTTACATTTTACAGACTTTTCCTAAGTGAATCATTTTGTAAGCTTCTTGGGTGAAGGATAAAATAGTATTAGCCCCTACTGTGTGTAGCCACAGTACTAAGCACTTTATATAAACTACCTCATTTGGGGAATTAACTGGTTTATTAGCACATCAGGCATGGCAAAGGCTGAGGTCGATATCGACCCCTAGGCGAAATGGCATGTAACGCCCCACACCCAAAGCATGGGCCACATACATACAGTTAACTTCCTTCCCAAGAGGTCAGTATGGAAAGGTCCACACTAGAGTAACTTTAAAGAGCAGAAACCCCCTGAAAAAAATACCCCAGCCATATGATCACATTTAATTTCATCAGTGCCAAGTCATGCTGACAGTATGCACACCTGGTAAGGATAGCACTTTGCTTCCATGGTCTGCTTCCCCCCAGGAGTCCACGATCCCAGCCTAGTCATGTGAAAAACAGGAGATAAACCCAAGGTGAGAGACCTTCTACAAAACCTGACTAGGACTCCTCAAAGTGTCAAGGTCATCAGCCTTAAGGGCAATCTGAAACACTGTCACAGTTTAGAGATGCTTCAGAGGACATAAGGACATAATGTAATACCATGGGACAAAAAACAAAAAAAGACCTTAGGCAGAAACTAATAACATTCTAGTAAAATATGGACTTTCGTTAATAATGTATATTGTTCATTAGTTGCAACAAATGAATCTTACTAATATGTTAATGAGAGAACGAGGTAGAGCTATGGATTACATTTGTAACTTTTCTGTAAATCGGAAACTATTCTAAATTTTTACAACTATTATAAATTTAAGTTTAAGAGAGAAAAAGCTACTGAAAGAGATAAACATGGTACTAAGTGAATGAACTAATGAATGAAAATAAAAAAATCAGTGAATAATGGCCGGCACCAAGTTTTAGCTAATGTCGCCAATTACCAGTAGTGAAAAATCAGTTTGTGACCAGTATTACAGAAAGGAAACAGGAAAAGCATTCTACTTTAACCAAGTTTGGAAACTTTCAACAATGGAAGGGAAATAATTGCTGGGTTTTAAACATGTTGATGGGATTATTATGTTGCTTATCCTTTCAAGATGTGCTATTAAGCAGAAGATTTACAACTATGTCAACACAGCTTCCATGATATAAATGTGTGTGCTATGTGTGTTTTGTATATGTGAATTTTGAAGGTTACTATAAAAACAAAATTCAAAGAAAAGGAATTCAAAGTGGAGGAAGTTAGACCAATACTCCTGAGCGTAGGGTTTGACTGTTTTCCCTGTGCACATCTGTTCACACAGAAGGACCACACAGGCTAGTCCAAGTATTGCTTTCATTTTTTACATTGCCAGAGCCTTCCTAAGACGACAAAGAACTATTTCCCCCTTCTGTTAAATGGGTAGGATAACTGTTTCCACTTGCTAGAAGCAAGGGCTTATAGTTTAATTTTTAAGATAACTACATGGAAGATATTTTAAGATGCTGGATTCAAAAGCTGAATCACATCTGCAGCCCCAGTCTGGAGGAATATGAACATCCCTTACCATTCTCCACATCCTCTTCATAGCAGATTCCAACTACATTTTAAGGTATCGATTATAAAACCGATCCATGCTCAAGTGGCACGTCTCACTTTCTGTTCACTTGCAAGCCCCTCCATTCTGTGTCCTTCTCCCCCTGGAGATGGTTACTAAAGTCCCAATGATGGTCTTAATGTATGCCCACAAATACTGACAGTCCTCAGATAGTGAGCTGAGGTCTATGTCCTCTCCCTTTAGACAGGGACAGGCTTGTGACTCACTTGTAACCAAGAGAATGTGGTGACTCTCAACACTATGTCAGAAAAGATGCAGCTTCTGCCTTGCCCTCTGAAAACACGGCTTGGAGCCCACAGCCACCATGTAGAGTATCTGTTAAACTTGAAGACACCACACTGTGAGGAAACCAAAGCCAAACTACATGGAAAGGTCATGTGTAGCCCCTGGGGACAGCGGTCCTGCTCGCCCAGTTCTTCTGCTCAAGCAACAGACGGGAGCATGAGAACCCACAACGACTCCAGCCATGGAGTCACTCCTAGCCTGCAAGTCTCACCAGGAGAGCCCCACACCTGAGGGAGCAAAGGCAAGCATCTCTACTGAACCCTGTCTGAATTCCCAGCCCAAAGAATCTAGGGGCTTAATAACATGGTAGATTTATGCATTAATAACTAGAACAAGTACCAGTGACCTCCCTGTCTCTAAGTTTCAAGGACATCTTTTCAGTCCCCATCTTTACTTGACCTCTCAGTAACACTGCAGAGGCCTAACCCTTCCCTTTCTTTGGGAATATTTCCTTTTGTAGACTTTAAGACGACTCAATTCTCCAAGTTCTCTCCTTTTTCTAGCCCTTCCTTCAGGTTTCTTTGCTGCCTCTTCCTTCTTTGACCAGTTTCTATAGGCGTTTGAGTTCCCCTACGGGTAAAGTCCTTCTGTTACTCTAACCCTCCTTCTAAGGAATCTCCTCTATGTTTATGTTTCTGTGAATCATGTTTATTCCAGGGCTCTCAATGTGAGGTTTCCAGCGAAGCCTAATCTCCAGAGCTCCAGTCTCCTACATGCGGCTAATTGAAATTTCCACTTGGCAATCTCATTTCCAACTGAACACAAACTGAATGCAATCTTTGGTCTTCTCTTTCCCCAAAGTGCACTTCAGGCAGGGATTCTGACCTCACCCATTTGTTATTCATGTTAGAGTCCCCCAAATTATTCTCAGCACTTCCCAGTTCTCATCATCCACATCCAATCGACTACCAGTATTTGCACATCTACCTCTAAAACAGATCCCAACCCGTCAGCTCGTCTCCACGGGACACCACTCACTCCTAATCCAAGCCCTCAAACCACTCACCTGGACACCTTTCATACCTTAACTAGATTTTTCCTTTCATTAATCTCCTGTAGCCAGAATGCTCTTCTTAAAACACAAATCTGATTCTGCATCCAATTTTAAAACCATATGATGACTTTATTTTATTTAGGGTAGAATTGGAAGGATTTACCATCTTTTACAGGCCTCTGAGTTTTCTTTGATGAAGCTTTCCCCCAAGTCAGTATTCACTTTTTTTTTTTAATCATAAGGACTTGCTTTATTTTTTTTTTTACAAATAGTTTATTGTCAAATTAGTTTCC
>NW_027551319.1:0-3309 GCF_008692635.1 Crocuta crocuta
AGCTCCGCGCGCGTGCAGACCCCCGCGCGCCGCACACCCTCCTGGAAGCGCACGCTTCCTGCGGCTCCCCGGGAGCCCTGCTCTGGCTGGGACTCGACGTGGACGCGGTGTGATTACTGTTTATTACTTTCCCTGCCCACGATGGGTCTCCGTGGTAATTAGGGGCCTGCTTCATGCCAACGTGAACCAAAGATAAATACAACCCAGTGGCTTACTCTCACGTTGAAGCCGGATTACTCCGGGCACAGATCGTTGTGGAACAGAGATAAATGCACTACACCCGGGACTTATGAATGCACACATCGCTGAAGTGTGTAAACCAAAACGCATGCCGGAGCAGAGGTCCCGCAGATCCAGGACCTGATCCTCCTCCCATACTAGCCCCGCTGCACTTAGTGAGAACACTTGCCCCCACCCCCGTGCAAATAGAGCTCGGAAAGAAGCTCATCAACAACCTTAAAGCCGAGAAAAGGAGCCCACTCAGGAGCACCTCCTTCTACACATTGTGGTTTAGGAAATTCCAGAATTCTCGGAAACAGAATTGTCAAAAGAAGTGAGGGTTCATAACATTTACTACAAATACAGTAATGTTAAATTGGTGTTAGATAATCCAGTAAGCATTTAGTGGAAAGCACATACCACTGTTTCGTGATTTTACAAGCCAACTGGAAAAGCCATATTACCAGAAGATGTCTATAATGTCCAAATGTGAAAATATTCGAGATTCAGATTTGATGATACTGCTAATATTTACTATCTTTATGACTCACTTTGTTATGCTTTGCTCAAATTCAGTCGTCAGACTAGAGATGACATAAAAAGTAAAGGATTAACTCTTCTTTTTGCTACTCTCTTATATGAAGGACATTTTTTCTATATATTTTTGCTTTACAAATCCAAATAAATGGCCAAATCTGAAATTTTACATTTACAATATTAGTATTTCTGTAATGGTCATTTATGAGACTTTCAAAGGCGGAAAACTTATTGCTACTTTTGGCCAGCATTGACAGACATATCAATTTCTTTCTCTTTAAAACTTCTTCTGCTTTAAATTAGAATGGCTGGGAGGAGGGGTGCTGTGAGTGTTCATGACACCCTCTGAATCATGGGAAATCCCACCTATACACAGGTTTCTTAGCAGGGGAGAGTTATTTATTTCATAGTTTATTTTTTTCCAATTAAAGTTAACACTGCAATACTCTTCTGTTTATAAAAGCTCTTTTTAGACATCTAACAATATATCTGTGGACATGGAACAGACAAGCAACTATTTTCTGTGATTACAGGAGATTTAATTCTTAATGTATACATTTTACGGTAATCAGAATTTTGGAAGATGTAAATTCATTTAAGCCAACTTACTTGGAAATCCCAGAAAGTTTCACAATTAGTAGATTGCATTTAATTCTTAAGAGGTTCACTTACACTTCCTTTCAAAATTAAGAAACAAATTATGAGTATAATTAGAATAATTGAAAACTTTTCAATCCCTATGAATATAAAGATTACCAACTTTGTATTGTTTTAAGTCATTACTAACTAAAAACTCATCCTTCTCAATTTCAGGGGCCACAGCTAGGTATACTTTATCACCGAAGTAAAGATTTTGTGGTTATGATTCTGAAGACCAGAAAAAATTTCTGAACTGCTAACAAATGCCTTCTGCAACCAAGAAATGTAAAAACAAAGCCATCTGAAATGCCAAAGTAGACACACAGTCTTCTCAAGTTAGATGAAACACGCGGTGCTGTTTTACACAATCCAGGACTTTTTAGATGTTTAGAGGGATTTAAAAGCTCAATTCAACATGAGAACATTTGCATTAACTTTTTACATTATATACAACAAGTAGTAGAGAAATATCTGTGTTTTTTACTTTTCACCCAGATGCTTCAGTCTTATAGGTGTTATGAATTGAGAACACGTAAAAAGTTCTGATCTTATAACATTCAGAATTTTATTCCCTATCTTTTGTTATTTGACTACATGAGTATCAATTCACTTAATTGTACTGAATTTTTGAAAGAGAAATTCAGTTTAAATATTCTGGTTTTGTAGCATGATCACAGGACTTTAAGAAACTGATGAAGCAATAATCTCATTCACATTAGAGATGTGAAATCTCAAGAATGGTGCAGGAATTCAAGACAAATACAATTATCTGTTATTTTAAACCTGTATCTTATATCATTTTAATAGTAATTTGGAGAGTGCTTGTAACTTGGCTCTTGCAATTAAGTATTTCATATTTTAGCAGTTTGGCACTTTTAATACAGATTCCTATAGAAATTTATTATTTTCTTATACTCTTTGAATTTTAAGAGAAAAGGAGATATGTTTAAACATCACTTTGACTTTGGGAAATTAACAGGGTATATAAATCAAGAACATTTTGAACTGTTTCATAAGGTAGCAAATAGTGATCAATGCTACAAATTCATTGATGAGATTTTGGATTTTTTACAAAATGTATTTGTAAATGTCTGAAAATGCCTAATTTAGTCTTAACCATATTAATTATGTTTTATATTTAGGATTTTAAAGACAATCAATCCAAGTTAACAATCATCTATTAAGTACCTGCTATTCTCTGGGTACTGATCAACATTTTAATAAGGAATAAGACAGAGCCTATGCTTATGAAAAGTTTAAGAATTGTGATATTTTATAATTATCATGATTATCATGACTATTTCACAAATAAACCAAAAGATTTAGGTCTTCAGGCTTTTATTTGCTCCTTCCAGTGTCTAATAAAATAATCCCACTGATGTCAGGTTATTTTATTTCCTTAGTTGAGAATTTAGAACATCGGTACTCCATGTATGTTATTTGATAATCACACATAACATGAATATATGGATTGTTTGCTACAAATGGCGTTCCAAGGTGCTGTTAATGACAAAAAATTTATAGTGAGCACAAAGATCATGATCATTTAACCCGATAGTTCCATTTATGGTTTTGAAATTAAGAAAATACAAATTATAGAGGGAAAGATCAATGTGTGTGGTTTTAAATAACAAAGCAATTTGAAGAAAGTTTTTTTTTTAATTTTTTTGGTATCCTTGAAAGTATCACTGTGATACTCCGTAGAATCAGATGGGAGTAACTGATTATTACTTAATTAAGAAAACTGGATATACTAAGTACTATTTGTCACAATAAAGAGACAGTCTCTACTCTTAAAGAAATTTGGTGTGCATTTCTGTTTATCAATATATGTACATTGTATGGCTTTAGGAAACAGATAATAAAAATATTTTTTAAATGTTTATTTATTTTTGAGAGAGACAGAGACAGAGC
>NW_027551320.1:0-3302 GCF_008692635.1 Crocuta crocuta
AGAGAGAGAGAGAGAGAGAGAATCCCAAGCAGGCTCCTTGCTATCAGCATGGAGCCTGATGCCGGGCCCAACCCCATGAACTGTGAGATCATGACCTGAGTCAAATTCAAAAGTCAGACCCTTAACTGACTGAGCCGCCCAGATTGCCCCGCCATTGGAAGAGTTTGATAGAATAGTCACATGATCTGATTCATGTCTTAGATAATCCTTGACTGCTCTGTGACGATGTGGGGAGACAAAATTAGAAGAAGAAAAAGGCTATTGGTGAAAGTTGATGGAAGATATGAGGCAAGAGGGAAAGAATCAAGGATGTCTCTTAAGTTTTGACCTGAGTGGTATTAACATTTGTTGAACTGAGGAAGAATTGGATGGGGTCAGTTTGGGGGAAATTCAAGAACAAATTTTCAGACACGTTAAGTTTGAGATGCCTACTAGACATCCAAGTGAAGAGGTTGGGTAGGCAGTTGAGTATGTGTCTGAAGGTTAGAGTTAGAAATAAAAATTTGAGAATTATCGGGATGTTTATTGATCATATTTATAGCTATGGGGCTGGCAGGGTAGTGAGTATAGATTAAGAAGAGAAGAGGCAAAAGACTGAAGCCTGGGGCAAGCCAACATTTAGAGGCTTGGAAGAGGAGATTCCAGCATCATGAAGGCAAGGACTATGACTTCTACTTCTTTTGCATCTCTCAGAGAGCCTGCTTCAATACTAGGCTCACAGTAAATGTTCCAAAAACATTCACTGAAGGAATGAACAAATAAATTTCTGGAAAAGTAAGTGGGTATGTTGCCATACCATGTACTTCTTCTGACTATGTCCATGCCAGAGCACAAAATAGTGCTTCTGTCACAGTCTCTCAGTCACATACTATGATGGAAAGTTCCACACCTGGCAAGCACTTACTGGCAGTTTTCTTTTTTTAAGCACTTTATAAATTACATGTTTGAACTGAAGTTTTTTCTTCTTTTACTTGAGTGAAGATAAATAGCTTTAACTTTTATTTAGCAAGTGGAAAAATGTTTGACCCAGTATATTCCTGTGATACATTGATTATTTTTTTCATTAGAAGACACCAGCCTTAATCCTTGGCAATCCCTCAAGGCCATATATTTTCAAGTGCCAACAAGAGTGAAATGACTCTGGCAAATTTGAAGCAAACTGCTCTATTTTTTCTATTTCAGTTGAAGTACATGCACTTAAAATTCCTCTTGGAGTGCATCCAAATTACAAAAGAAAATAAAGCTAAAAACTGAATATTTAAAGGAATAAGCAAGATATCCTTAATAGCTATCTGTTGGTTCTTTGGATTCAAATTTATGTAATTAATATCGTTCCTAACACTATATGATACCATTCATATCCCAATAGTGGCATAATTTTTTAAAGATCAAGGCAGAGGATATAGAATGATGGGCAAGATATTTCTAATTAAGCAACAAATCATATAGATAGGGAATTGCAAATTTTGATTGTGTGAGGATATTTGTCACCAGAAGGCTTTTGAATGGTTAAGTTAAATAAAGACTAAAAGAGAAAAATTATCCCATATAATGGCCAAAACTAACTATGCAGTTTAAGTGTTAAGAGATTTATGGTGCAACACTCATACAGGCAACTGATGTCAATTCTGGGAACTGGTACTAAGAGCAGTGGAATGAAACAGAGTTGATGAATTAGACAGAAAGGGCAGTCCGTTTTCAGATCTCTTTCAAAACACAGCAAGAGAGAAGCAAAGGCTGTAAAAGCAAATGACAGTTCCAGCCCAGAATTTGACATTTAAAATATCAAAGATTATAGTTAGAAGAGACTAAAATTGCCATCTAGCCCGTGATGTTTCCCATTCATCTTTCTTTGATGATGGAAAAAAGCTGGTATTTAAAAAAAATCTTTCTTTCCAATTAACTGTGTGAGGATTGTGATAGAATGAGTGCTGGAGTGGAGCTTCTTAAAGTGTATATTGAAGAAGAGGTGGTTTTAATAAGTGGATAAGCCTTTCAAACATCATTACAACAGACATGATCAGCCCAAGTACCCAAGAGACCTTCATCAGTCGAAAAATGAATTTCACATCCTCCCTGAAAGTGATCTTCCTCCAGGCCCCTTGGAAAATGCTCTAAGATGATATTAATGTTCAGTCTGACACCATTCTACTTGTTTTCCTGGCCACAACGATCATCATCACTGGAGAAAAGGACCCACATTTGGGAGAGCTTTTTACAGCTTGCATAGCTAAGTTAAGGAATTTTAAAGAGGAATTTTTATAAGCCCAAGAGGGAAAAAGTGTTCCCTTTATCTTAGTAGTACAGACACTGTAGTGTGTTCCCTGGTGGGAACACCAAGGATGAATTCAGTGAATTCCCTCTTTGTATCACACGTTTATACCAGTTCCTTTTTAGGAATCAAGACTTTTGAAAGCAAAAACATTTACTTTCTTAGACATTGCAGTTAACTTCACATGGAAATAGCTGCTTCATTAAAAGACCAAACTTATATACTCCATCATTCTCACATAGTTCTGAGAGGTGGGATAACAAGATCTTGTTACATGGGATCAGATTTAGAGTGGACACGGACATTAATCAGGAATAATGAGTGAAGGAACTGTCTCTTTTTAAACCTATGATTAAGTGACTCTCCCAGTTAAGGAATAAGCATTTTCTAGTCCCTTTCAATCTGATTATTTTCCTTTATCCCAGGAGGCATCATCTTTTTCAAAGTACATCCATCTCCTTATAGAATGTCTTTCTCTCTGCATTTCCCTTCTGACTCAACACATAAATACATTTCTGCTCTAATCTATAGCAGTAATTTGGAGTAGAATATGTGATGCAAAATGATTTTTAAGAAAAAAAAATACATACCCTTTCTTCTTCGTTCCTTTTGGTCTTCTTGGCAGAAGAATCTTCTTAAATGCTCCAATTCACCGAGTGAGTTTGGGCAAAAGAAGGAAAAAGGAGGTGCTAGAAGGAGGTTCTTTACAAATAAACCTTTGTCTGCCTTGTCTCTTGCCTGGGATTGACAGACTCACTGCTCCAGCCAGGACTGGGGGAGGAGGGGAGTGGAAGAGAGACAGGGCTACAAGAACTGCCTCCCTTGGATGCTTCCAAACCAGGCAAGGATGAACTGAACAGCTTCTTTACAGAGGGAAATAACCAGGCTATACAAGAACCTCAGGGAGGCAGACTCTTGGAGCAATAAAATATAAAACCTGAAGGATTTAAAAAGAACACAGAGAGTAATTTTAAATTTAAGAGAAGTGTGTGTGTGTCTGTGTGTGTGTGTGAGAGAGAGAGAGAGAGAG
>NW_027551321.1:0-3313 GCF_008692635.1 Crocuta crocuta
AAAAAAAAAAGAAAATCACACCCAGATTATAATTACAACTTGTATAAACTGGTCAGTGCTGTGGACTTAGTATTGATATTGGAATCGTGAAATCAAAACACTCACAAATAATTGTGATGATCAATTCTTAAAATTCAAATTTTGGAGTTTGAAAATTTCCAATAA
The DNA here is from genome assembly GCF_008692635.1 of Crocuta crocuta. Classification (NCBI taxonomy): domain Eukaryota; kingdom Metazoa; phylum Chordata; class Mammalia; order Carnivora; family Hyaenidae; genus Crocuta; species Crocuta crocuta. The sequence continues at coordinate 166 of NW_027551321.1, forward strand.
ATTTTATTTACTGATTGATTTATTATTATTTATTTTATTTATATTTTTTAACATAATTTATTGTCAAGTTAGCTAAAATATGGTGTATACAGTATGCTCTTGGATTGGGAGTAGATGCCTCTGATTCATCACTTACATCCAACACCCAGTGATCATCCCAACAAATGCCCTCCTCGATGTCCATCACCCATTTTCCTCTTTCCCCTGCTCCTCCCCATCAACCCTTAGTTTGTTCTCTGTATGTAAGAGTCTCTTATGTTTTGCCTCTCCCCCTCTCTGTTTGAAACTACTTTTCTCCTTCCATTCCTCCATGGTCTTCTGTTAAGCTTCTCAAGTTCCACATATGGAAAATCTTCAATAGTTTTAAACATCCATGCTATGTGAATCTGTGAGTGCCTCTTAGTTTTACATATTTTCATATCTATCATCCCAAATAAAATGTGTACCGCCAATATATACCTGTGAGAAGTCTACAAAAAGAGAAAGCATATTTCTTCCTCAGATTTCCATATTTGAAGAGGTAGTACAGAAATATTGAGCACTACTAATTATATAGCATGGTAGAAATTAAGGAATATTGATAAGTATGATTCAATCATAGGACAGCAATAACAAAATGATATCTAATAAATGACTTTGAAATATGAAGCTGAAAAACATCTAATTTCCAACAAAATTGTATATCAAATCATGTGTTGAGTGCTAGAACAAGTTATTTTTAATCTCTGAGTGAAGAAGTTCAACACAGAAAAGTTTATCACAACTTTAGGGATTGATTTTGAGAAACTATGGTCCTGTGATTTAGAAAAAAGAAACCGGTATTAAAAGAAATGGACCATGTTGCTCTGAATAATATCAAGCTAGAGGCCAAAGTAAACAATAATCAATACAGGGAGGAAGCATCAGTCAGAATACACTCATAAAATCATATTTACCAGGCATTATTTATGCACATTATCTAGATAAATATAGAATTCTGATTTTAAAAGTAAAGACTTGATGAACAGTGAATCCAAGTCATTTGGGAATAGCTTGTTATAATCCACACCTAGTTAACACAGAAGTTGGCCACAGTCTGAATTTTACGTGTAACATACTTTTTAAGATACATACTTTCAAAAGTATAAACCCAAAATGATAGATACCACACAAGTACAAGTAAAATTTGATCTCATATGATATCCTATTTTCAGAGTCAGATATTCTCTGCACAATTGGCAGGCTCCTTGTGTTTTGTTATTCATCCACTGATGAAGGTAGGGTCAAGTTTCTAAACTCTCCAATTATTGTTTGTTGCCTGGAAACCCTGAGTAGAAGACATTTGTGTCCCTCTGATGGCAATCAAACAAACTACCAACTTGTGGAGGGTCACCACACAGACACCTGTGTCACCTTCAGACCATGTACAGGTGCATAAAGAGATGCCACTTCTGAGTTACTACTTTTTCATTTCCATTCACACTTTTATAAGATCAGTCCTGTGACACAGCATTTGGAGTGGAATATTTATCAATAACACTGTCAATGCAATTATTAATAAAATGAAAGAGAACAATCATTGCACCAAGAGAAAGACCACCTTCCCTGGCCTCAGCTATGGCATGACTTAGGCCTCAGTATCCGGGCTAAAACCATGACCTCTAGCCCAACTCCAACCTTCTTACATTCTAAATGGCAATCTGAATTCAATGCCCTCAGTTTCTTCTTAGAAAATATCACAACAGAACCTTTCAAATAAGTGATGTTATTTCTAAACCTTGTAGTCACGAGCACTCTCTTCTCAAGGATGGAGTAGCCAAGGGCTGAGGCTTCTGCTTACATTGCCTTTAGAGGCAACTGTCCTGAGAAAGTAAAAGCTTTTTTATTTCCATCCAGGCTCCCAAAACTCCCTTCTTATCAGCCTCCAGACAATTCTTGTCATCATTTCTCAAAATGTGAGAGTAGGTGCACAGCATAATCTCATACAATCGTCTTTAGAAAGGAAACAAATAAACCAAAAAGGATTCTTCTAAGATTCAATAAGATCGAAAAATGCTCCATACTATAGTTCCTACCTCCTACTTTGGAAATCCTTTATATATTTAAGCCTCCCAGAGTTATGTGAAATTCTACAGTAGAAAAACTTTGACCTTTACATACTCCATCTTTTCCAAAGTCACTCAAGTAAGAAATCTCTTTGTTTTTGGAATACCCACCAACATCCTTATGGATCTAGAATTCTGGTAAGTATGCTTTGGAAAGTGTTGTTATATCATTTGTTACTATTTAAGTTTTTATCTGTCTAATTAATGTTTAAATCACTATGGTATACATGAAGGCTGCTCACCAATACTTCGCATTATCCTTCTAGGTCCACGTGAGGATTTTACTTTCCCTTCCATTTTAAGCATTGTCATATGACTGCTAAAATTTGTGAAATATGATCAGAAATGTGTCATTTTCAGGCAGAAGCATTTAATTCCTGGTGTGAGTCCATCCAGAGTGCTCCCAACGATGCTATGAAGACGTCATTATCATTCTTATATTGTGAATGACAAAACTAATTTTCAGAGAAGGCTAGGACAGGATTCTAATTTGTGTATCACAAATCCCATGCTTTTTCTGCCACACCTTGCTGCCTGAAGTTGACATTCATATCACACTAAGTAACGCACCTATCATCTTCCAAAATGAAATGTTATTCCTTTAATGAATTTATTTTTGCATCCATTATTCATGAGGAATTCAGCACACTACTCCACCTAAAGTTATGGTTTTATTAGTATAAGTGGCTCAAGTTGAAAGCAATGTTGCTTATTTTCCCATGAAAATTGATATCTATGCATTTCTTCCTTTCAGTTAATGGAAATATGATAAAATCTAATACTCTACAATATTGTTAAAGTTGCTCAAACCATGCTAATTAATAGGGTCGGAACCATCAAGATGTCTCCTTTCTCTTTTAGAGCATTATATAAACAGGCAGGAGATTTGGATTCCTGTTTTTCCTTCTAGTTTCCTTTCAGTGATTGGGAAAGTCATTAAACTCTTTAAGTTGTAATATCCTCATTTCTAAAATAAGGATAGTAACATCTGCTTTACAAGCCTCACAGTTATTTATTTTTTTTACTTATACACTCATGAAAATTAAATGAGATTACAAAAAAAA
>NW_027551322.1:0-3003 GCF_008692635.1 Crocuta crocuta
CACACACACACACACACACACACACACACACACACACAATTCATGGAGGCAAATTCTCTCATTAGCCCCACTTCAAAGAAGAGATAATGGAGATTTATAAAAATGAAGGCCTTTCCTCAAGGTGTCAGCTACAAAGTGATAGAAACCAGATCTGAGTATAGGCCTATTCTTTAAAGTGTCATCTATCTCAGCCCTTCACTGATCTGCCATACGTTAAATCAGTGGTTCTCAAACTCTCACACACATCGGAATCAGATGAGGACCACCCCAGATATTGTTATTTCATTGGTATAGTATATGGCTTGGGCATATGGATTTTTGAAGTGAATGTACAGATGAAGCCGGGAACTCTTGCTTTAGATGCTGGAATGAAGGCAGCCTTTACAGGGAGACTTCACTAATCCTCACACTCAGTTAAGTCCATCTCTTTATTCTCATCCACTGCACTACTGTGTGTGTACTGCATCCCCCAATTAGATTCAATCAATAAAAACTAAATAAGTGATGACTTCACTGCAATAAAAGTATGGTGAAAGGATTCACTAATAATAAATAGTGCTAGGAGATGTGGTATTAATATGTGAAAAGTACTAGACCAACATGTCACACCACAGTCCATACTATATCCAGAGGAAGAAACATGAAGAAAGAGAGTTGATTCTTACCTTCTTGATGTAAGGCATATAGGCAGGGTCTCTGTTATAGGAACCATATTCATTCTCCACCTGTACAGCAATGATGGGGCCTCCATGCTTGTACTGGGGAAAGAAATAAACAATCAGAAACTAAGTTTTTAGTGGAAACTGTACTATCTAATTTCATCACACTTGTAACCAATTACTAGCAAAATATTCCATTTGAAAGCAAAAGTCTCAAAGGATTTGAGTATATAATTGAGAGTGATGTCAATAAGATACAGAGTAGGTAGGGAGTTCCAGGCCTTTGTTTCCTATAGAAACATCAAGCAATTACAAACTAAGTAAAACAACCTTATTTTACTAACTAGCCTGGAAACCAGTTAAATGTATAAGCAAATCAAGAAAAACATGTGTTTACAATGATAGGAAATTTCATGGTGTTTCAACTCATCCTTGCTCCACTCCCTCCCTGGCATAGCATGGCATAGTCCAAAAAAAGCAACCCAGTTCCCGGTTCCTTCCTTCAGGACAGACGGAGCAAAATGGAACTTGTGTGTAACATTCTAGGCTATCTGTGGGCTGCCCAGTAGACTAGTTTCTGTCTCATCTGATTTGGAGATCAGACAGGAAATGTTGGCATAGTTTGGACCTCAGGTTGAAAGCAACACAAAGCAGTGAAGGTCACAATATGTGAAAATTTATGAGTCTACAGACTCCTGTATGCCTGTGCAAGGGATTATAGACAGAGGAATATGATAGAACATCTAAGGCCACAAATGAAGATGGGTGAAACTCTTTGGGAAATTAAGACATGTAAAAGCAGCCAGGGAAAATTGGTGGGGAGACACACACACAAGCCAGACTAGACACATTCCCAGGAAGTATCTGCAAAGATCTAAAGCCATCACCCCATGCTGATCTTAATGTGTAAGAGCCCACAAAATAGTGAAGATGTTCCCCACCAGTATGCAAAGACTATGAGAGGTGAGAGTTGTTTAAGTGTCCAATTATCAACAACAACAAAAACACAAGGAAAAGAAACAAGATAATACAGCTCATTAAAAGGAATGAGGTAAATCTCTAGAAATACACACACTCTATAAAGAAACACACACACTGGACTTAATAGGCAACGATTTTAAAACAACTGCCATAAATATGCTCAATGAGCTAAGGAAAAACATGGACAAAGAAATCAGGAAGATGCTATATCAGCAAAGTGAGACTATCAATACAGAGATAGAAATGATAAAATATACTAAACAAGATTTCTGGAGCTGAAAAAGAAATCTGACTTGAAAAAATTCACCACAGAAATTCAATAGTAATTAAAACAGGAAGAAGAAAGAATGGGCTAACTTGAAGACAAGTCATTTGAAATTATTCAGTCTGTAGAGCAAAAAAGAGAGAGAATGAAGAAAAGAGAACAAAACCTGAGGGACTTATGCAACATCAGTAAGCAGACAAAAATACTCATTGTGGAAATCCCAAAAAAGAAGAAAGAAAAGGAGTAGAGAGGTTATTTGAAAAAATTAATGGCTTAAAACCTCTCAAATTTGAGAAAACATGGATATACAAATCCAAGAAGCTTCAGTGAACTCCAAGGAGCATTAAGCAAGAGACCTCACCAAGGGACATTATAATCAAACTGTCAAGGCCAAAGACAAAAAGAGATTCTTGAAGCAAGCAAGAGGAAAGCAACCTAACACATACAAAGGATCCCCAATAAGACTATCAGTGGATATCTCACCAGAAATCATGCAGGGTAGTGACAGAAGGATAATATATTCAAAGTGTTGAAGGAAAAAAACTATCAACTGAGAATTCTATATCCAGCAAAACTGTCCTTCAGTAATGAGGGAGAAATTAAGACATTCTAAAACAAATACAAGTTGAGGGAATTTGATACCACTAGACTTGACTTATGAGAAATGCTACATAGAGTCCCTCAAGTTGTAATGAAAAGATATTAGACAGTGATTTGAAGCCCCAGGAAAATATAAAGTCCTCCTGTAGAGGTATATGTATTAAAAAATGTAAAAACCAGTATTATTCTAATTTTACTTTACAAATCTACTTCTTTTTTTTAACTGGAACTTAAAAGACAAATGTATAAAAATAATTATTAATCTATATTAATGAGTACACAACATATAAAGATGTGACTTGTAACATCAATAACATACAGCGAGGTGGAACTGTAAAGGAGTACTTGTTGTGACTGTGTGTGCGACTAAAGTTTCATTGACATCAATATAAAATAAAACATCACAGGGCGCCTGGGTGGCTCAGTCAGTTGAAAGTCCAACTTCGTCTCAGCTCATGATCTCACGGTTCGTGGGTTCGAGCCCCATGTCAGGCTCTG
>NW_027551323.1:0-3356 GCF_008692635.1 Crocuta crocuta
AATGATAGCTAGATTGAAGGCTCTTTAAAGGCAGAAATAGATTGCATTTATACTTTATTGGTAACAACCACAGCATGAGGAACAGAATTGATTGTGAAGTAGGTACTCAATAAATACTTGTTTGATTTACTGATTTGCTTATGCATCTTTTTAGTGTTGACAATCAAATACATTATCAGGTTAAAAACAGAAATGAGGATATTAGTAAATCTACCAATTCATCTCTCTGTAACTGTAAATCTCAGTATGCAAAGGATGTATGTTAGATTCTTTACCTCAGCTTCAGAGGGGATTCCCTTACTTCCTGAAATTTTATTCAAATATGCTTTACATCTTCAAGGGATCCTGGGTGGCTCAGTCAGTTGAGCGTCCAATTTTGGCTCAGGTAATGATCTCATGGTTCGTGGGTTCCTGGGTTCGAGCCCCACAACAGCGCAGAGCCTGCTTCGGAATCTCTGTCTCCCTCTCTCTGCCCCTCTCCCAGTCATTCTCAAAAATAATCATTAAAAATAATTAAAACATTTTTTTACATCTTCCTATGTTCATTTTCCTGAGGAGAGAACACATAGCTTTCCTCAGCTTCCAGGAAATCCATAGCTCTATCAGAAACTATTAAAAACGGGTGTTATTTAATATATTCACCCGCACCATAAATGTCAGCACTGATGATGACATAATCCTAACTACTTTTGCTTGGAATGAAGTATAACTTTTTTTCCTCTGATTTTTGACTTTTCTTACTCAGAATTAAGCACCCTCAGTAACACCTGGAATAAAGCAATATATAAAAGCACGAATGCAAACAGGGCAGCTCCAGTTTTCTCCTCGTTCCCGTGCTACCCTCTGTACCAAGTTGGCACTTTGTGTTCAAGTGCAGGTTAAGGTTTTTAAATCATATAAAACTAATGGACTAAGTGATCTGGGACCTAATTGTGGGAGGAAATCACCTGTCTTCTTATGCACGCTCACGACCATTTAAAATCAACAGCAGGACTTCAACTAACGGTTCCTGCCACCTCACTTCAATGAATTTGGGGCAATATGCTCCCAGCAGAAGTGACTTTGGAATTCAGGGTACATCTCACAGTCTAAATTCAGAGGTAGAAAGCTTTTGTTTTTTATTTACACTGATAGAATAGATTAGTTAGTTGTGGTCAAATCAGGTTAAAGTGTTTCTCTATCTACCCCACTTTTCCTCAGTACTGTGTTCTTAAGAAAGTTAATGTTTGACTAGTTTATTGCACTGCTGCAAATTGAAAAAAGCAGTTACATTAAGGAGCATGCCCTTTTTAGGAAGAAAAATAGGACCTTTATGATTATGCTATTGATGCTCAGTCCTACTTATAATAACATATGACAGAGAATCTGTCAGTAGCACATTTTATTATTTAGTATTTAAGAAGCATAAGGGCCTATGGTTTATACCATTTTAATCCTGGCTGTTCCTCCAAACTTGTATCTTTAAGTGGGTCATAAACACTATGTATCTTATGTTATTACCCTTTCTATTGTTTATTTTTTAAATGATCATAAATTAAGATTGCTATAAGCCTACATTCTTATTTTTAAATATTGGCTTCTTCTCAGTGCATTTATTTTTACAAAGAGAAAAAGATGACGCTCTTTGCTGGTCATCAGAGAAGTTAAACTTTTGTTACATTACATTCTTCATCCCTCTCAGTAAGACGAGCACTTGGGAAGCCTAAAGGCAATTTTCTAAAGAAAACAAAGCTTTAAGATTATTTTGCAAGATTTTGACTCATACTTATTTTAGGTTGGCTGTCAGGAATCCATTTGGGGTGTCAGAGTTATTCTCCTCCTCAAGTTCCAGAGCTTCCTTTCAAGTAAAACATTTAAATATCTAGGCCTTCTACATAACAAAAAAAGCACCTGGCTTCTAAGAAGATTGTAAATTGAGGGACAGAAGAGAAGTTATTTAAAAGGACCCCCACTAGAGAACACACTGGCAGCACCCAAATAAATCCATTTTAATTTTCACTTTATTTCAGTTGTATTTCAAAGCTGTGATATCATGAGTGCAGAGAGAAGCAGCTCATACAAGAGCCTGAGTTCAAAGAAACTGAAATTTAGCATGGAATGTAAAATTGAGTACTTTTACTTCTAAGAGGATGATTGTGGAAATACCAAGGGTGAAGGATGTGGGCTTGGTATTATAGCAAAATAGTCTGGGATGACCTTGCATTGGTCAGTGTCCATGAAGTAATGCTCTTTACAAGAAAGAAGCTCGTATCTGACAAGCTAGTAGAAATGTGCATTTCTCTTAACAGTTGCCCCCCTCCCCCGTTTTTCTGTTCTAGAAGGGACATTATACATTGCTAATGAACAGTGACTTTCACATTTTAAGAGGTTAGATTCTCCCAGGACTGAAATAAAGTGTGCTTTAGCCTTCTTACACACAGGATATCCCATTGGGTTCCCTGCAGAGTACTCTCTTTTTGCACCCTTTGATAAGGCTGCACAATGGGTCACTATTCTCTAGTTTTCTTTTACATTGGGTCTCTGGCCGCCAGAGGGGAAAATAGTCACACACAGGGAAATGGTGCAAGTGAAAATCAAGTAAGCCTAGTGGGGTGGTAATGACTTTCCCATCATCCAAGTCTTTGCCTTCAGGATATGTGAAACTAGGAAACAATGTCATTCATTCAACATTTATAGAAAACACACAATGTACGAGGTACTGAGCTAAGTACGGGAGGGCATGCGAAAGTATGCAAAACACAATCCCTGAGCAGAGGAATCCCGCCAGGAAGGGTATTTTCAAGTATTACTCAGACCTGATGATCCGTCAAGAAATTCTTGGGTGAATAAAACTGCACTTATAATTTACAATAAGCAAGAATTGGAAAAGCAAGAAATGGAAATGAGTACTGGTAGGATGCTATGTCTTTTAGGACGGAAGGTATTTAAATGTGTTTACAATTTTTATTTCTAAGGTATATACAAAGCGGCTTGGCTGAATGAAGGAATACGAGGGTTAACAGGCCAAGAGCCGTGCCAGGCTGCCCACAGGGTCCCCTTCCTGGCCAAGCCTGACTTCAAAAAGGCACTGCTCTGATCCTGCACAGTTAGCTGAATCCGAACAAAGGGACCCGCACTTTTACCTGGGTAGTGGATTAACTTTGAGGAAAAGTGGCCTCCGAGGAGGAGAAGAGGCAGCATTCTACCTGGAGTAAGAACCTCCCTCCCTTCCCCCAGACCGTGCAAGCTCACCTCACTCCCGACCGACCTCACCTTTGCTCCCCGCCCTGCATCCCTACACTGGCCAGGCGGTGGGCCGAGCTCGCTGGGGTTCCACCGCCCACTCCACGCCCGCAGCGCTTGCACACGCCGACTCC
>NW_027551324.1:0-3299 GCF_008692635.1 Crocuta crocuta
GTCTCTCTCTCTCTCCTAGAAATAAATAAAAAAAATAAATAAAAATAAATAAATAAATGTAAAAAATTTTTTTAAAAAGGTCTGTATCTCAAAATACTTATTATTATATTATTTTATTAGGAATGCCCAATTACTCCATCACCATTTGTAGGAAAGACTATTCTTTCTCCATTGATTTGTCTTTGCTCCTTTATCAAAGATCATTTTTAAATATCTGTGTTGGCCTATTTCTGAGGTCCCTACCATATTCCATCAACACATGTGTTTATCCTTTTTATCAATAACACACTCTCAGTATAACTATAGTTTTACAGTAAATCTTAGGGTATTATCTTTTTAAAAATTTTATACAATGAAAAATTAATTTGCTAATATTTCAGAATGTTTGCATCTGTGTTCATGGATACTATTTGTCTTTCCTTCCTTCTGATGTTCTCCATCTGTTTTTCATAGGGAGAAATGCTTGCCTCAAATAATCAAATTGTAACTGGTCCCTCTTTTTCTACTTTCTGGAAGAGATCATGGAGAGTCAGAACCACTTATTCCTTAAATATAAAAATCACCAGCAAAGGGTGCCTGGGTGGCTCAGTCAGTTGAGTGTCTAACTCTGGATTTTTGCTCAGGTCATGATCTCACAGTTTGTGGGATCAAGCCCTGTGCTGGGCTCTGTGATGATGGTGTGGAGCCTGCCTGGGAATCTCTCTCTTTGCTCCTCTCCTGCGCTCTCTCTCTTTCTCAAAATAAATAAAATAAACTTTAAAATAAAATTCACCAGTGAGACAAACTGGGACAGATGCTTTCTTTTTTGGAATATATTAATTTTTTATTCTATCTCTTTAACAGATAAATAGTATTTTGTTATCTATTTCTCCTGTGTGAGTTATGGTGATTTTGCTTTTCAAAGAAATGGCCCACTTTATGTAATATATCAAATTTTAGGGCTACATAAAAAATACTGTATCAAATATAGTTTTATATTATTCCTCCATTATTCATTAAATAAATGCCTACTGGGTTAGTAGTGAAGGACCCTGCATATATTGGTAGTTTCTGATTCTTCTTTATTTTTTCTATTTAGTGTGGTTAGAGGTTTATCAATCTTACTGAGCTTTACAAATAACCAGTTTCTCATTTTATTGATATTCTCTATTGTTTTCCTATTTTCAAATTAATTATTTTCTTCCCTAAACTTTTTTTCCTCTTCTCCTTGCTTTAGATGTTAATTACACTTCTTTCTCTAGTTTCCTAAGGTAGAAGATTCAAGTATTGATTTAGATCTTTCTTCTGTTGTAAAATATGCATTCAACATTATAAATTTTCCTCTAGACATACCACAGATTTTGATAACTTTCATTTTCCTTTTAAAATACCTAAAATATTTAAAAATTCCTCTTAATACCTCTTCCTGGACCTATGTATTCCTTAGAATCAAAATGTTTAATCTCTAAATATTTGGGGATGTTTAAGTTATTTTTACATAATTAATTTTGGCTTCAATTCCATTGTTGTCTGGGAGCATATTTTGCATATTTTCTATTCCTCTAAATTTGTTAAAATGTGTCTTTCTACACCAAATTTTAACATTACTTTTTAAAATATTTTTTTCTTCTCTATTCTCTTTCCTTCTGCTGGTATTCCAAGTATGCATGTTACATTCATAGTTTGCCTGACAACTTGAAACATTTGATAGGTCCAAGGAATATTATTGTTTCTTTTTCTTGTGGTAAATATAAGAGTGATAACTCTCACAATGTTTGCATGTTGGAGCTAAGATTGGAAGCCTATTGGATGTTTTAGGAACCAATTATATAGGAAGCTGCACCGCATCTTGTATTTCCTTATATTGAACAAATATGTAAGGAGAAAGCATGTCATTGTGTCATTTGAAAATCAGTTCAGTCTGTAATAGGAGGTATTTTAGCTCAAGGAGATATGTGATTAGAGGGATGATGTCTTGTGACTTAAATTTATTGTCATGAAGAGTACTATTTATGAATATTGGATTTGGACCAGCCTTAAAAATTACTTATATTTTCAAGAAACAAAACAGTCAAGATCTGGGACACAGGGTTTGATGTAAAAACAAAGCCAAACAAAATACAAACTGGTTGGAATATTCATTGAGCCACTTCAAAGATGGCACTTGATTATATTTTATTACAATAAAGGTGTGTGCTAAGTCATCTTCTAATGAACAATGACCAGTGAAAAATTGGTCTCATTTGAGAAAGAATTTTCTGAAGCATGGCTCATCTATGAAAGAGATATTTGTTGAGAGATAACTGTGTTTTCTTGGGGATTAAAGGCAGGTGAGATAAGGAGATAATTTGGGGAAACACTGGTATCTAAGCCTAAATCTCACTTCTTTGACAAGCCCTCATGAAACCCCAAACTAAACAAGTTCCCTGAGTTATAATCACAGCTTTCTTTCTTTTTTTCTTTCTACCATTTACTGTTGGCAACAATGTCACAAGATTAGGTTCCTAATTCTCTCATAGACTAAAAACACAGCATCCTCCTACCACTTTAAAACCTAGCCTTAAACAAAAGAGAAAAATGGTTATCATGGAGACACTAAAATATTAGCTATTTTGGTTAGGCATTAGTGGGTTTATGACTTTCCTGTAAGTTAAAGGAATGGCAGAAATTAGGCTGCGTGACTTCCAAGGCTACTTCAGAAAAGGTGATGCAGTTTCCAGCTTGGTTTATTCAAGCTCCCACAGTTGAAGTTCTAACTACCCTAAGGCTATGCCTCACAGAAAAGCCACATATTGGTGCTTCAGCCAACATACTTGGTGTTTAGCCTTCAAGCCTGGATGTCAGACATGTAAATGGATGAACTTTCAGATGCTTTCAGCCCCCCACCTTGTAGTCTTTGCAGCTGAGAGTACTAACACTTTATAACAGTGTCAAGCTATCCCTACTATATATCCTTTCTAAATTCATGAGTCTCTGAATCCTTGAACATAATATGATTGCTGTTTTAAGTCATTATGTTTAGAGACAATTTGTTATACATCAATAGTAAGTGTAACACAGAGGATAATGGAGGAATACAAGAACACTTCTATTTGGACAAAAAACTAATAGGAATTATAAGTTTAATATAGGATATTAATAGGAATATAGGATTCACAGGATAGCCTCTGAATACAGAGTATAGTTAAATACAATAGGAACCATAGAATAAGTGTTTCATATATCTTAAGCATTTTGCTAATGACTTTAGATGCACAATCTCATACAATTCTCATAACTCTATACTTATGTACTATAATCATCTCTATTAAAAAAAAAAA
>NW_027551325.1:0-3380 GCF_008692635.1 Crocuta crocuta
TCTCTCTCTCTCTTTTTTTTTGTCTTATACACAATTTTTTAAGGAAAAAGAAAGACTATACAAGCTAATATGACGTGGAGGAGAATTCTAGCTGAATAACGGTACTGTTAGCAGGTACATTTTATATTTAAAATATATGTGATGAAAACAGAGGGCTAGGCAGCCTCACTGTGTATACAAAAATGCCATCTACTGCACAAAGAATCTGGGGCTAGTCCAGGGGTTTGGCTAAGCCATGCCAAGATACAACAGATTTTTCAATTTTCCAGCAAATAGAAACAAAATACTAGCTTCAGAAGGTGTACTCCACAAACACTTCCAAATGTGTTTCTGATTTGTGGTCAGAATGTTTTTACTGCTGGTGCCCTGCACTTTTGAGACATTTATTTCCTAAAAGAAAGATTCCTTTCTATAAACCTCAACTGTCTGTTTTTCAAAGCAATTTAAAATCAAACACACAAATAAAATTCTTAACATATGGAAACCTTCATATAGGGCCTTACGTATTCAGAGTTAAAATTGTTTTATAAACTGTAATGCTTTACAGATGAAAATACAGAGAGGATGACTGTTTTTAGCACTAATGCTTTTTGACAGCGTTAAACCTTGTTTTAGTAATTGACATCAAAATGTTTGGTGGTTTTAAATGGACCATTAATAAAAATGGCATGTTTTAAGTTTTTTAGAAATTGTGCTTAATACTGTGAAGTGGGATAAAATTGCAAATGTAATACTGCATTTTTATTATTTAAAAAAATCCTTCTAACAAAACAACTCCCACTCTCCCTCATCTCTCTAAAGGAATTTCTGAATCAAAAGGAGAATCTCCTCTTCACCCATCCTCAGAATCTATATAGAAATAGGCCTTTTGCCAATTCTCAGTTTGGAAGAAAACATAATAACAAAAGAAGAAAAAACAAAAATAAAATTGGCATTTTCTGCCACCAGCACTCTATAGAAGGCTGCTGAATTCAACTGGATCCTATGAAAACAAGAAAATATAATTAAAGGTCACTACAGTGAACTGGGAGGCATATCAGAAGACATGAATTTTGGTGCCACCTCTGTCATAAATCATATTGCATTCAGAAAACCACTAAAACTTCTGAGCCTCAACAAACTTATATGCAAAATGGAAATCATAATACTTACTCTGCCAAAGTAGAAGGACTATTGGATCAAACTCACACTGCATGTGAAAAATCTTTGTATTTGAAAGCACAATTATTCAATTCCATTAATTCAACAAGCATCTACTGAGTACTGCTTAGCATTCATCCACAATGCATGGGAGAGAAGAAATAAACAGGAGAGTTATGAACCTTATCCTTGCAAAAATGTTAAAGAATGAATTGTTGGAAAGTAGAAAATGGGATGAAGTTGGGCTAGAGAGCCATTTGGTTCAGAGAGGACAATCTGAGAAACAAAATGAGGGCAAGAAACAGCAGTGTTCTGGAAGTTCCAAGGATCCAGCACTGCAACATGAGGACTGACTGGCAAATAGAAACAAGTGTGTTTGGGCTTACAGTCTGTAAAAGAACACTGTAAAAGGTTGTCATTCATTTGTTCATTCAACAAACACTTATTAATGCCTGTCATGAGACAGGAACTACACTGGTCAGTCAGTAAACAGAGGTGCCATAGAGAGACCTTTAGGATAGGCTCTTACTTCACTATACAAATAGCCCAGAGTAGGAGACCTTGGACCTGACTATGCAGGAAATTGTAAAGTATAATTCACATTTTACAGAGACCACTCTGCCATCTGCATAGAGGGTGGTTCCAGAGAATGAAAAATGGAGATTTACGTTAGTGCAAGGGCCTTCTCTCCAATGCCTCTGGGTCTTCCTTGCCCAGTTCCTCCTTGGTTCCTCAGCCTTTGATTAGCTTAATAACAATAATGAGACAAATCTGACATAGTGGATGTGATGAACACAACAAAGAGGATTTACTTTGGAAACGGGTAAAACTATTAGGTAGTTCTATAGGAGCCAGGGGAGAAACAGGACAGTTAAAAACCACTGGGTTATAGTTTGGAAAAATTACGTTAGAAATTGAGAGATTGGGAAGTCAGAAATTTGGGGCTGAGTAGCTATCATTCAAGTAAAGAATAATGAGGGTAGAAGAGATGAAAAATAAATATTTAAATGGTATAAGGAAATGAAAACAGTAACCCTGATTATCTCTAAATTTTTACCAGAAAAACAAAGGGGAATGGTGGAGACGACCCTGAAATTGGAAATGTGATTTGCGGGAGAATGCACAGCTCAGGAATTGGGGTTTTAGGCTGAGACCCAGATATACATGTTTGCTTTCATTAAAAGAAGTATAAAACAATGTCCTTGGGAATTTACATCCATCAATAAATACTGAGGTACTTTAGAGATAGAAAAAGAGATACTACTCTCAAGGAGAATGCATTTTAATGGGACTGACAGATGTAACATGTTTTATAAAAATATAAAATAGTTTCAAGTACTATTAACTAAACCAAACAGAAAAAGATAAAGTCTCTTCTAGCTAAAGTAGTTGGAGAAGACTTCTCTGAAGGCATACTTTCTGAACTGAGTGTTGAATAATGAGATGAACAGCAAATCATCTGGCACAGAAGAACAGGACACAAGGCTGAGCTACAGAAACTCTGGGATAGTGAACATCTGAGGCACACAAGGAAGGCCTGTGTGGCCAGAATGTACTGAATAAAAGAGAAAACAAGGAAATGAGGTCAAAGATGTAGGCAAAAGCCAGACAGTACAATCTTAGAGGTCACAAGAAAGAGTCTGGATTTCCTTCTGGCTATAATGTGAATCATTAAAGGGTTTTAGGTGATAAATGACAGCTATTGTGTTTTAGAAAGATAACTGGCTGCTATGTGGATAAGCTTTTGGTGGGAGTGGGTGGGGTTGGGGTAAAGGTGTAAAGACAGAGCAAATTCTTAGGAGGCCATTTAAGCAGTACAAGCTGCCAGTGGTTCAGGGGAGGAACGTGTTTGGTGGGGGAGGGAGGTATGAAATAGGAAATCAAGAGTTTTGTACTGGTCATGAAAAACTGACACACCTATTAGACATTTATATGAGGAAATCACAACTAAAGGGAAAGGTGTGGGAAAGAGAATAAATTTGAACATCATCCGCACAGAGATGTTACTTCAAGCCAAGACTAAATGAAGTGAAAGGAAAAGGTGATGAACAGAGCTCTGCAATGTTCTAACATTTAAAAGTCTTGTGTAGAAAGAGAAATAAAAGAAAGTCAAGGGAAAGCCACCTTGTGAAGAAAATGTATTAAGATTAAAGGAGTAGTCAAATAGTTAATAAACTGATGAGAGGTCAGTAACTTTTTTCTTTTAATGTTTTTTTATTTATTTCTAGGAGAGAGAGAGA
>NW_027551326.1:0-3326 GCF_008692635.1 Crocuta crocuta
AGCACTGGGTGTCGTATGTAAGTGATGAACCACTGAATTCTACTCCTGGAACCAATACTACACTATGTGTTAACTAAGTAGAATTTAAAAATTTGAAAATGAAAAAATTAAAATAAGTACATGTCTCTGGAGCTCTGCTATTCTAATCAGAAAAAAGAGTAGGAGACAACGGAGAGGGGAAATGGGCATCTGTCACCACATAATGTCTCGTGAACACCACTTAGGACTTTCTGCTCCATCAGCAGCTTAAGACAGAAGACGCCTGTTAACGATAAACGCGTGAAGCGGCAACGCACAGAAGCGCGCAGGTCCCGTAAGCCTCCTCGCAGACAGAATCCAGGCAAAGCTTCCAGGTCTGGGCGCGCAGGCTGCACCTTCCGGTCAGAGGACACGTGCACGCGGCCCAAGCTCACAGCAGCACCTCGCCGGGCGCTCTGCCCCCTCGCTCGCCGGAGCCGAGGTCCTCGCCCAGAAGGGAGGCTGGAAGGGGGACAACTTAGACACCAAGGAAACGAAGCCCCCGCTCTTCTCGTGCCCATCGCTCCATCCACACTCGAGCCCAGAGGCCTCGCCTCCGCGGCTCCCGCTAGCTACACTGCGCACCTCCGGCAAGCGTTCAAGCAGCGAGGCACCGCTTTCTCAGGGGCCATTTCCGACACCGGGCAGAGGCCGTGAGTGCTGTGTGTGCGTGCTGGGGCGACAGGACAGCCCAGGCCACACCGGGGCGACAGTGGCCACAGCACGAGGGACCCTGTGTCCACAGTGCCCCTGCTTCCGTGTGTCAGACGCCCAGGGCACGGGCCACAAGGAAGTGGGCGCTAATGGAGCCCGTCGCTGTCCCTCGGCCAGCCGTTAATTATGGACAAAAACCTACTCAAACTGATAAAAATGCTAAGAAAATATCTTGAATCAATTCACTAGACACAGAAAGGCAGTAAGTAACAAATGGGATTCCGACAGAACAGAAGCAAAGCAAAGCCCGCATGCTCTGGGCCGAACACTTTCAGATGAGGCTACAAGACGGAGTTCCAACAGATACGTAACAAAATCAACCTTCCATACAAAAGTAACTGGTCTGTGCCTACCGAGACCAGGAACCTTTCCCAAAGCAAGTAACAGAAAGGGAAACGAAACCGGTGGTCTGCAGGGCACGCCAAGGCGCTCTGGCAATCAAGTCTCCTGCAGCGGGGCTGGCGGGGCTGGGGGTCTACACTCTCCCCTGGCACAGGCCCGACACTGGTGGGAGCTGGGGGGGGGGGACCCCGACAGCCCGGCACCAGCAGTCTCCTAAAAGGCTCATCATCACATGAGCAAGCACGGCCTCCAGGAGTGAGCCTGCCTTGGGCCCAGGACTCACGACTTCTGCTCCACGACTGAACTCTGCAACCCAGCGCCTGCCGCAGCCGCGGAGGGAGCTCTGGCCCGCTGCTCTGACAGCGGAGACTGTACCCCGCCACTGGGCATGTGCACCCCCAAGAATAAAGCCAACTTCCTTCGATCTGCATCCACAGTCATTCCTGTAACGTGCAGCTCTAGCTCTGGGCGGCGCAGAATGTGCGGTACGACGTGATGCACATGTCGTCAACGTCACCGACAGAGGCAGAGACCAAGCACCGATGATGGCGGAGCTGGTTTACTGAAGAGCAACAGCAAGGTTCCACCCCTTCCCCCCTCTTTCCAGCTCTGCTATTTCTATGGTAACCAGACCTAGGAAGAGCCCCCCTTGTAGGAAACACGAGCGAGCTGAAGCCCAGAGCTGCCTCCTAGGGGATAAACCGATAGCCAGGAGGAGGGAGAGCTGCACCCCAGATGCGCCGAGGAGGGCGGGGGCGCAAGCAGGGATGGGACGCTGCCCCCGGGAACACCCTCAACAGAGCAGGCGCTGGGCAGTGCCGAGAAGGAGTGAAAAAGACGAGCCCTTCCCTCCCTTGGGTTACCAGTGAGGCTGGTCCCCAGGGCCCTGGGATCCGACCGCATCGCTGCGCACGCAGGGGCCGACACGGGACAGCGGCCAAGGCCAGAGGTCAGGCCCGGCCCCACAGCTTACCTTACTTGCTCCCACGTCTTGGTGGCCAAGTGCAGGACCCAGAGATCCTTGTAGTGGTAGAACTGCTCTCCGTCGGGAGAGGCGAACTCCCCTCCGAAGACCCACAGCTGCCCCCCACCGTGGGGCACCGCCACCGCCTGCGGAAGAAGGGGCAGGTGAGGGCCGGCTTCAGACCTGCAAGGCCCACCTGAGCGGCGCCCGCTCCGCAATCAGCGTCCCCTGCGGAAACTCCACGGACTTCCTGCATTCTGCAAATAAACTTCCATGGACTCCTAGGCTGCAAAACAAATTTAGATGATTTCATAGCCCGTTAGAAGAGACAAAATTATGTCAGAAGTTCACGTTAGACCTAACACAAACTGAAAAGAGTATTTTCTTTTTATTAAACATTTATAATAAAGCCGTTTGCCTGCCCTCATCAATCCCTCCATGGCTATCTGGCACCACGCACCTAAAACTGCGCTAACCAGACACAAATGCACTACATAAAGTCCATTTAACACTCACCTTTAAAAGATGTGAGCCCAACAGTTAAGGCAAATAAAAGCGGGGAAATGCCCTTGGGCCGTGCACCCAGAAGGCTCTGGCAAGCTCAGCGGGCACAGGGCAGGAGGGAGCCGTGCGACCAGGCACCTGGCGACATGAAGCTTCTCGGGCTGACGGGCATGTTTCCGAGTATTACTGGGCCTAGCAGGGTACTGACGCTCACAGAACAACACTGTGGGGACATCTCAGGGACCAGCATGCCCATGTGACGGTGAGGACGGAACTCCAGGGCTCACATCACGTTCCCGAGGTTACTAACGGGGTGGAAATGAAGAGGGGCACCTGGGGGGCTCATCGGTTCAGCATCCGACTCCTGGTTTAGGCTCAGGTCACGAGCTCATGGTTTGTGGGACTGAGCCCCCCATTGTGCGATCTGCCGGCACAGAGCCAGCTCGGGATTCTTAGTCTCTCTCCCCTCTCTGTCCCTTCCCCATTCGTGCTGTCTCTGTGTCTTTCAAAATAAACAAACTTTAAAAAAAAACAAAAACAGAAGATGAAGCAAGAATGCCCAGCACCCCAGAAACACAGCATGAAAGCACGGCCCTTTCCCAGGCCGTCCCGGGGTTCCTACGAGCACGCAGCGCAGCTCGCCCACCCACGGACACACTCTCCGGGGGGAAACGCAGTCAAGGCACACATGATTAAAAAGGCCTTTCCCGGGGCGCCTGAGGGGCTCAGGCGGTTAAGCCGTCTGGCTTCAGCTCAGGTCATGATCTCACGGTTCGTGGGTTCG
>NW_027551327.1:0-3410 GCF_008692635.1 Crocuta crocuta
CGCCCCCCCCCCCCCCCCATTCAGGCCACTGCTAGAAACCCTCCAACCTGCAGAAATACAGCCTTGTTGGAAAGCCAACCAAAGACGATGAGGAGTCGTCCTAAGTTCGGCTGAGCGTGGTCACCTCCCGTCACCCGGCCCATACTGGAACCCGACACGGTCCCGCCAGAGAGCACGCGGGTTCGGAGTGACGGGGAAGGCTCCCCGCATGTCGGCCTCACTCACACCCCCCACAACCTCCAGGTGAGCCCGACGCTGGCGATGGCGCCCCCCACAGAACAGTGCTCCGCTGTCGCGGCTCCGGTGAGTATGCAGACGGCCGTTCCCCTGCGCGTCCTCCCTCCGCGGACTGTGCTGGCGGTGACGGCGCGGGGGGGGCTGTGTCCAGGGGGACAGAGCGTCACCTGCCCCTGATGCCCGAGTCCCGGGAGCCGAGCGCCCTGCCCTCCGCGCTCACCCCGCTGGGCAGCTGCCTCCCCCCTGCCCACCCCTCCGGTCCTCACCGGGACAGAATAACCAAGTCCGCATGAGCAGTAAATGCCCCAGCGCTGACTTTAACTGTCACCCCGATTGCTGATCTTAATTTGATTGAGGCTTTTACATTTGTCTCACGATGATTTAAAAGGGATTCTTCCCCGAGGAAGTGAAAGCTTCCGCAGGAAGGCCCAGGCAGGGGGTGGGGGTGGGGGGGCATCCAGTAATTGTTCCTTTCTAGTAAGTGTCCTCCCGGGGCTGGGCCTGGCCCGAGGCCTCGGACTGCGGCTGGGGGTCCCCTGACCCAGCGCCCCTGGGAAGGAGAGGTCGCTAAGGCCAGAGGCTGGGACTTGCGCGTGGAGGAAAGCCACGGTGAGCTTGCTTCCAACCTGGGGGTCAGCGCCCAGGAGTCCTCACGGCCCGTGGGGTCTGCGCCGCCCAGCAGGGTGCACCCCACCTGCCGGAAGCCAGGACAAGCCCACGCTGTCCCGGGGGGCTTCACCCCGCGCCAGAGGCCCTTTCCCTGCACACGCGCACACGCGCCTCTCCCGCTGGGGCTGACCCTGCGTCACTTGTAGGAAGCGACGCCACTCTGCTTCCACCCCCCACGTGGTGGGCGCTGCTCCCCGGGCGGTCGGAGAGCCCCAGGTGGATGTGAAAGCACCTGGAATAGCCCTCCACCCCCAGGCGCCCCTGCCACGTCAGCCTGCGTACCTGCGGGTGGACCTGCGCCTGAGCTGGTGAGGCCGTGGCGAGTGTGTGAGCCCCTCTGGGCCACAGCCCCGCGTCGTCCCTGGGCCACAGGGCTCCCAGGCGCATGCCGGGGCCACAGGCACAGGGTCCACGGCTCGAGGTTTCCCCACGACGCCCTCGCAGGCTGCCCGTCCGGGCAAGGTCCAGGGCCACGTCCCTGATGGTCAGGTGTGAGGCACTTCTCTTCCTGCTGAGCTGCCTACAGCGTCACCTGCCATCCCCCAGGCAGGACTCAGGACACACCAGGCAGACTCAAAGGCCACTTTGCAAAGTCTGAGTCGCTTCTGGGAAAGGGCTCCCTCGGCCAATCGGCCTGCGACCTGGGCAACACCCCTGGTCTAGCCTCACTATGAAAGGGGGTCAGGAGTCAGGCCAGTACGACATTCCCCCTACTGAGCCCTCTGCCGTCCACTGTGGCCCGAAGTCATACACGGCACCAGCCCAGACCCCCAGTGACAGCCTTCCACAGTGGCCACCCTCACCCCCAGCTGGCAGTATCTACATTTACACACTGACCCCCTGGATTACAGTAATTGCCTGAACTTACTCTTTAGAATGGTGGATACGAGTACATGGTCCAGGAAGCAGGCCCCCCCACCCCGCTGTGTTCAAAAGGGAGCACGTCCCTGGCTCATGGAAAGGAGAGGAGCGCTTCCTTCCAGTGCCTCCCCGTCTGCCCCAGGACATTTGCACAGACCGTGGATCATGCGGGTACTCACTCATATGTCCAGCACAGCTTCATCAGCTCGTACATCTCCCTTGGACACCCCGCAGGGCACCCCATTCTCTCTCCTTTCTCCAGCATGGCCGACACCTCACTTCCCTTCATGCCCTGAAACACGCAGGTAAGGGGAAATGTGCTCCTGAGCCGTAGGGTCCGGCACAACGGAACAGCAGGTGAGTCCCACCCCCGCTCCCGAAAGACAAGTACACGCTGCACAACTTGACTTAGACAAAGTACAAAGGCAGGAGCGCCTGACCCAGGGCCTGGAAGTCAGATGGGGTGGTCCCCAGGGACAGCTTGTAGGTGCAAGAGGGACGGGGAGGGGGTGTCTGTTCTGTGTCATCGTCTGGGCGCCATTTCCCGGGCACACCCCATCTGTGAAAATTCATCACGCTGTATGCCAGCACGTGGGCCCTTCTTGAGGTGTATCCATTCTGATTGAAACATAATCTAAAATATTTAACTGGACTGCAAACGTAATGGTGGAAAGAGCCGTCGTTTCTACTTCAACTCTAGTTAATGTCGCTTTGGGTCTGCGTTGTGCATGAAAAAGCACACACTGTTCAGTTAACGTCAAACACTGCTTTTTCAACTCAGAACAAACTGAGGTCCTGTTAACAGCTTACTGTCTAGAAGATCGTGAAGGACTCGGAAAGGAGCCCAGATTCTCTGATTTTCAGAATGGGCCCCGTAACAGCAGCATGTGGCTTATCTGTTGTGAAGGCTCAATGGGGCCGCGGGGCTCACCCGATATGGCTTCTGCCCGTAGGAGAAGGCCTCCCACATCAGCACCCCGAAGCTCCAGACGTCGCTCTTGCTGGAGAACTTGTAGTAGTTGATGCACTCCGGGGCGTACCACTTCACCGGCCACTTCCCGTGGGTCTGGGCCTGCGGGCAAGGCAGACACAGCACCCCGTTAACCCCAGGATCGTGGGCTCCCGTGTTCACGGTGGGAGCCACCCCAGGGGCGGCCGCCACAGGACTGGATAAACAACATGTCGATATTCATATGGCAGACAGTCACTGGGCCTTGGAAGGGAGGGGAATTCTCGAACATGTTACAACATGGATGGACCCTGAGGACATTTTTCTCAGTAAAATAAGCCGGTCAAGTCACTAAAGTGCAAATATTGCGTGAAAGCAGCCCCCTGAGGCGCCCAGAGGGCTCCGAGGCACAGAGACAGAGAGTGGAGTAACGGTGGCCAGGACCCAGTGAGGACAGAGTGTCAGTCTGGGAAGATGAAAATTCTGGAGAGTCACAAACACAGCGAATGTGCTTAACATTACACTTAAAAAAAGGTTAAAATGGCAAAATTTAGGTTATGCGTATTAACCACCATTAAGAAAAACAGGAATGGGGTGCCTGGGTGGCTCAGTTCGTTGAGCGTCCGACTTTAGTTCAAGTCATGATTGGGGGTTCAAGCCCTGTGTCCGGCTCTGTGCTGACAGCTCAGAGCCT
>NW_027551328.1:0-3196 GCF_008692635.1 Crocuta crocuta
ATAAACTATTTGTAAAAAAAAAAAAAGAAAAGAAAAGAAAAGAAACCAACTGTCATATAAAAGGTCCAGATCAACATGTATAAGACTACTATGCTGTAAATAGGTCACAGGGAGAGGCAACATGGACCACATATGTAAATTCATGCTAGAGAGTGATCTTAGTTAATGCCACATCAAGCAAAAATCAACCCAGCTGAAACTATTGAATTCACAGAATCAACAGTAAATTATGGTTTTATGTCACTGAGTTTTAGAGTGGTTCATTGTGCAGCACTATATATAGAAACATTTCCCTTCCCTATTTATTTTACATGTATCACCTCCAACAAGGATTAAAAAGAAGAAAATCAAATAAACTTGCATGTCAACAACTAATAATGCATACACATTCATGGGGTGCCTGGGTGGATCAGTTGGTCAAGTATTTGAGTCTTGTTTTTGGCTCAGGCCATTGTCTCAAATTTCATGGGCTCAAGCCCTGCATCAGGGTCTATGCTGACAGCATGGAACCTCCTTGGGATTCTCTCCCTTCTTCTCTCTTTCTGTCCTCCCCACCCTGCAAAACAAATAAATAAACTTTAAAAAAATAATGCATACACATCCATAAGTAACATTTTATTGTCAAAACCCCAAGCAACCAAATTTTGCAGCTTAAATTAATCTTTCAATTTAAATTATACCATTATGATAGATCACTTTTTTATTAAGAAATAAGCCTCCATATCCACTAGATTTGGAAGATCCACTTTCAATGTGGTATCTCATTCTGCTAATATAAACTGAAGGCAGTAGTAAAACCAGAAATGCATGTAATTGAAAAGTACATCCATCTATTCATTCATGTTATTTTCTCTGATCTGCATTTAAAAAAATTTATGAGCTTGTTTGGAAAATGTGAAAGAAAAAAATCAATAAAGTAACCATGATTTATAAAGGTAAAACCTTTATGTCATGAATATTTCATCAGAGAAATGTCGAAGCCATCAGATTTTATCTGAGCATATTCTTCAATCTGATGTGACTAATTCATGAATGGGCTGACACCCATTATTAATGGAAACGATCACTAGGTACATAAGAACAATATGCGAGTTACAAAACAAACACTAGACTCAGGAAGCTTCTAGGAATTTTGAAAATAGTCTGGGTCAAGGGTGATTAAAGGTCATGGTGAGGAGAGGAGAACAAGGAGAGGACAAGATTCTCTGCATCCCTTGCAGAAGGACATCAGACTGAGTCAAATCACACAGTCTGCAGAAGAATTGAGCCAAACCCTCATTTTCCTTAGACTGGATCAAATACCTCCCTCACAAGCCATTTCAGTGGGGAACCTAGTCAACTGTATTTGTCTTGACTGTTGCTCAATTTCCCCAAGTATCCAACTGTTTTTACGTTCCTCCACCCAGTTCTGAGTGTCCTGGAAACATTAATATACAAATTGGAGAAAGCAAAAGACATTTTATGGAGAAGAAACAAACTGACCACATATTCAAGAGGCCCATAGTCAAGCATTTAGTGATACAACCAGTGGCACAATAAACACCCATGAATCTCCGGTAGAGCGGGAGGCAGCACAAAGAACAAGGTAAATTAGAAGCAGATCAAAAGAGAGGTATATTCGATAAAGAACTCAGGTGGAAAGCTATCAAAGGCAGTTCTGCAGCAAGGTTTCAAATGGCAAAGGCATGAGGAGCTGGGTGGCCCACGCTGTGCACTACCCTCAATAGTTTTCAAAAGTGGCCCATGTGATGTTATTTCATTCTTAAAGTATTGATTTCATCGAAGAAACCCAAAATTTTCCAAGCGTCATTGAGAAGGATGTAGAAAGGTTCAGAAGTTAATTTAGCAGAAGTATTCACTGAGACTAACCTGTTTCCTTGCAAAGAAAATTCACCTCAGATTTAAAGGCAGTCTTTTCGTAGCTCCAAAAACAGTACAGGTGTTTGTGCCTCTATTAGTGAGCTCTTCAACCTGGAGCTGAAAGCAGTCTGTTTGCTTTTGGTATATGGAATAATGGTGGAAGAGACAGAAGACATCATGACAAGGTGTGTCAGCAGGAAGGAAGTGTATGTATGGTGTGCACCAGCCTCCTTGATTCTAATTAGCTGTTCTTTGTTGGCAAGGAGAGCTAGTGGTTTTCCTTATCAGGAGACTGACCCCAGAACATAGTATGCACATTCAAGGGTCCTATATAGATTATCAGGGACATTTTAAAAACCTTTTAGAATGCAAAAATGTTCTTTAGTCTTTTCCTCACTTACGATGAGTCATGTTATGCATATTACATATATGTATATACAAATAGGAGGCAAATCGAATCTATTTTATCCTTTTTCTATCCATGGTATCTAGCAAGTAAATACTCAATAACTTTTTAATACACGACTGACAGGAATGAATGAATGAAAGGAATGAATGAGTGAAGTTCTTAGAAGTCTTCCAGAAATATAAAACAATTTCATATTTTTACTTAAATATTTAGGTTTTCTTCCTTGATTACACAGGCAAATACATTCTTGTATACAACCATAAAGCTTTGTATATGAATTGATTAGAGCCAAAGGGCTACATTTTTTTTTTTTAAATGCAGCAAAGCAAAATGGAAAACAGTGAGCTAGATAAGAATTTAGATTCTTATTTTTGGCATTTCACTAACTTGTTGGGGCCTTGAGAATTTCACTTCTCTGGATTTCAGCCTCCTTAGCATAAAAGGAGGAAGGGCAGTGGGAAAAGTGCTCTAATATTCAAAGTGCTTTTCAGAGACAACATTTTATGATTCCATAAAGAAGGTGTATTTTTAGAGCATAACGTAACTCTTTGTATTCATGAGATGAGGGGAAAAAACATGTGAAAGCTAAGGAATCATTTCAATTGAGAAAATAGAATAGGAAGAAACTATTTTGAAGAATCTGGTTGAATGCCATAACTGCAGGAAGATAAATGGTCACAATATGCAAGAGTAATGGCTGTCCCATCATTCTTAAACATCTCCAGTCATGCCCGTTTACTTATCTAGAAGATGATCCAGGATTATTTAACTGACTGATGTGAATTTGAAACCTCCAATGGCATTCACTGTCTGTCTGTCTGTCTCTATCTCTGTCCTTTCTCTGTCTCTATCTCTCATGTCTCTGCTTGTCTGTCAGTCTTTCTTACACACACACACACACACACACACACACACACGCACACACAC
>NW_027551329.1:0-3304 GCF_008692635.1 Crocuta crocuta
GAGAGAGAGAGAGAGAGAGAGAGAGAGAAGGAGGAAGCGGGGAGGGGCAGAGGGAGAGAGAGAATTGTGGAGCCCTGTGTGGGACTTGATCCTATGACCATGAGATCATGACCTGAGCTGAAATCAAGAGTGGGCTGCCTAACAGACTGAGCCACCCAGGTGCCCTGGGACACTTTCTAAAAGGGGTCCAAGGCTTCCTTCAGCCCAAGTACTGTATTATATATGACATACTATAGTGTGTACTATACTCGCACTGTATACCACACAGTGCTCTATGCCATAGACACCGTATGTACCGTCCAGCTCAGGCTGTCCTAACAGAGCCGCAGACGTGGGGGCTTAAACAACAAACTGATTTCTCGAAGTTCTGGAGCTGGAAGAGCGGACCAGGGTGCCAGTGTGGTCGGGTTCTGCCTAAGGCCCTCGTCCTGGTTTGTGGCTGGTCAGCTTCTTGCTATGTCCTCACATGGTGGGGAGAGGTCTTCCTTCTCCTGTCTCTTCTTTTAATGGCCCTGACCCCATTCATGGTGCCGCCACCTTAAAGGCCTAATCACCTGCACAAGGCCCCACCTCCTAATGCCATTATCATGGGGATTCCGGCTTCAACATAGGAATTTGAAAGGAACCAAACATCTAGTCTGTGGCAGCAGGAAATGAAAGAGCTTCGTAACACTGACCCCGTTCGGGACCCAGAGGACTTTCTTGGCCAGTTTAATTTCTCCAGCAACTTTGAGAAATGGGGGGCAGAGGCCTGGCTTATCTTAGCTGAGGGGAGGCTGAGAGGTGGTGGAACGTGAGGGCCGGTGCTGGCCATTTCTGACACTGGATGGTCCCTTGTCACTTGCCTTCCCCATTCTCTGAGTCTGGAGAGCTGGTGGCATCTTGGTCAACTGAGACTTTGAAAGGTGACTTGCCCATGGTCACAGAGCCCTTGTGGTCACCTCAGCACTGAAGAGCGGGGAGGGGGATTTCCCCTCAGGGTCCAAGATGGGGTGCTGGTACCTGGGAGCTGCTGGGGATGGCGGGGAGAGGCTGAGGAGCCTCCTGGGCTCGGGATCCAGGCCCCAGGGCACAGCTGGCAGTGGACAGATGGCCAGAGGCACCGGTGTCACCCTTCAGCCTGCTCTGCTTCCCAGACCCCAGTCCCAAGCTGCTCCTGCCTGGTCGCTGGTGCTGTCACTCCTTACACTAATGTATCAGTTTGGCTGCGAGCCGGCTCGCTGATGGCCCTGGGCTGGTTTGGGGCCCCAGTGGGGCGGGGCTGCAGCACACACAGCTCTGTCTGCAGCATTGCCCTGCGCCCTGGGCTGCATTCCGGCCAGCCCTGGGTCCCCCTGGTGTGAATCCAGCCACATCACGCAGCCACTTTGGGTCTGAGCTGTCTCACCTGGTTGACAGAACTACTGAAAACCATCTCTCCCTCGTGGGGCCAATCTAACCACCTGCAGGCAGCCCTGGCTTCAGGTTGCCCCTGCTACTGCCGCCATGACTCCGGCAAATCCCTTCACTTCTCTGAGCCTTGGTGTAAAATGAATTAATGATATTTTAAGCAAATGGTGAGTTTAAATGAGGTGGTGACTGCGGGACCGCATGCCCACACACAGTTGTGGTGTTATTGTCCCTCTGTCACCGGGGCTATGGGTGCGGTGCAGCACCATCCTCCACCAGCCTTGCCAAGGTCCGCTTCACCCTGAAAAGGCTCCAGAGCCTTTCAGCTGGAATATATCCAGAGTCCTGCCACTCACGGGGCCAAGGGCGGGCACAGCCCCAGAAGTGATGGACAAATAGGATTCACGTTTGGCTTTTCAGAACCTGGGCCCCAAACTAGGCCCACATTTCAGAAGGGGAAACTGAGGTCACTAGTATCAATATCCTACCACCAGCTACCAAAGTCTACCCTGTGCTGCCCCCAGAGCTTCCCACTACCTCTAGATTTCCTTCCATCTCTCTGTCCCCTCACTGCCCTGTCAGCATGGTGAGCCCTGGTGAAACCAGACGCAGCAGCAGCTCTGGAAGGAGGCTGGTGGGCAGAGATGCCGGGCTGATGTGCCCACCCTGGCCCTGCCCAGCCGTGCTTCTGGCTCTCTCTAGAAGCTACGGGAGTGGGACTGCATGGTGCCACTGGGCTGGGGTTGAGGGGACTCTACTATTTTATTTTGTTTTTATTTTTTTTATTTTATTTTTGCAGAGAGAGGGTGGGTAGAGAGAGAATGAGTGGGGTAGGGAGAGAGAGAGCATCCCAAGCAAGCTCCACACTGTTAGCACAGAGCCCGATAAGGGGCTCGAACCCCCGCGCCATGAGATCACGGCCTGAGCTCAAATCCAGAGTTCGACGCTTAACCGACTGAGCCACCCAGGCGGAGGGGGCTGTGCTTTATTAAACGATACGGGAAAGCATTACTACAACTACATGTGAACTAATCATAAAGATTAATTATTAACAACTTATCAATTAATAATGGCTTGCAATTTATAGAACACTTCTATAGCCAGTACCAAGCACTTTGTATGTATAATTTAATCCTTTTGACAATCCAACCAGGTAAGAATTTTTGTCGCCATTTTCCAGATGAAGAGACATGTTCAGAGGGGTTCAGGGACTTTCTCAAAGTCACGCAGCTAGGATTGGGGTAGAAGTGGGCCTGGGATCAAGGTCTGTGTGAACTTGGAATCTGTGTGTCTGTGCTGCTTCTCCTTCAGTTCCGTGGCTGCCTTAAGCAGAGCTCACTGCCCCTGGTAGGTCCTCGGTGTCTAGTGGCAGATTTAGGGAAACACCATGCCCCTGGCGTGACTGCAGACTGTGGTCCCCTGAGGAGCCTCTCACTGGCTCGGGCTCTCTCCCTGTTGTTCCCACGGCCTAGGCAAGCGGATGAGGCGGCTTCTCTGTGCACTTTGGGGCTCTGTGGCTCCAGGTGCCCTCCCTTCACGTATCCGGCCTGGATGGATGGCTGGACTTCCCGTGGGAGGTCCCCACAAGCCGGGGGGCGTCCCTCTGGGGCCCTGCCGCCTGCCGTGCGCATCCGGCGCTTGGCCTGACACCTTCCCACCCTTGCCAGTGCCTGCACCTGCACTCGGCCCGATGCTCTGCCAAGTCCACGTGGAGCGGCGCCCGCAAGCAGCTGCAGGGCCGGGCAGGGACCTCTCCCGACCGCCCACCTATCCAGGCCGACTTCTTGCCCTCTGTCTGTAGATCTTCCACATGACCTACGACCTGGCCAGCGCTGTGGTGCGCATAGTGAATCTCATCGGCATGATGCTCCTGCTGTGCCACTGGGACGGCTGCCTGCAGTTCCTGGTGCCCATG
>NW_027551330.1:0-3432 GCF_008692635.1 Crocuta crocuta
GTTATATGGAAACCAACTTGACAATAAACTATAAAAAAAACAAAATAAAATAAAATAAGGTTAATAAGAACACCTATCTCAGAGATATGTTCTGATAATTAAATTTATTATGCATGCAAAGTACCTAGCACACCAAAGGTCATGAATAAATATTAATAAAAAATAAACATTGTAGAGTTCCACTTTCACATTTTCACCTCACAAACTTGAAATATTGTCCTTCCCATAATTTTCCTTCCCAACTCCTAAATGTATCTTTCTTCACAGCTTTGACCAATGAAATAAGTTTACATCTTGAGGTCAAGGGTGAGGAGGAGGAAAAAGGAAGAATAAAAAGGAGAGTACACTTGCCAGGTTTCCTGGGGAAAGTGGAAATAGAAGCCCTCCTGTTCTACGGTTGGCAAAAATTTTCTGTAAAAGGTCACATAGTAAACGTTTTAGGCTTTGTGGGCCATTCAGCTTCTATCACATCTATTCAAGCTCTGCTGCTATAGCGCAACGGCACCCATAAAAAGTGTGTAAATGGATGGCTGTGTTCCAATAAGACTTTATGTACAAAAATAGACACAACAACTCAACAGAAAGATAAACAACCTGATCCAAAAGTGGGCAAAGGACTTGAATAGACATTTCTCCAAAGGAAATATACAAATGGCCATAAAATGATTCTCAGCAAAACTAATCATTAGGAAAATGCAAATCAAAGCCACACGATACCACTTCACACCCGTATAGCTATTAATTTAAAATTTAAGTTAAAGAAATATAAAACAGCAAATGTCGGCAAAGAGGTGGAAAACCCTCATGCATTGCTTGCAGGAGTGTAAAATAATGCAGCCACTGTGGAAAACAGTATGGTGACTCCTCAAAACACTTAAACATACAACTACCATATGAGCAATTCTCCTTCTGGGTATAAACCCCCCACCCCCAAATTAAATCAAGGAGCATCATTTGCAAGAGCCAAAAAGTAGGAACAACCCAAATGTCCATCAATATATGAATGGATAAACAAATGTATTATTTGTCCACAATGAAATATTATTCAGTCTTTTAAAAAAAAGAAGGAGATTACACCATGCTACAACATGGATGAACTTTAAGGATATTATGCTAAGTGAAATAAGCCAGTTACAAAAGGATAAATATTGTATTATCCACTTACATAAGGTACCTAGAAAAGGCAAATTCAAAGAGACAGAAAGTAGAACAGTGATTCCTAGGACTAGGAGGAAGGAGAAGTGGAAGTTTCATTGAACAGCTACTAATTTTCAGATTGGGAGGATGAAAGAGTTCTAAAAATGTAAGATGGTGATGGTCGCACAACAATGGGAATGTACTTAACACCACTGAATGTACATGTAAACATACTTAAAATGGTAAAATTTAGATCAGATATATCTTACCATAATAAAATAAATACAAAAAAACTAAATTGGTAAAAGATAGGCAGCATGCCAGACTTGTCACTAGGCCATCATCGGTGTATATTTATGAAGAAGCACATGGTAGTTACAATAGGTTAGGCTACACTGCACTAACAAACAATCCCAGAAATTTCAGTGGCTTAAAACCACCAAAGTTTATTTGTCACTCATACCAGATGCCCAGTATAGATTGACAGATCAGTTCTGTTTCATGTGGTCATTGAATTGAGAAATGCCACCATTTCTCCACCATGTTTCAGGGTGCACCACTGCAAGGAATGAACAGACCTCGAGGGTCACACACCAGCAAGTAAGTGCTTGAACCCTAAAGTGACACGTGTTTCTTCCACTCACAACTCAGTGCCAACAACTACTTAACTAACTGCAGCACAGCAGGAAAGTACAATCCTCCCATGTGCCTGGGAAGAGGAGGGCACCGGGTTTGGGAGCCTATTAGAAGTCTCTGCCAGAGTAGGTATTTTACACAAGGTACTAGGATAATAAATTCAGGAACATATATATCTGTTTTACCAGGGCTTATTCTAAGCTCTTTAGTAGTTATGGTAGTTTATGTTCCATTTGGATAAAAAAAAATGGTGAAAATATTTCTAAAAGTATTACCTATAGTGCATAGGAGGAAATTTCAGAAGCTCATTATAACCCTCAATCCCAATAAAAATTACACCCAAGGACGTCTGTAGGTTACCACCCACCTGAGTAGTTAGAAAGAAGGCTAGAATCTCAGCAATTATACCAAACACATCTAGTTAATGGAAAGGAAAAAGAGTGACTTTAAAGTTGGAAAGGCCTCAGGGAAGGAGGACACCAGGTGGAAGAATTATCTAGCAATAGCTTGCAAATTAGTACAAATCCATACTTCAAGAATACTTCCAGAACTCGCAGAAGAGCCATCATTAAAACTAAATCTTACTAGCCTGGATATAAGAAAATTCTGAAATAAAAAGTCCTATTTCCAAAATGATTTTTTTTCAATTAGACAAATATATTCAGGCATATGAAATGCTTAGCTCCTTACTGGGGGATAAGGAATGACTGGCCTTCTTCCTTCTAACATACCCTCTACCTTTTAAAATTGAAGCCCGCATTACTACCATCATAATTGTAATAAAAATGTTTCCCTAGTAGCCTCCAGGACCCTGTTTTGGACATCTCTCCTGCTTATCCAAACTCCACAGAAATTGTTCCTCAAAAGTCTAGTCTCTTTGAAGAAAAGCATTTTTAAGCATAATATTAATATTTACAATAGAGAATTAAACTGTTTAACACTCCCCACTTTTTAAAATCATGTCTAGTATCTCCATCCCCTTCCCATGAGGCCAGGTTTATGAGGTTATCTTAAAACAGTAGACACTGAAGGATCATGAAAACAGAGGGAGTTTGGCCCTGCCCTGAGGGGAGACTCCTACCCAACAATCAAAGGCTATTTTATTTCTTTTTTTTTTTAATTTTCTTAAAGAAAACTTGCCTTATTTTCATGTTAATCTGGACATATAATTAGACTTCTTCTCACTGCTATTTCCAAAATCGAAGGTAGGGAGGAAGATTCAGGTAAGAAACTTTCCTCATTTTCATGCTAATCTGGACATATAATCAAACTTTTTCTCACTGGTATTTCCAAAATGGAAGGCAGTGGGAAGATTCAGGTATGATGGCATGCAGAATGGTAGAAGAGGGTTCCACTGACCTCTGTTCACTATACAGCCCTTGAAAACACTGGTCCTTCCATAACTGTTGTTTTAACCCCAGATCTGCAATTACAAATCTCTCATTTCTTCCTTTCTCACCTTGCCTCTTTTTCTTCTCCCTGTCCTCTCCTGCATCCTTCCTATCCTGATATTATATTAAACTGAAAATAACTGTCCATATTACCTTCCAACAAAATCCCTATAGTCAAAGGAGGAGTTGTATCACAAAAGGTAGCATCAAGATTCCTCTGTAAGGGTAGAGGGGGCAAGATGGCGGAGAAGTAAGGAGCTCCGTACTT
>NW_027551331.1:0-3400 GCF_008692635.1 Crocuta crocuta
AGGGGCAGAGACAGAGGGAGACACAGAATCCAAAGCAGGCTTCTGACACAGCACAGAGCTTGACATGGGGCTCAAACCCACCAACCCTGAGATCATGACCTGATCTGAAGCCAGATGTTTAATTGACTGAGCCACCCAGGCACCCCAAGTTGTAGAATCGTAAGCTGAACATAAAGCCTGATGCAGGGCTCGATTCCACAACCCTGGGATCATGACCTGAACTGAAAGGAGTCAAAGGCTCAACTAGCTGAGCCAGCCAGGTATAAGAGGCGCATTTTCAACACACAGCCTGAGGAACTTTGAAGAAGTCTTTGAGGGAAGATAATTGTAAACATAAAATAAAAATTATAAGAATGACTTTTATTTGTTTTATTATATGAAGTATAGAGATATATTTATTTTCTGAACTGAAGTCACGAATGATCTAACCACTAATAACTGGAAAAGTGTAAGAAAATGTCAGGAAGAAAGTGTGTGTGGCTTTATGTGGCTTATGAATTTAGACAGGGTTTCTAAAGGCTGTCATTAGGCAGAGAATTTTCAAGAGAAGTGGTTGACAATAACTAAAAAGTATTGGAAACAATATTTACATAAATAATATGGAAACAATATTTACATAAATAATGAACATTTTATTTGTAAAGTTTACAAGGTCATTCACCTCACAATAGAGGGTTGTAAGATATAAAATGCATATTAAACACATTCTAAAAAATGATTCAATATATTTCAATCATGAAGAGGAATAAATACAGTTTAGTATAACTGTATCTTCAATAGAATGTGTTTATTTTAAGAAATAAAGCCCCCCCTCTTTGTTAGTGAGGGTGTCACTCTACTTAAAATAAGTGCTAATTAAATTCAGCTACATGTGAAATCCTAGCATCGTGCATAAGGACATGTGTTCCTGACATGGTAATTCATTAATAGCAATTTCTGTCTCTTTTTAAATTGCTGCAGTGGTGATCTGCTTTTAACCACAGCCTCTTCTGCTTGCCTTCATAGATCACTTTTTCAGAACCTGTCACCAATTTCTTTCTAGTCCATTTCTGAGATTTATCATATCTTCACTCTCTGACTCACCTTGTAGGGCTCACCCACTTCAAGAAATCATAAGGTTCTTATTTTTAATGTGATATCTTGCTAAGCACTTTTACAGCAGTGAAAGCACTTTCATTTTTTCCAGAGGTCATTCACCACAATGCAAATGAGTGGCAGCATGAAAGACCTTGAGTAAGGACACAGATGGGCAAGTAGCACTCAGACTAAAGGAAGTGCAATACAGCAATGTGGTACAATCATTATTGGTTAAGTGTATGAAGTAGTACTTATGTAATCCTACTATTGGGTGCTATAATAAATATTTTGGGTATGGACCATGTGTGTGAGTGAATGTGTGTATATCCATATGATGAATCAACATTTACAGGTATTATTATATTTCATATGTTTATATAATATGTACCAGAGACATACTTGAGTCAATATTTATTAAATTTCTGATTGCTTTTGTACATTTCCTTTTTTATACATTTTGTTAAATTCTTATATATAAAAATGAAGTTTGACACTGGGTGTCTATAACTAGTTATCCAACTACTTATTTTCAAATTCTGTTTATAGTCTGTGAGATTTTTAGTGTAGTATGTATCTCCTAAGCTACATTTCATAAAGCTCATTAGGGATAATCACTTATTTTATTTCAATGTGAAAAAAATGTTAATTTTATTAGAATATTTAAATAATTTTTTGAAAATTTAACAAATTAAATATTAACATAAATTGCTGGTGGAAATTCTAAAATGAAAGTCAAGATTCTTATTTTTCTTAGAATATTTCATGATTTTTAAATATTAGATTATCTATTTGTCAATTACATGTGTGTTAAAAAAGAAAACAATGATGTAAACTCAAGATAGGGTTTTTTTCATTATTTTTTTTCATATTTCAGCTATCAGGAAATCTAAAAAGGAAAAAGAAAAAAGGGCAGAAATATCTTAATTAAATGAAAATTCCTATAAAAGTCTATAATAAATTGCATATGGATATAAGGTGAATGGTGATTAGCTTTGTTATCTTTCCATCTCCCATTCTCAGACAAGAGGGAATACAGTTCTTACTTATCTTACAGAGAGAGGTATTAGGAAATGACTATTTCTTGATCATTTGATCCAAAACAATACTGTACAGTTGTCTACTGTAAAAAATCCATTTTTTAAAGTTTTGAGCTTTTTCGGTGACACAATAGACCAAACAAAAATATTATTTTTCCTTAACTTCACATAAAGATGACCCGTTATTTTAGCTTACTGGATTTTTGAATCCCAAGTATAGAATAATGGCAAAATCTCCTGTTATGTATCAAGAATGGTAGTATATACGTTGTTTTTACTGAAACTGAAATGCTTCTTCAAAAGAAAAAAATAACAGATTCTCTAGTATCTCTTAAGTAGAAATTCGAGCGAATAGGACTACATTAATTAAAAAAGAATTCTATTTTCATATCAAGTTTAGGTAATGTAAATGAATTTGAACTGAGGAAAGATTTGGAATGAAAACTGAACTAATTAATATTTACTTGAGTAAAGTAAATATGTACTACATCTTCTTATGCTGCATCTCCATCTCTCTCTAGTTTGCTCTGTGGCTTGGGAGGCTAAAGTTATGGAGAATGGCAAGGACTCCTTGCTCTCTGAATTTGTTTTGGGTTTGCCTCAGTGGAACCTGCAGGAAATCAGAGACTATGAGTAGAAGGAGGTGAAGGTATTACTCCCAGGAATTGCTGCCAAATTCACTGTCTCAGGTTGGTCATGTCTGTCTCCAGTCACCACTCCTGTCATGCAGCAGTCTCTACTCAGGAGCCCTCTCTGGTTCTGGGAGTATCATGTTTGCCTGTTCTAGACCAAGGTAATCATCCTACCCCCTACTGTACTGCACTGTCTCTTCTGGTTTAAAGAAGAGACAGTTTATTAAATTTTTTACAGTTTGAGTGTATATATTCTTCCTATTTGAAAGCTGACAAACCTAGCATAATTATTCAAGTATGACTCCTTTTTGTTATACTTTACTGAAAAATGTGACTGTATCAAGTTGCAAACAGAAATATCATGAAATATGATATTTAAAACAAATAGCAGCATTCAGGTAATTTTTTTAATTTATTAATCTGTGGGTGCCTGAACAGAATATATTGTTGATTATTAAACAATACTATTCAAACACAAGAAATGCATAGCAGGAGAAATCTAAAGTTATCTGAATATTAAAACTAGAAAAAATATTAAGGGACATGTGAAGTAAAATTTGATAAGGATTAACATTTTGATGTCCAAGGAAGAAAGAAAGAAAGAAAGAGGAGGAAGAAGAAGAGGAAGAAGAAG
Organism: Crocuta crocuta; assembly: GCF_008692635.1. Classification (NCBI taxonomy): domain Eukaryota; kingdom Metazoa; phylum Chordata; class Mammalia; order Carnivora; family Hyaenidae; genus Crocuta; species Crocuta crocuta. Next base: position 3,381 of record NW_027551331.1, read on the forward strand.
AAGAAGAAGAAGAAGAAGAA
>NW_027551332.1:0-3451 GCF_008692635.1 Crocuta crocuta
CCCCCCCCGCCCCCCGCCACCACCACCACCCAAAGAGTTACAGTCCCTCTCTGCCTTCCCTCACCCTTTCCCTTCTCTCCATGAGTAAAACATGTGCCCATTCCAACCTGGGTTTCAGCCCAGTGTTGTCTAGGTCTTCTAATGGCACCCTCCGAGCCACTTGCACTCTCAGTCCCGAGCTTGCTTCACATCTGCCTGAGGGCTAACAGCTCCCCCTTTGCAGAGCATCTCTCATCAGTCCTCTCTTCCGTTTCCATAGTCACCACCACTGCGCAAGTCCTTGCCATCCTCCCCTAGGATGTTGGGAGAAGACTGTTCATGGCTCTCCATTCTATTTCCCCAGTGCGATTAGATGACTTTCCAGAAGGTGAATCTGGTCCCTTTACCCTATTGCTCACCATCCTCACAGCATGATAGCAGGTTAGGATTACCCCCTCCAAAAGTCCAGTCTCCAGAGCATGACATGCAAAGACCCCACCAGGTCTTCCCCCATTTTGTGACCATCTGCTGCCCATCCTCCAAGCCCCTTACCTCTGTTCTTGCCACTGAAGGCTTTGTTTGACCCAAAAATTGCCACGCTTCTGAGACTTCGCATGTGCTTTCCCCTCTTCTTAGAACGTCCTTCCCCACATCTCACCCAGTAGCAATCCTTCTTACCTCTGAGTCCGTCCACAATGCCACTTCCTCCATGAACGTGTTATTAGCCCTCCCTTCACTCATTAAGTGAAGAATCATTAACTATTTGCTCTGTTTGGAAATTACTCAAGGTATTGAAGATACGGAACTAAACATGCACCAAAATACAAACGTACAAACGGTAGTCATCTCCTTATGGCGCGTTTATGGGAGACTTTTTTTCTTCCCATTTCCCACCTGTACTTTTTTCAGTTTTCTACAATTAATGTGTATTCCCACTGTAGTGAGCAAAAAGTAAGAATTCTTTGAGATTTGTTTGTCCTGTTTTATTTGTGATAAGCAGGTAAGAGGTACTAGAATGTGTTTGTAGACCATATGGGAAGGCGAATAGAAAGGAGGGGTTGAAGAGGAGGAAAGACGGAACAGGTTTTTGGACCGGGTCACAAAGCCAGAAGGCTCAGGACCCAAATCTCAGCCCAGGACTTGGCCCTCAGGAGGAGGAGAGGGTCACCGGCACTCCCAGCCTGGAGAGGGTGAAGAGTGGGGACCCCGCTGCAGTCTGGGAAGCTGAGCAGACAGGGGGACCCCCACCTTCCCTCAGAATCCCTCCCCCCATCTCTCCACCCCTACACCATCTCTCCACCCCTGCAGCGCCCGTCCCCTGCACTTTGGAGCCATTTGTGCATAGATCTGCTGTCCTACCAGATTTTAATATCATCGTCAGCAGAGCCCACTCTTAAGTTTTTAATCTCCTTCCCATACAGCACGGTGCCATGGGTGCTCAAACACAATTTCTGAAAGCAAATCGCATCACCTGTCTTCAGCTTTTTGTTGATTTGATCTGCTGAACTGGACTGGTGTCCCTTTAGTGGGGTGCTTTTATCTACGGCAGCCTCCTCAGCACTCTGGAGCTGTGTCCTGGGAGCTGAGGCCGGCTTTCCAGGGCTGTCGCAGGGAAAGGTGTGCTGCCTGCTTCCCCGTGACGCCCCCTCCACGGGCTCTCACCCCCCTGCTCTCCACCCTCACCGCGCCGCTGCCACACCAGCTGCTACTCAGGGGAATCCTGTGCAACTTGACAAAGAAAATGGTGTGCCCTTCCTGGGCCATTGTGGCGTCTGCAGCGGGCTCACAGGCCCGAGACTCATGCGCAGTGTCCTGAAACTTGGGGCTTCGGTTAATGATAAAGAAACTCCTTTTTGGGTTTTGTGTTTTATCTCAGACCCTGCAGTGGAAATCTTGCCCAAGGAGCTCCCAGTGAGAGACAATGGCTTCAAAGGCTGATTCCGAGAATAATAGAAAAGTTCCCAGAATATCCATCTTTAGTCCTTTGCAGAGGCAGGGGCAGAAGTGTTTTATTTCAGGCCTGTGGAGACAGCTCGGGACCAGAGGAGCCTTTGGAAAAACTCTGCTGTGTTCTTGGGCCCTTCGTGTCCCAGTTTGCTAATGAGGGCACCAGGCAATTAGAGGCTTACCTAAGGTCACTTCAGGGGAAGAGCAGACTAAACTGTGAGCATCGATTTTGCTGTGAATCCTTGGGATTAAAATAAGAATTCAAAACAAAATATTTTCAGGAAATAAAAAAAAAATTTAAAAGACATTTATCATTTATAAGGCTGTCATACAAAGAGCTAAAAATTATTTTTAATCAGCTTCTCTGCTGCATTTTGATGTTGTTAACAGCGTATTTGATTTAAATCCAAAGATTTGAGCCCTCAGGCTATTAAACAGCATAAGGGGTCCCTGTGTTAGATATCTTTAAAAGGACCTCTGTTGTTGAGAAATGGGCCAGGTTCGTCTTGTTGAAAGGCTGGAGCCGAATGAATGAACCTCGGTGGCTTTAGAAATGTGTTATTTAGTATTTCCTGGGTCTGTCTGAACCCAGGCCTCAGAAGCCTTCCTGCCTTGCTCTCCTACACTTTCTTCCCTCTCCCCCCACCTCCAGCTTCCTTCCCACACAGCCCTTGGGCCTCCCAGCGGGTCCACCGCCCCTGCCCACCCCCATGCAACTGTCTGAGGTAAAGGGAACACTTTTCAAGGACTGCTCAGGCGCGGTGCCCTCCTCCTCTGTCATAGGAATGGAATTCTTGTCTCCTAACCACATCCGGGCCTGCAGGCGCTTCTCACGTTCCTGCCATTTCCTAGGTTTGTGAGGCAAACCCTTGAGGAAGTTTCCTTGTTTCCCTCCTCTTAGGCTTAGAAGTTTAGACAGCTGCCTCCCCATCAAGATGGGAAGGGGCCCAATTATAGTCTGGGGTCAATAGACTCGGCTGATGGCAGGAGCCTTGAGACAGTAGAGGAGAGCACAGTTTTCTCAGGCTTGTTTTCTATAAAGTAAATCTTGCAGAAAAGCCTAGCACATAAACAAACTGCTTTATAAACCAAAACAGGCTAGCCGACTCACAGCCCTCTGCTGCCCAGGCTCCCTCCTCACCCTTGGCAAAGGTCTCTCTGGTCAGCCCAGAGCGGCCTCAGAGACTCTCCACATGGTAGAAGACGTAGCTGGGTCTAAATAAATTATGTTGCTGACTCTGCTCTCTTACTTACTCTTTAATCCTCCCATGGTCTTCTTGACTCTTTGAGAGGTGACCTGGGCCTCACTCAGTCACAGTGAGGACCCCTGCTTGCTCCTCAGCCAGCTGCCAGTCACCCTGTGCCCACTGCAGTCACTAGCACCTTCTATCCCAGTCGCCGTCTGCCCCTCCTTGCTGCCTTTGAGCCCCTCCTCTTTCTGCCCCGTTCCTTTTCACACATGTTCTTGGCACCTTTGACTTCTCTCGCCTCCGTGCTGTGCCCGCCCCCCCACCCTGGTCACCCC
>NW_027551333.1:0-3390 GCF_008692635.1 Crocuta crocuta
AAGTCAGACGCTTAACCGACTAAGCCACCCAGGCGCCCCAAGTTATCTCCATTTTAAAGGGGGCTCCATAAAACCTACATGAATGAGCCAAAGAATAGAATTTCAAATAGTATAAAGGGTGGGGGATAAAGAGTTGTAAAAAGTGCCTACACACAGTAGACCTTTCCTGAAGCCCCTTCACCTATAGGACCTATAGGAAGCCCTTTTTTGCATACTGGTAAGGCTGCCTTTCCAGAAAGGATCTCAAAGACCCTGAACTTTATGTCATCAAAATGAACACCCCATTCCCCCATGAGAGCACCCCAGTGCCCATTGCTCTCATTCATCTGGATGAGACAAGTACCTTTACCTCTTCTTTCTCCTACTGTGGTTGGTAGAGCTGTGTTCAGACTTGCCTGTTCTGAAATAAATAGCTGGGCACTTCTCAGAAACGGGTACTTCATGTTAATTAGCAGGAAGAAGATGAAACAGGAACCCAACTCTGAAGGAGCCGTTCACCTCACAGATCAGGAGTAACAAGTTGGGGGAAGGGGCAGGAGGCCAGGGTGTGGAGGAAGGAAGGGGGTGCGATCGAGCAGGTAGAAGTTTCCCTGGCACAAATAGGTTTGTTTTTCCTTGCCTGGGACTAGAAAAGGCTGAAATGAGGGTGAGTCTTGTATCAATCATTCCCTGGACCATTTAGCTGGTCACCAATGCATCCCCAATTGCAAAGGCCAAAGGCCAGAACAATCTTGTCAGTTCACTTGTTTCAAGATGCCCGCAGCACCTGGACTTCAGGTAACTGGGGTGAGTGCCACGCGTGAGTTTGCTCCTCTTACCTAGAAGAACTATTGAGTACCCAAGTACAGATGTCCTCACGGCCCCTTGTATCATCGACAGCTCCCGGCTGGAATGCAGAGACACCAGCCAGAGTTGAGTGGAGGGGAACCGGAAGAAGAAGACCATTACAAGGGGCCATTCACAACCCTTCCTAGCCTTCAGCAGCCAAGGGCCCTGAGATCTTGGGGGAAACGAGGCCTAGGCTTCTGATCTCATGACTTCTCAGATTTTAAGAACTCCTCATGAGCCATGGACTTGAGACTTTGTCAGAAGTACTCAGCCACTGAAAAGGTTTGACGTAAAAATCATGAGGTGTTAACTGCCAAGGCACTACCTTAAGAGCAGAGACACAACTGGAAGAGAGGTCAAGAGAAGCACCATGTTGTGGATTGAATTATGTCCTCCCTCAAAGTTAGTGTCTTCCTAATTCCATGGTACCCCAGAATGTGACCTAGTTTGGAGACGGGGTAATCAGGTTAAAACGAGGTCAATAGGGTGGGCCCTAATCCTATATGACTGATGTCCTTCTACCACGGGGAGATTTGTGCACAGAGATACACACAGGGAGAACACCACACCAAAGAGAGAGGCCTGGAACAGATTCTTCCTCACAGCCCTGAGAAGGAACCAGCTTTGCTGACTCCTTGGTTTTGGACTTTTAGCCCCCAGAACTGGAACACAGTAAATTTCTCTTGTGTAAGCCACCTGGTCCGTGGTACTTTGCTATTGCAGCCCTAAGGGGTGAATACACAGAGTCTATCCCTGGGTCCCCTCTGCATGGCCATGTCTTTGGGTGGGTTTCTCCACGAGTTCAGTGTTTTGCTGGATGCATTCCAGAATCCCTTCCAGCCCAACTCTCCGATTCTCTGGCCTCTGGGCCTAGAAGAACACGGGGAACATCTGTCCCACTCAGCACCCTTAAGGGTTAGTGGGTTGACCCTGATTTTGTGTGCCGCGTTCAGTCACCAAGTTCCAGAGACATTGGTTTTCTAGAGTAGTTGTGCCCAGAGATAAGGGTAAGACAGAAAATTGCTCCTAGGTTCTAAAGCACTATTTTAAATACTATACATATACTCAGGAATTTGAAGCACATTTAAAAAGTAAATTGGTGAACAGGCCAGAGAGTATTTCTCCCTTCCCCATAAGCCTCAATCTTCCTCTGGCCATGCTTGCCTTGAGGTTCAGAGTACGTTATTCTTATGTGTTGTTATTGGATGGTAGTAATGAAAAAGCCCACGCCTTTGAACCTACCTCGCTCGCTAACCACAGTCTCTATTCCTGCCTCTTTCCCACAGCCTCCACCATCAATTTGCTTGGATTTTGCATGGGGATATGTATGTGTTGGGAGAGCTCTGAGTGTGTTTGGATGGCAGGTGCGGGCTTGTTGGATGAGAAGGTGCAGGAAGGGTGGGTGTGGTGAGGGTGGAGACCAAGGTTGGCACATGTGAGCAAGCTGGGGAACATTCTGGTGGGTCTACGGGTTCTCGAGGGTGCCTCCTTCCCCAAATACTTGTATCTTTTCTTTTGCAAGATGCACATTAAGCCAGCAGCAGCTGTGGGAACAGGACCTGAAATGTAATAGGTCAGTTAAATCGCTTGTTTTGACATTTTGATACCAAACGTAGCGGTGGGACGGTTCTAGGAATGGGTTTCATTGCAAGGCGCCTCAAGCCCTTCGCCTCCAGAGGCCTCCTGGCGTGGAACATGCTCATATTGGAGCAGTGAACTCAGAAAAGAGATCCTGGCACTGACCTAATGTAACTTCTTACTCGTGGCTAGTGGGATGGGGCCGGCAGAAGCCTGTAATGTGCCAGGAAAAAGAGGGGGGTAGGAGAAAGGGGGAAGGGGTGAGGGCAGGCTCCTTTGAGGTTGAATCTGTGCTGAGCCACTAAAATGAGGGTGGTGTAATGAATAATCTGGAGACTTCCAACTGCTATAATTCTGTGTGAATAATTCTGATAATGACCCTTTACTCAGCAAGGGTGGCATCCAGATAAGCAGATTGCGGGAGCTCTCCTGTCAGCTTCTGTTCACAGCACACCCGATTGCCATCTGACATGACGTAACAGACAACCGTGACTGACACTTCCCCGTTGGGCGTGTCTGGGCAGTGGGGGAAACGATAAAACAAGACCCATCCAGGTGGGGAAAGGGCCACTCCATAAAGTGCTCAGGGCTGTTCACTTCCTCTCCTCCCTGTGGGCGGACCCCCGAGGCCGCAGGTACTTCTTAGGCCGGAAGCAAGGTCAGATAGACAGAAGCGTCCCCTTGAGGGAAGAGTTAGATATTTTCTTTCTTGTAAGGAGCCTGGTGGGAAGGGGAGAAAGACTGTCATGACAAAGAGCCTGGGCCATGGGTTTTGTGTGCAACTCAAAGTCCAGATTCTGGTACCACGTGTACGTTCCACACACCGTGAGGTTTTGTGTTAGCTTTCCTGACACCCTTCCCTCCCTTTGGGAAGCTGCTCCTCCCTACATTCTCAACCCATGTGGTCCAGGAGGAACTTCACCCCTACTTCCAGGCCTGGAAGCGAGCACACAGCCGGGAACTGGCCAATGAGAGGACTACCCC
>NW_027551334.1:0-3472 GCF_008692635.1 Crocuta crocuta
AAAAAAAAAAAGAAAAGAAATAACAAGTATTAGTGAAGACATGGAGAAAAAAAGACTTTTATGCAGTGTTGGTAGAAATAGAAATTTGTGCAGCCACTGTGGAAAATAGTATAGAGGTTCCTCAAAAACTTAAAAGTAGAAATACCATACAATCCAGCAATTCTACTGCTGGCAATTTAGTCCAAGGAAATGAAAACCCTAATTTGAAAAGATTTATTCATCCCTATGTTTACTATAGCATCATTTACAATACCCAAGATATGAAGCAACCTAAAAATCTATTAATAGATGAATAGATAAAATCTGGTGTATATATATGGGATATTATTCAGCCATAAAAAAGAACTAAATCTTGCTATTTGTAACCACATGGATTGATGGACTAAGAGGACTGAAATAAGTCAGAGAGAAAGACAAATACTGCATGATTTCACTTATATGAGGAATCTAAAAAAGAAACAGAACAGTAGCAGACTCATAACACTGAAAACACACTGGTGGTTGCCAGAGGGGAGGAGGAGTGGAAGATGGGCAAAACAGGTACAAAATCAAGAGGTACAAACTTACAGTTATAAATAAAGTCACAGGGATGTAAATATAGCAGCATAGCAGAGGAAATGTATTCAATAATATAATAATTTTGTATGGTGACAGATGGTAACTATATTTATCATGTTGTGCATTTTGTAATGTATATAAATGTGGTATCACTATGTGGTGTACCTGAAACTAACATAATAGTGTATGTCCACTTTATTTCAATTAAAAAAGATAAATGTATGGAAAGAAATATATAATAAAATAATGTCAGTAGTAATTGAAAATATAAAATATTAATTTGGAAGTTATGAGAGAAGGAGGACTGAGCAGGAGCTGAGGAGAAGAATCAGGAGTTTAAGAAAAGCAGAGAGGACATGGTAGGAGCAGCTGAAAGTCATGGTGGGGGAAAAAGCCTCATTGAAACCCCATGGGAGAGCAGGATAGTCTATAACATTGCTTCTGACTCTTATGGAGACTTTGCACAACTCAGAAGGAAAAACACCCCTTTTTCAGGGTGGAGGCATACCCACACAGGGCACATGGCTTGTCAAGCAAGGCATGCACTAGATTTCAGTCATCTCCCACCTACTTGACCAAGTATTCTTATGCAGGAAAAATCCTGCACAAATGATCCTAAGCAGTTCTGATAGGTGAGTCCTAGGGGAAGTCAATGTTAACAGGACCCATTCTTCTCACCCTCGTTAGGCCCCAAGAATGTGTTTCCAGCAGCTCCTGGGCCAGTATATCCCAGCTCCCTCCTAGGACAAAGTTTTAAAAAATGGAGGGCAAGGAAAGGCAAAATGACCAGTCTCAGAGCCATATGTGTTTTAATAGGAGACAGATACTAAAAATGAGAAAGTTTGAAGGTGCGAAGATAAAAATCAATACCAACGGGAGAAAATGGCACAGAAAGTGAAGACATGTGATGAAAATAAGTGTAAATATCTAGTGGCAGGTGCTTTCCTGTTTTAATATAAAGGAAAGAATTTGAGAACAGGGAACAAAACAAGAAATAAAGGACACAGAGAGGACACAAAAAAGGTTCACAATTTGGCTTAGAGTCAGCTCTGTTACCCTCAACTGCATGTGGACAAGTAAAAACTGCAGCCAATATGCTGTTGCCCACTGATACACACAAAGCCCAGTCCCAACACATACTGCCAATGTTGCCTCAGCAGGTTTAGGAGATTTGCTTTAACTTCACCCATGCCCTAAAGGACTTATAGCTACCCATTCAGTCAACAAATAGTCATTGTCTCCTATGTACCAGGAACTGCTCTGAGAGGTGGAGACGCAATGGTGAAAACATATATGACCCCAGACCCTGTGGAGCTTACAGTCTTGAGCTGAAGACTGCTGTTAATCAGAACTTCTTAAAATAAAAAGTGCTATAAAGAAGAGAAGTGCTAGTACACAGTGCCATGAGAGCACATAAGAGGAAGATCTGGCCGGGTTGCAAACTTCAAGAGCACGTCCAGAAATAGTAATAATTGAGCAGCAATCTGATGAGGAGGCGTTACATGTTACATGCATGAAAAACAGAAGGTAGGAGAATCAGCATGTGCAAAGTTCTTCTGGTGAAAGGGTAAGGCAGAGAATGAAGTATCCAGATAAGCCATGTGCTGAAGAATGCATAAGAGTTTGAGGTTTAGCAATGGCAACACCAAATGAAACATTGTAGATTTTCCTATGGAATTCTTTAGCCCAGGAAAGAATGAAGCACTTTAAAGTACTTTTAAACACAGTAGTGATGTGTTTATCTTCTTTTGAAAACCATACTCTGGAGTAGAACTGGAGTGTGGACTGGGTGGGGGGACAGATGGAAAAGACAAATTAGGATGTGGCAAAGTAGGTGAAAAGTGATAGTCATCTGAGCTAAGATGGTGACAGAAAAGAGGGAGAGAAGTGGCTGGGTTTAAGTTTTACTTAGTAAAATCATCAGAGCTTAGATTGGGTTGGGTATGTGGAGGGAGGAAAAGAAAGGTATCAAAAATGGTCACTGATGTCTCGATTCTGCAACCAGATGGAGGATAGTGACAATCTCTGAATAGACAACAACTGAAGAAATTCTTAGGGTAGAGAAAGGAAGGAGGGGCTAGAGTGTATGAATTTAATTTGAGGCTTGTTAAATTTGAAATGGCTTCAGGATATTTAACAGAAGATGTCATTTGGAGATGAGTAGTCAGTCTACAAATAAGAGGAGTTATCTGCACTGGAGAAATACATATGTGAACAATCTACCCATAGGTATCAACTGAACCTACAGAGTAGATGTCACCTTTAAGAGACCAGAGTCAGGAGATGAGACCTACTAACTGTGACCTCTAACATATAATAAAAGGGACAGAGGAAGGAGAGCCCTAATAGTGTCAGAGGCAAAACAACCAAAGAGGAAGGGAGAAATTGTGTGGTGCTGGGCAGGGCCATCCCACCTTGCATGTCTTTTCCATGTAGGAATGAGAGTTCATGGGAGACACAGTAGAACCTACAAGTGTGATTTTTAAAGTTGCTCTTCTCTCATGACTTGTTCTCTAGTGTTTACCAAATTCAAACAGGAATTATTTCCTCTTGGAGACCACAAGTCATCAACAGCTTAATATAAAGATCAAGAGACTCTTGCTCACTTCCAATGTCCCTGATCCCATGAAAGACTGAATCGTGTTGAGTAAAGTGGAGACTGACCTATCCAAGAACATCCTTTGCTGAGCTAAGAAGTACTTATGAAGCTGGGCAGCTTATGGGAAAAAGTATAATATTGTTTTTAAAAAAAATTACACTCAAGTTTAAGACAGCAAGGCTGTTTAAAATCAATCCTGAATAAATAACATCCCTTATAAGTAGAATATAAATTCAGGAAAGGTAATATGGCAAAGATAGTTGGTTTCTTCACAGAAACATATTCTTCTCTTTCTTAAATAAATCCTAGATTTTT
>NW_027551335.1:0-3497 GCF_008692635.1 Crocuta crocuta
TTTTTTTTTCCCCCTGCAAATATCTATCTTCCTTTCTTCGAAGCATTTCAGTTCCTGGAATGTGTAGGCAAACATGATTTGGGCTCACACTGTCAAAAATTAAAGGCAGAAATAATTCTTTATACTGCAAGCACACAGATGTAAGCATCAATGCAGACGCCCAACTCTAACTTGAATCAGAGATTTTAAAAGACTTCAGCTATACACACAGAAAAATAATTATGTTAATAGCTTAAGTTTATTAAGACATTATAATTGTTTAGGATAGCACAGAGTTTTTCAAACTCAGTGCAATTGATATTTTGGGGTAGGTTTGTTACTTCATAATTTGTGAAGTAGAAAACTCTATGTTAGTGTTAGGTGGCTAAATGGAAAGGGGGTAAATCTGGTGACATTTACTGAAACTCAGCCTGGAAGATAAAGAAATTGAAAACATGGAAGAACACTTATAAGACACTGAAAACAAAGTAAGAATACTCTGTATATGTCCAGACGTTTAAGTGAACCCAGATGCGATACATGACATTTGAATTGAGGTTAAATTTTTTTTCTAGAGTTAATAAAACACTGTTTCTTTTAAGCAGCAAAATACAATCTGCAAGTTTAGAAGTCTGCTATCACCAGGGATGTGCCTGACTGATTTCGGTACTGTGGGGAAGCAGGGCAGAGACCCAGAAGGAGACATCACGGTCTAAGGATCCCCTCTGTCACACAAGGAGAAAGAGTTCCCTTTCTAGCCATGCATGGAATGAAAGCATGGTCCCTCTGGAGTCACAATAACTCATGGCTCCAATATGACACACCTGCTCCCAGGCATAGAAGCAGGAACAATGGCTCCTATGACTTGGTGCTGGCTTTTTGCTGCACTTTGCCATAAGCTCCAAGCAACTCTGTGCCTGTGCAATCGCTTTCCTGGGATAAATTGGCAAGTGGCAAAAATGTGGCGAGATTCACCGTTGGTCTTCGATGTGGAAGTCCATAAGCAGTGGCGTTTAGAAATCCAGCTTGCCCCTGCGATTAAACACTGGGATACAATGCTGCATTGGAGGCAGATGACTCAGGCACAGTGTGAAGGTAGGAATCTTATGGAAGCCAGGTACACAGGAAGGCTGATCGTTTGCCCTTCTGAGATGACTTCCTGAAGAATGGGAGGAGGACCCTTTCCATTTCAGGGATGCGGCAGCAGGCAGATGCCATTTCCTTCTCCTGCCATTATCAAGGACTGACCTCAGTGAGCTAACTCGTGCCAACAGGAGGAGACGAATCCACTTATTCGTCTAAGTGGCCTCACGTCTCCCTGTGCACCTCACAGGTTTATCTCTACTAAAGCACGACCCCAGAACACTAGGACAAAACCCTCACTGAGACCAAGTACACTGACCAAGAAGGTGAATCCTGCAATAACACTGAAATAAGAATATGAAGAGGAAGAAATGGTCCAGGGTTTTGTCAGTACAGATGTAAGATGTCATTACTAGAATTTGAAATAACAATCAGGGAGCCTGTGTGGCTCAGTCAGTTAAGTGTGTGACTCTTGACTTTGGATCACATAATGATTTCAGGGTCATAGGATCACGACCTTGTTGAGCTCAACACTAAATATTGAGACTGCTAAAAAAGTCATTCCTAATTGGATCCCATGACAATGAAGACGGATGAAGCAGCGGAATGAATCAGTGATATAGAAGATAATATTATGGCAAGTACTGAAACTGTAAACAAGAGCAAATAAAGGTATTGAATCACAAACGTAGACTTAGGGGATTCCGTAACTTCTTAAAGTAATAATATTCATATCATTGGAATTCTAGAAGATGAGAAGAGAAATAAATCAGAAGGTTAATTTTAGCAAATCATAGCCAGAAACAACCCTGAACGGAGGAAATCCAAGAAGCACAGAGAACTCCCATTAAATTCAACCGATCCCAGCCATCATCAAGACATATCATAGTCAAATTCACAATATATAGAGAGAAGGAAAGAATCCTGAAAGTAGTAAGGAGGAAAAATATTCTTAATCCACAAAGGAAGACAGATCAGATTCAAAGAAAATCTGTCCAGTGAAATTTGGCAGGCTGCAATTGAGTTGCAGGATATACTCAACTGCTAAGTGGTAAAAATAAATATACTGTCAAAAATTCTATTTTCTTAATAGGAGGAGAGAAAAGAAATGGTCCCCCTAACAAAAACTAAATATGCTGCCAATGAGACTCTTTTCAGAATAGGAGGAGGGACAAGAAATCGTTTCCCTAACAAAAACTAAAGGAATTTATGACCACAACACCACACCTGCAAGAAATATTAAAGAGAACCATTTAAGTGAGGAAACGAAGACCAAAAGCAACAAAGTCTAGAAAGGAACAGATGAAACCTCCAGAGTCACCAATTTTACAGATAATACAATGGAATTAAAGTAATATCTATCAATAATCCCTGTGGCTATAAATGCACTGAATGCTCCGATCAAAAACCATAAAGTTCGAGAATGGAAGAAAAAACAACCACTATCAATATTCTATTTAGACGAGACTCATTTCAGACCTAAAGGCACCTGAAGATTGGAACTGATTAGAGAGATAACATTCTACGAAACCAATGCACCTCCAAATACATCTGTAGTAACCATCCTTATGTCAGACCGGCTAGATTTTAATACAAAGACTATAACACGAGGCCGAGGGGTATCATATCTTAAATAATGATCTATCCACCAAGAATATCTAACTACTATAAATATTTATACCCTCAATTCGAAAGCACCTAAATATGTAACTGAAATAGTCACCAACATGAAGGAACTCACTGATAATATTGCAATAATAGTAGACGACTTTCACACACCACTTACAGAATTGGACATATCATGCAAACAGAAATTCAAGGGAACGATGCCTTTGAAACCCTGGGCCAGATGATCTTAGTAGATGTATTCAGAATATTTCTTCCTAAAGTAGAATATAACTTCTTTTTAAGTGCACGGGGAACATTCTCCAAAATAGATAACATACTAGGTAACAAATCAGTCCTCAACAGTTATAGAAAGATCAAGGTCTATCATGCATATTTTCAGATCACAACACTATGATATTTAAAATGAACTAGAAGAAAAATATGTTAAGCTTTCAAATATATGGAGGGGAAAGAACATCCCCTAAAGAATTAATGGGTTAATGAGGAAATTAAAGTTGAGATACAAAGTTTACATGGAAGGAAATGAAAATGAAAACTTTACACTCCATGTGTGCAGATGAGAACAGCACAGACTGTCCACATCTCCCGTGTAGAACAGATCCAGGACGCCTCGGTGGCTGGGAGAGTGGGCGCGAGAGTGTCCTTTGCCCCTCCCCTGCACGGCAGAACCATGGGGAAAGGATCACAGTTGGCAGCCCCAAAGATGACCCCCCATGTCTCCGGAATGATGCAACATGAGACCAAAATGAAGCAACAAGTTCTTAGGTGTCGGCGTGTGTGAATTGTATGGGGGACACGGGAAGGGA
>NW_027551336.1:0-3471 GCF_008692635.1 Crocuta crocuta
GGCACCTGGGTGGCTCAGTCGATTAAGCATCTGACTCTTGATTTCGGTTCAGGTCATGAACTCACAGTTTGGAAGTCTGAGTCCCACGTTGGGCTCTGGGCTGACAGCACAGGGCCTGCTTGGGATCCTCTCTCTCTCTTTCTCTCTCTCCCTCTCTCTCTGCCCCTCTTCTGCTCACATGCCCCCCCTTTTCAAAATAAATAAACTTTAAAAATTAAATTAAAAAGTTAAATTAAATTAAATTATATTACCAGGGACTCTGAACTGGGCATCCCTCCCCAATTCCGACCTTGGCCCCACCTGGCCCCTCCTACCCCTGCGGGGAAATCACAGGGCCCTGCATTTCGTGCGCCAGTGTTCGTGGAAGTAGAAAGCCATGTGTCATTTTTTCTCAGCATCAGACGTGCTGCTCTGTGGCCCGGGTGCCATTGCACAGAGACGACCTGACCCTGTTCTGGGCCAAGGACGTGGGCAAAAAGGGCCAAGTGACAGAAACTCAGCTTAGAGCAGCAACGGCAGATTGGGCTTCCCTCGATGTGAGCCTAGCGGTCGTAGTGGGCCACCAGCTCCCCCGGCCCTCCGCCCCGGGCTCTGAGGCTGTGGACACAGTGGCCACAACAATGACAAAGGAGCCTGGGAGGTGAGCATCACCCCATCACCCGCACCTCACAGCCCAGCGGCCTTTAAAGGCACCCGCGGGGTGGTGGTGGCCTGGGTCACACGCGACGGGAGCCAGCATGGCCTCAGTTTCCCCAGGCTCCTGGCGGCTGATGCAACACTACTTGAAAGTTGGTCATGAGTCCCGAGCTGGCAGACTCCGGGCCACTAGAGGGCAGTCCCGCCACGCAGAGGGCCTCCGGAGAGCCACGTGCATCATACCCACGTGTGTCGGGTCTAGACACCGTGTCTGGGCATCGGGACGTCTTCCTGGTCATGGACTCAGCCTGCTGTGATGCTCACGCCGGAGGTCCTTGGTGAGGGGACCGCCACCGGCTGGCGGGGAGGGGACCCGGCGGGCAGCCGGTGGGGTGGAGGGGCCGTTCTGAGCTCACTCTGACCTCCCAGATGAATAATGTGTTAGAAGCTGCCTTTTTGTTTTCCTTTGTGGTTTAAGGGGGGGCTCAGTGCAGACTTAGCGATCGGTTCACGGGATCAGTTGAGGGAGGAAACAGACCCGGGTGCGCCCTTGTTAGCCGGCCTGGCTCAGCCGCAGCCCTGGGACCGGGCGGAGTCTGGGAAGAGGACTCCAACCAGGTCCCCGGATGTTTGCGTTCTCTGGCGTCACCATCGCCCAGTGTCTATGGGAACCCATAAACTACTGTTTGATCAACTGTCCTAAAAGCAAACCGTGCAGAAAGGACCCTGACAGCTGAGGGGAACGGCAATGGCCAAGGGCTCGGGGCAAAGGCTGTTGATCAGTGATCCTGACCTTCAGCATTATCATGTCCATCATCAAAGCGCACAGTGCGCCAGAGCCTCAGCCGTTACCTCCAGTGACTCCCGCAGAGCCACACACCTTTTTCCGCTGGGCTGGTGATGAGCTTTCCGGCACCTTCCGCCCTCTACCCACCTGCCTGCCGTTCCACCTGCCCCAGGCCCCTGGCACTTTCACCTGTGGTCACTTGGTTTTGTTGGGTTTTTTGTTTTTGCTTTTGTTTTTGCTTTGTCTTTAATCAGACACATTCGCTCTCCTCTTGGAATAATTTTAGATTTGCAGAAAAGTTGCAAAGATAGTTTCAAGAGCTCTTGTGTGTTCACCTTCCAGGCTGAGGGCGGGTTGGTGAAAACAGAGAAACCTGCACGGGGGCAGGGCTATTAGCTAAACTCCAGGCTTCAGGCGGATTTTGCTGGCTTTTCCACAATGCGCTTTGCCTGGTCTCATTCAGGACCCCACGCGGGACACGACACCGCATTTAGATAACGGCTCTCTTCTCGGAGCCCAGACCCTAAGCCGCCCACCCAGCCTGGGGCCTGGGGCTTCCATCCGCTCTTGGGAGAAAACACCCCCGTGAGTGGTAGCCCCAGGGTCTCCTTGGCGCCTCTGGGCTACGGGGAAGGTGTCTGGGGACACCCACTCTCCCTCCTGCCTCCGTAACCTTTGTCCTTCCTGTTCAGGGACCACCCGCCTCCTCCCGTAACCTTGCTCGCGAGATTCTATGTATCAGCCATTCACCGCTTAGTGAAAACCACAGGCTGCAGTGCTGAGATATGAAGACAGAGAGTCCTCTAGGATGAGAATCGTCTAAAATCTGGGGTAGGTGTAGGGATTAAAGCCTCTTTGCGAGTCTCGTTACTTCGACAGGGCCCCTCACTCCTGTGGCTGTGGCCCTCTCGGACCCCCAGGATGCCTGGAATAGCATTTCAAAGCATCGACCTACAGAGCCTCTGTGCTAGCTATGCTCCCCGCCTTCCAGATTCTTCCCCAAATCCCACAAAGTGCTGACACGGGACATTTGAGACTCACTCACACGCAGCAGGCAGCAGCTGGCAGGATGAACTCTTTACCGAGGCTGGACGCTCTTTAAGGTCAGTCTCCCAGCCACCCCGATGCCTTTGCGCAGCTGCCCCCAAATCATCGGGTCCGGCTCCAAAAAATCAAAACAAACCCCCGAGTAAGATGCAGAAATCGACACGTCTCCCAGAAGCGCGTCGAGGGGGACAGGGAGTGTTTGTTTGTCTGGGCGCCCAGCCAGACGGCTGGCCCACCGTGTTTCATCATGACCGTAAAACGGGGCCCAAGCATTTCGAGCCCTGAGCTGCCCGGGACCTGAGGAGCCCTGCTGCCCGGAGTCAGTGACCGGATGCCCGGCGGGCACAGCTGTGGCAGCAGCTCTGAGCCGCTCGGGCAGAACCAGAGGAACAGGACAAGGCGTCCCCTCCTCTCTGCTGTGTCCTCACAGCAGCACTACGATGGGGGAGCTTGGGATTCCTGCCCGGACACAGGTCACCGCCAGCCCCGCCGACTGCCGAGCGGAGCTGGGCCACGGCGGCAAGGGTGAGGCCCCGGAGGAGGCCCCGGCGCAGGGCCCTCGCCGCCCGTGCGAGCTCGCGCAGCCCTGCTGGGCGCCGGGGTGGGCAGCCGGCCCCAGCTCCCCCTCATCCTGCGCAGATACAGTTAATTCTGGACAGAGGACAGAGTGCTACGGGTCCCCCTCCCGCTTAGGCTGCTGCGCCCCATCAGCCCAGGAAGACCTGTAGGCGGACCCTGCGCCCAGCGCCCCCTCCGGCTCTGCCCACAGCCACCTCCACGCCCATCCCGTCTCCATCTACGCTGGACCATGAGGCCAGAACAAACACCTTCCTCGCAGGCCGGTGCTGAGCGAGGCTCAACCGCCAACCCGGAGAGAGGAAGCCTGCTGTGGCACACGGGGCGCGGGCTCCTGACGGCAGGTGCACCGTGGTGGCACAGGTCGCCCCTGTGGGGAGGCCGCGGGCGCGGGGACAGGGCTTCCTGGGCCTTCTCTGTACCTG
>NW_027551337.1:0-3498 GCF_008692635.1 Crocuta crocuta
TGTGGAAACTAATTTGACTATAAACTATTTGTAAAAAAAAAAAAAGTATATATGTACATGTGTGTATATACAAATGTATCTAAAATTTTAATTAATAATTATTATACAGTACCTGGAAATAAATACTACACTTTCTCATTTTAAAAAGCAAAACACCTGAAATAATGAGTTACTATTTCAGAAAATGAAACCACAGTTGCCATTATTACCTGAGTATCCTGTAAGTTTACATCCCTGCATTAATAATAACGTGTACATACAGAAACTTTCCTACTTTAGCAAAGAGTGATACCTCCCATGTAAATACATTTCCACTATGTGCTACACACTAAATTTTTAAATTTATTGCTACTCACTGAAATTTTAAATAAAAATTATAATTTGGGAAAATATATTATTATACTTATAGAGTTATCTTAATGATATTTAGTTAATAAATTAATCTCTTTTCTCAATAAAATTCATATACAGCATCACCTTTAAGCTACTCTTAATGTCTAGGGCTACCTTTTTACATATCATAGACTTTGTACAGTGATACACTGTGGCTCAAAAGTGTGTAGGGCTGTTTGCTCTACACTGAATCACTTCAGAGCATTATGTTGTTTTCTAGTTTTAAGGTTTTTGTAATCCTTTGTTCTTCTATCATATCAAACCCCTAACTTTCACTTTTTGCTGTAAAGAACATGCTTTTCCTCAGCAGTTTCTTCCTGATTTAAATTTTCATATGTTGAAAAGAAATGAAACCTTAGAATTTGAAACCTAGGATAGAACTTAAATACTGCTTATAGTGTGATCTAGCAAAGTGGACTAAACAAAGCTTCTACAAGTCTGGAACATAGCCAATGAGCAGAAAAGAGGCTCTAATAGTCTACAGATACTCCTATAAGTGAATTTCAGAAATTTTGTACATTCCCTTTGAGATAATCATTCTAACCTAAGCATTTTATTTTACATAATTCCTAGATGGCCATTTTACTCCAAAAAGCCAAAGTTAGTAATACAGTAATCTTTGCTAAATAAACATTATTGGTATTTTTCATCTCCTATAAAAGTTTGTTAAAATTTTAAGAGATTATGGCAAGAGTGAAAGGAAATGTACAAATGATTAGTTTGAGCTTCAATTCTCAAACAGAAAACCCTTACTTAATATTATATAGTAAAATTAGAGGTCTACTTACATATTCATAATCTCATTAAAAATTCCCATTGTTTACATACATTTCATGTAGAAGAGATCATGAAACCAAGTAGACTAGTTTAGTTTGTTAGGGAAAAATATGCCAATTAGACCTAAATCATTAATTCTATGCTTGCTGTCACATACAACACATAGCACTACCAGAAAATTTATACAACAGTTTCTTCACGTTAACTTTAAGTTCTGTGAACAAACTTGTCAAAAGGACAGTAAACTCAGTATACACGGCCTATTATCATAACTATACTTCAATGATAAAAATGCTCCTTTAAATAACCATTTTTTTCTTATGTTAAGCAAATTTGACTTTTTGTTTACTCAATTAAGAAGACTGAATTCCTCTCAAAGTGCTTCTTTTCATTAAGAAATAATAAATTTGGAAGCCTAGAAATTTCAAAGAAGCAAACAGTATAGACTAAGTAATAAGTGACTGAATTGTAATCTAAAGTATTGCTTTATAATTTGTTTCATTCCTAACATGGAACAATCCAAGAACATCTTAACTACACGAAAATTCATGAAAGTTTTAACAACAGTTAATCATTAGATCAGGAGCTCCCTTTCTATAGAGACTGAGGTCAAAACTAAAGGAAGAAGTGTGTAGTAATATATATAGAACTTGGCGCATAAGTAGCAAAGGCAATATTTAAATCAAAATTGTTACTAAAAACACTGTAGAATAAAATTTAGGGTTTCCTTTTTAATTTCATAGTTTGGGTGCTGTGGTGATTAAATGAGTGTATAGTAAAACCCTATATATAGTAAAACTCAACTCAAACCAAAGAGAGACTAGAGTTACAGAATAGTCCTGGAAAGGGAAACCTCAGGCATTCCGCTTTAGGGGGTACAGAGGGAAACAAACCCATATGAAAATGTCTTGCTTTGGGTCTGCAGAGAAGAATAACGGTCAGTATGGGAAGATATTCTACCCATGCCTAACAAGAGAGAAGTCTATACCCTTCTCACAATTTAAGGTGTAGGATAGGCCCAAAGTTCATAAAAGCAGGCCAGGGCTCTATGGAATGAGGATTTGGAAGGCTGCAATTGATGTTAAGGCCTAAGGACATAAAACAGGATTCAAATTACTGAAACAAGGAAGACAGTGGCTTGCTCCCAGTCAGGCCATGCAGCAATTAAGAACACATGATCTACCTCATGACAAATCGTTCCTATACTTATGCCATGAATACAATGACATTTCCTCATCTAAAAAATGAAAATAGCCCTTATCTAACTCATCCGGTTAATACTAAGATCACCTTTTTAAGGATCTTTATCCCTTGGGATAAAGCCTGACAGTAAAAACAACAAGAAAGCTATTATTACACTGCTCAGGTACTGGGCAAATAAAAAGTACCAGTCTAAGAAAAGAAGAAAAAAATTGGTGGTGTCTTAACAAAGAACCAATCTCTTTCCTTATGTATCACCTGACTGGAAAATGTTTACACAAAATACATTGAAAAGATGATCACAGGCTTAGAATATTTCACAAGTCCTGCTAGTGTCCCCTGAATACTGGGTAATATGTTGGTTTGCAAAAATTTTCTATCTCTCCATAGCAGAATTCTTATCGTTTGCATTATTCTTTCCCAATTTGAAAAAAAACATAACAAGATATAAACTTAAATACTAAAATATTTATTTATCATAAACTTGTCTGAGACCTTGAAGTGAGAAAAACCAAGGCACAGTCATATATTTCTTTCTTTTCACAGTAAACTAGATCTTTAGCTCTGTTTTAGTTTCGTCAAATCCAAAGTATTTTGTGGATATCTATTATCTTCAATAATCAAGATATCTTTGTCAGTTAAAACAGAAGGGAGGGAGCCATCAACTCCATTTATATCTGAGGTTGACTTGGTCATTATAGTATTCATTCAATCTGATAAAAGCTGCAAATGTATTCAATGCTTTGATGTAATTTCAGCAAATCTGCAAAGAAAGTCTTGTTGTCTTTAAATACCCAGGGGGTTGAAATGTGAATAGCATTTTTCATAATATCTCAAACTAGGCATAAACCTTGCATTTGCAAAATAAAATCAACACCTGCTGTGTGACTGCCAGTCATTAAATTGGGTGGGTAATGACCATGGTGCTATGAGTGGCACCAGTAAATTGGAGTGAGATGGTGTGGAGGAAGAGTAGTGAAACACACAGAAATGGGGCTGAGGTAGAGCAGAAGAGGAAGAGAATGGAGATTGAAGAAAAGAAAATAGTTTCTATTTATTCGATGTAAGCAGAAGTGGGAGTAGGTCTCAAAAGTGAGGGTGGAAATAAGCCAGAATCAGAGAGACTGG
>NW_027551338.1:0-3525 GCF_008692635.1 Crocuta crocuta
AAACCGCAGGACAGGTGTCTGCTGGTGCCACCACTGGTGGCTGCCCTGGTCTGGGGGAGAGGCCACCTGGTTGGGTCAGCGTCAGTACCACTCCGGTAGATAAGCAGTGACCAGGCCCGGAGGGGCGGGGCTTGGTGTAAGCATCCCGCCTCCGCTCGGGGCCACTGTCCTGCTCCCTGAAGCCCCACCAGGTTGTTCATGGGGTGAAAAATGGCAACCCCCCACTCTGTCTTCCCTGGACGAGGTGTCTCAAGCCATGCTGTTCAGGCAGCCCTCACAGAGTAGAGCGGGCGGCCAGCCGGTCCCACTCCACAGGAGTCTCCTGTGCCTCCGAGGTGCCCAGCGGGGATTCAAGCCCATGTCTGAAAGGATCCCGCACCACACGGACCAGTTCTGCCACCCCACCCAGCTGGCAAAGGGCCTCTGGCTGGTGCCTGCAGTACCCCGGTGCTCCCCCGAGATTGTGGCTGGCTACCAAGCCCAGGCTGGCTCCTCTCCTCCCCACCCCCACCCCAGACACCTGCACAGGGCAGTGGCTTTGGTCTGGAGAAAGTCGTGCAACCCTCAAAACCCTGATCGTCAGCTCCCAAGGCTGTTCGCAAAGTAGAAACTGGCTCTGTCTGTATTTCTTGTTCCCCAGCCCGCAGTCTAGAGTTTTTTCTCTTGTCCAGACACAGTATCACACTTCTCTTCCTTTGGTCTCTCCACTGAAGGGGTCCCCTCTCCTCCAAGCCTATGCTGCCCCCCACTTTATCTTTCCCAATTGGCACACACGAACTTCTGTCACCCCAAGCTGTCTCCATCCACCCGTGGAGATTTTTCTGTCACTCTGCAGACCGTATTCCTGGCTGTTCTCAGGATTCTGACCTCAATGCAGCTGTGGTTGGGGGACGAGGGAAATTCCGTTCCCCCTACTCCTCCGCCATCTTAGTTCCTCCCCACAAATTTAATTTCTTTCATAAATTTGAGCTATTTCTGTTTTCTGTTTCTTCATAAGTCTTTGGGTAAGTTATGTTTTTCAAGGAATTTATCCACCTTATCAAAGTCAGTGGATATTGGCATAAACTTATTAATAACATTTTTAATGATATACTTTTTCATTATGGAGATTAGTAAATTGTGTTCCTAGGGTTTTTTTTCTTGATTAGTCTTGCTAGGAGTTCACCTCTTTCATTAATCTTTTAACTAACTTGCCTTTGTTATTTTTTCGATTGTTTATATTTTGCTTCACTGGTTTCAGCTTTTATGGGTTTTTTCCCTTTTTTCTACATAAGGTATAATTTGTTGTCCGACTCCTAGCTTCTGAATATGGAAACATAGGAAATTAACTTTAAACATATCTTCTTTCCTAAAATGAACAAAGAAAGCTATCTATTTCCTTGAAGTAGTTCTTCATTGACATTCTACAAATTTTGATATTTCAGCGATTGTGTTCCCAAGTTTTTAAAGTTTTAATTCCAATATAGAAACGTAGAGTGTGACATTAATCTCAGGTGTACACTATCATGATTCAACACTTATGCACACCACCCTGTGCTCATCATGACCAGTGCACACCTTACTTCCTGGAGGTTTAGGTTTTCATGATCATTTCTTGACAATATTTCCTCTTTTCCCTTGTGATTTCCTCTTTGACAGAAGGGTCATTGAGCCATAGGTTGTCAAATTCCCAAATATTTAAGAATTCTCTAGATATGTTTTTGGCTGCTGATTTCTAACAGAATACCATTGTGTGCACTGTCAATCTTTTGACATTTCTCTTTATCATGACTTGAATTATGGCATTGCCTATGACCAATCATCCTATTTTGCCAGGATTTTATGGGTGCGTGAAGACAGAGACTTTCTCATTGTTGTCAGCTTTATGGTTCATCAGTACCAACTAGGGCATGTAGGTTCATAATGTTACTAAAATTATTTAAATATCCTCTTTGCTTAATCATCGTTTGTGAACTTTTCCAAAAGACTGAGAAAGAGGCATTAAAATTCAGAATTATGATTATAGGTCTGTCATTTTCTTTTTCTACTTCTTCCAAATTTTGCTTCATATATAGTGAAGATCTATTATTAGATGCATGCACATTCAGGAGGTTTCTGTCCTCTTAACAAATCCATCTTTGTGACATTATGCCATTTCCCAGTTTTATCTCTAGTAATAACTTCTGTCTTGAACTCTGCATGATATAAAGATAGCTAGACCAGTGTTATCACACTTAGGTGTTGTATGGCTAGTGTAAGAAACTGAAATTTTTATTTAATTTCTTTTTAGTTAGTTGAAATGTAAATATAGGGGTGCCTGGGTGGCTCAATTGGTTAAGTGCCCAACTCTTGATTTCAGCTGAGATCATGATTTCATGGTTCATGAGATCAAGCTTCCCCAACAGACTCTGTGCTAACAGCACAAAGATTCTCTCTCTCTCTCTCTCTCTCTCTCCCCCCTCCCCAACTTGAGCATGCACACACTCTCAAAACAAATAAGCATTTAAAATGTAAATATAAATAGCTTTTAAAATTTAAATATAAATGTAAAAATAAATAGCTATATGAGCCTAGTATAGGGGGCAGCATACCTTTAGAGATTGGAATATGTATTTTTAAATTACCATACAGTGCTTTTTAAATAACATTGTATTACCTCATGAGGAATATAAGAAAGTTATGAACATACAATTTCATTTATCCCCCTCTTGCCTGTAACGTTCTTATTGGCCCATGTCTTCCTTTTATAAATGCTATAAAACACACAATATATGTTATCATTATTTCTGCTTTAAGCTATTAACAGTCTTTTTCTGATCCCAGCGTGGTTCTTGGAAGAATTCTCTTAGTTTCCTGCCCTGCTCTCTAGCTACAACACCTGAAAGCCTGTGGCACCTCAAATAGGCACCGCCTCTGGCTTTCTGAGGGTGCTGTGGGCAGGCGGAAGCCCGCTGTGCGTAGGGAAAGATGACTCAGCTCGCCCGCCTTACCCCTGCCCCTTGCTGTGTGACCCCAGGCACCCAGGGAAGACTCGGGGATAAAGTGGTCAGCCGAAGCCGACCCACACTGGGGCAGGAGTTTTTAAAAATTCTAAACTCTCATGCCAGCCAATGGGACTCTCTCATAAGCTTATTAAAGGCTGGTTGTTTCTCTAATTTAAAAAAATATCTTAAAAATTTGACTTTGGAGATTCTCTGATCAGTTTTGATTCATTGGGGTAGGAAGGGCATTCTCACACAACTTTCTACCTTCTGACCAGTGGCAGAAGCCCCTCCCTAGATTTTTGCAATAATTTTATTTTTATAGTTTCTAGTGTAATTATTTTGATTCTAGGGTTATCTAGAAGTTTCTTCATTTAGTTCTAAGTATTCAAATTCTTTTGTTTTTATTATTTATTCCTAATGATATAGGCTTCTGATTAGAGAAAGTAATATATAAAATGTTTACTTTTTGAATGTTTCCACAAAGTCCTTTCTAGCATCAGAGACATAAATGCTTTTTAGAAGTGTTCCGTAGACATACAAAAAAAAAAAAAAAAAAAAAAAA
>NW_027551339.1:0-3495 GCF_008692635.1 Crocuta crocuta
CCCACGAACTGCGAGATCATGACCTGAGCCGAAGTTAGATGCTCAACCGACTGAGTCACCCAGGCGCCCCCTTTTATTTGATTTTTAAATAGTGTATACCTTTTGAAATGAAATAATATAAATATAAATTTTGTCCAACATCTAAATTGAATTAATTCATTACAGTTCAATAAATCCTCAAATATGAAAAGGGTAATTCATTTAAAAATGATTGCTGCTTTTCCTGCTTTTTATGTTTAAAGCTAAAAGAGGCAAACTTAAATTCTCCCCATAAAAGTGCCTTTTTTGATCTGTCTCATACACTTATCTGCATCTCAGATCCTTTTAATGTCTATAGAAAATGTATTGATACCACCAAATGTTGGAATTTGAGTCATTGGAGAGTTTATGATTGTTGTTAGTTTATAAACATCACTTGCATTGTGCGCACATGATACATTTGTTTTCCTTCTTAAAACTTATTTTATTAAAAGGGATGGCAACTTAATTTCAGTAGTGATCATTTAGGGCTGTGGCTTCTGAATGTAAATCAGAAAACAACATGGTTAGTCTGCTGAAGTTCTAGTATCACTGCTCATCTGTGAATGAAGAAGTCTGGGAGATGTTGTTCCCTCTATAGACTTAGCCTAACATTTTTTGTTTATCATCTTTTTTATTATATAATTGTTTTTGTGCTATCGAGGGAACAGAATTCTTGAGGACTAATAAAATAGGCATATAATAGTATTTTTTAATTTAACAACAGTAATTATTCTAAGCAGTTTATAGGTATTAAATTACTGATGCTTTACAACAACCTAATGAAGTAGATAGATACTATTATTTCCAATTTACAGATCAGAAACCTGGATCTCAGAGATTAGACAATTTGCCTAAAACATCACAGCTGCTAAATGGTAGAATATTTGGCTCACTGCTTGGGTTTTTAAACATTGTGTTTTATAATACATATATTGCATATATATTTATAATACAGCTTATTTAATTAATCAGTCAATGAGAACCTCTAAATAACTTGTGCTGAACCCAATTAACTTTCAATAAAATAGGTTAGTTTGAATTGGTGATTTAGTGAAAGACAACCACTTTTCTGGCTATATCCTTAGGTTGAACATTGAACCTAATAGTATGGATATGCTTAAGGCTTAAAAGTCAAAATATATATTTGAAATGTACTTTTTCACTAGTTGACGTTATATATTGGGAAGCTATTTAACCCTTTAAATCCTGTTTACTCATCTGTAAAATGGGAAGGAGAGTTTTAATATATTTCTGATAGATTTCTTGTGAAGACCAAGTGAGATAGCGCTGATAAAAGGCCTTTACAAACTTTATTGCATCCTACATCATCATCCACAACACTATCAGAAATAATAACAATACTGAGACAAAACCCAAAGATAGATGTGGCCAGGGATAGAGATGAGCATATAGGTGCCATATAACTGTTCAAAAAACAGAGTTGATAATTGTCTCTGATGTTGCCTAGCACCTGCTGTTCTGTTTTCAAATGGGTTGGACTCCAGTGCCACTCTGTGACTAACCAAAACTATTCTTACTTCTATTTTGTTTTGTTTTAGTTTATTTTATTACTTTTTAAAAGCTATTCTTACTTTGTTCCCTCATGTTTTAAAGCTTGCTGATCATCTTCACTGATAGCTTATATGGATTACAAATTCTAAAGCTGAAGTCTAGGTTCACAGCGAGTAAGTTACAGAAGTGATAGTTGAATCCAGATAGTCTAGTTTCAGAGTACTTGTTCTCACTAACATAAAATACTGTATTTTTGGTGTGTTTTGAAGAAAATAACTCTGGAGGCAGTACAGGGAATAGATTGAATAGGAAAGGAATGGGAAACACGGAGAATCACTTTTTAGTCATCCAAAAAGTGACCAGATTAGTCGTTGGAGCCTCCAAGGTCAGATGGGGGAATTTAAAGGAACTGTATGAAACTGGCTGTTTCTGGTGGTCTATGTATGGAGGGGGGTGTCCAAAAGACCTTCTTATGGAGATTACAAATTCAAACAATTAAAGGAACACAGGCAATTAATTTAGTTATTGGGCCATGTGAAAAACACTAGGGAGTGGTGGAGATTGTTGTAAACTGTAGAGCATATGTCTGATTTAAAGAAGGCAGTTGCCTTGAGGTTTCGGTGGATTTCTGCTCATTTAAAAATGTGCCCTGTGCTGCATTATATTGTATTCTGTTTCCTAAAAGGAGTTTTAAATTTGGCTTTTCATATAAAATCCACTCATTTTGAAATGATGGTAAGTAATTTAAAAAGAACAGACAAACCTGTATGACTTGGTCAAAATTTATCTTCCATCTGGATTAAGCCTGTATCTGTCAGTTTACAATCTCAGCAGTGGTTTTGGGTTTGGCAACTAAAAGTATATCAATTCCTACAGAGGATGTAGGAATAAAAGCAGGCTGGGTGATAGGTGAAGATGTATTAGTAGTTTTGGGGCATAGTTATGTGAAAACCTTGGTTGGTGGACCAGAGAAATGATTGGAAGAAGACAATGTCATGAAAGAGAGGGCAGAACAATGGTTTAAAACACATAGTGTGATATGAAGGAAGAAATTCCTAAGGGAAGTAGTCAGTAAAATCAATTTCATTATGCTGCCATTATAGTGAAGACTCATTCTTCTTATTGTATGTATGCATGTATGTATGTATTAAGTGGGCTCCATGCTTAGTGTGGAGCCCAATGAAGGTCTTGAACTCAAAACCCTGAAATCAAGTCAGATGTTTAACTGACTGAGCTAGCCAGGTGATCCACACTTTATTAATTTTACATTTAAATTTACTACCAGGCACTTTATATATATTGTCTTATTTAGTCCTACAAACAATCTTCTGAGGCAGGCATTTTTACTTTATACCTAGTTTACAGATGAGGGTGAATGAATGACAGAACTAGGATTTATATCCAAGTTTTTCTGTTATAAAAGTTAGTATTCCTCTAGAAATACCAGATGGAGCTTAGAGAAGAGCATCTAGAAGTGTGTAGTGCCAGCTTTCTACATACTCATTTTTAAAGTTATACTTTTTTTTTGAAGTTTATTTATTCTGAGAGAGAGAGAGAAAGATACAGAGTGCATGCACAAGCAAGAGAGGGGCGGGGAGGGGGGGAGGAGAATGAGAGAATCACAAGCAGGCTCTGCTCTCTTGAACTGTGAGACCATGACCTAGGCCAAGATCAAGAGTCAGAAGCTTAACTGACTGAGCCACCCTGGAGCCTCTTAAACTTACACTTTTTATTTATAGAAAATTGTAGATTCCCATACAATTGTAGAAATAACACACAGAGATCCTGTGTATGCTTTACCTAGCATTCCCCAATGGTAATATCTTGCAAAACTATAGTATTATATCAATATAATATTATACATATTATATAATACATATGTAATATAGAATAATATAGTCCTATATGTTTTATTTTTTTTATTTTTTTTTACAAACAGTTTATTGTCAAATTAGTTTCCAC
>NW_027551340.1:0-3548 GCF_008692635.1 Crocuta crocuta
GCCGGTCAGGCTTCTGATAATGTTAATATCTGGAACACAGCCATCCACGACACTCATCCCGGATCTCGCGATGCGGCCGGGGACAATGCAGCTCCTGGGGCTGCGGGCGCCAAGGCGTTAGCGGTGCTGCAGAGCTGGGCGCCCTGACATCCAGAGTTTTATGGAAGCTGAGAAAGAAGGGTAATGGATTCTGTCCTGCATGCGGGAAGAAAGGAGAATCAGGGAAGGCAATAAAGAAGTGTATTTCAGAGTTGCAGAAAACAGTGCAGTGTGAAAGAAGTTTGGAGAGTGCACCTGGAGGTTCAAGTAGAAAATGACCAGTGCAAATAAGGAATATTGATAAGGAGGTGTTTTGAAAAGTATTTGAGATGTCTGTGTATTCTCCAGGTGGAGATGGTAGGTAGATAGCTGTATCATATTTTCTGAAGTTCAGGAGTGAAATTAGGGCTGATGAACTAATTAAGGATAGATTAACATATAGGTAAGACCTGGTGCCTTGAAGTAGAGGATGCCACATGGTTACACTGAGTAGGAAGATGAGACCTATTTCACAGAGGCCTCTTTTTTGAGAACTCTGATCAACCCAGAGGAATTTTTAAAATATTTCTTTCAAGGGGATCTCTAGGGTCTCATCAGTGTTGCCCTAGACTATACAGTATGAATTTTATAAAAAATCTTCTTTGGGCAGACCCAGTACACAATGGCGTTCCTTCTTTGTGGGTGTAGCACTATGAGCAGAATTCATAAGCAGGACAAGTCTAAGTCGTAAATGGTACAACCCTACAATGTGGCACTGAGTATCACCACCAGGAGGATGGGTATAAATGAAGTTCATTGCGTACCCTTCTAGCTAGTAGCTTTCTTTCTAGCTTTATTCCTGGAGGAGAGCTACCTATATGCTCATAGAAGGAACCAGGCTTCAAGTCCTTTTCTTTGGCTGGAAGAAAAAATGGAAGATTTCCTCAGACTCTCATAGTTCTTATCTAAAGGCCACAGGCTTTATCATTTGAGGTATTTCATCAGGGGAAACTTTCCAGAGGCAACTATAGAATAATTAAAAAGGTTTGGGGTTTGAGTATTGTTCTAAGAACTACCCGTCAGAAGATCCCTGATTGATCTGTTGCTCTTCTTTGAAGGTCCAAGGACCAAGCCTCCAGCAGGTGCTTATGTGTTTCATTGAACCTTTTGTGGCTGCATGAAGGAACTTTATACCAGCCCGACTACTCAGAGACAAATTCAGATCCCCTGGATCCTGTTATTATAAACATGCTACCTAATCAGGATCAAAATCATTGAGTAACCTGCTACCTGCTCAGGCTCATAATCACTGAATGACCCTACTCCTAGGCTGTAGGCACAAGGTAGGTGACCCAGGCAGGAAATTAAACTCCAGATTAGGGGTCCCAAGATAGTACCATAGCAGTAGCAAATGGAAGGCAAGTAGCACTTATTTGGGGCTGGCACTAAAGCCTCAGTTCAAAACAGTCTGAGATTACTGGTCAGGTCAAAGGGTCCTAACTATTCTTGGAGAAGGGAGGTAGGGGCTGGAATTTAGATAGGTTCTAATAAGAAAACTCCTGACAGCCAGTTGTCTATAGCTGCTCCCATCAGTCCATAAGCCACCTCTTCCTTGCCCAAATTAGAGAGCTGGCTTGAGGGACAGTTATGCACGTGGGCTGCATTCCTCTTCCCTGTCCTTGCCTTAGCTAGGATGAGCATGTAACCAGACACTGGCTCTGCTGACAGGAGCTGTCAGCAGTAGAATAGGTTGCTGATGACAAGGCATGTCAAACAGGCTAGGGCTGATCATCATGTACAGAATTCAACAGGAGATTGATTAAATCTTGACCATTGGCTCATGTGCTAGGACACAAATGCTTGTGAGTACATAGTGCCGGCTCTGGCCTGTGGGCATAGCTATGTCTGTGGGAATAAGCCCTGTATTGCCAGGATTCCTCTTGGCAGGAAGAAGCCTCAGACTTTAGATCAAAAGCCTTATATTCTAGCCCTAGCTCTGCCTTTCCCTCTCTTTTCTCCCTCTCTCTCTTCTCTGATCTGCACATTTTCTGGAGGAACCTCTGGCCTTAACTTGTGGCATTACCTATCCCAAGGAAAATTCCTGTGTATTTTAAGAAAGCCTTTAGGAGATAACACGTTAAACCAGTGCTTTTCAAACTATGAGTCACAACAAACTAGTAAATTATGAAATCGATTTAGTGGGTAACAACTGATATGTCTTGAAAATTAAATAGAACAAAATAGAAAATACCACAGTGATTACATATACCTAAGATCCTCATTGTTAGTGAAACTTTTTTTTTATATTTGAACAATATGAAATTGCCAATGTTTACCAATTTTTGACATATAGGAACTACAATTCATATATACATGAAAATATATGTGAATATACACACAAATCCACACATAAGTGAAAGCATTTACTGGGTCATACAATAAAATGTCTTCCTTACTATGGATCAATGGGTTAAAATAATTGTTTAAAGCCACTGCCTTAAACAGAGGAGATGGCCAGAGATAAGCTATAGGTAGATCTCTGGGGGAAATAATTTTGGGCAGAGGCCTTTTGGGATTCACACTTTTCAAATAAAGGTAGCAACCTTCTTTGTTAACTGTAGAATCTTCTGATTTTATGTGTACATTGTTTCTGGTGCAGTTTAGGTAGTTCTAGCCTCCCCACTAAGACAATGAGTGTATTCAGGGAGTCTTTTTCTGAGGAAACATGGTTAGGATGAGAAAAGAGCAATTAGGTCTTCTGGGATTGGTAAACTGGGACTTCCACCTTTGGTCCTCAGTGTTTGCCTCTAGGATCCACTCACCCTGGTGTCCCACCAGGTATGAATAAACCAGCCAGGTCCTTCTAACACTTCTTGTGTCTGCCTAGTTCCCAGAGCATAAATTCTTTTTTTAAAAAGAGGTATAATTGATATACGACATTATATTTGTTTCAGGTGTACCACATAATGATTCAATATTTGTATGTATTGTGAAATGATCACAATAAATCTAGTTAACATTCCTCACCAAACATAGGTTATAAATTTTTTCTCTTATAATGAGGACTTTTAAGATCTACTCTCTTAGCAACTTTCAAATATACAATATATTAATTCTATTCATCATGTTGCCTGTTAGATCCCTACGACTTACTTATTTCACAACTGGGAGTTTGTACCTTTTGACTACCTTCAAGCATTTCATGACATTCCCCCATGGCCTCTGTCAATCACCAATCTGTTCTCTGTATCTATGAGTTTATCTGTTTTTATTTTTCGTATTGCATATATAAGTGAGATCATATAGTATTTGTCTTTCTCAGTCTGACTTATTTTACTTAGCATAATGCTCTCAACGTCCACCCATGTTATTGAAAAGGGCAAGATTTCATTCTTTATATGACTGAATAATATTCCATTGTATTCTTTATCCATTCATCTGGTTTTTTTCTGTTTTTTATTTATTTCTAGGAGAGAGAGAAACACCTTGAGCAGGGGAGGGTCAGCGAGAGAGGGAGTCACAGACTGAAA
>NW_027551341.1:0-3455 GCF_008692635.1 Crocuta crocuta
GGAAGGAATGAAGGGAGGGAGGGAGGAAGGAAGGAAGGAAGGAAGAAAAAGAAAAAAGAAAAAAAAGAAAACCTCAAATGTGGCATGGTGTTGATTTATTGGTAGAGGGTAAAGAAAGGAGAAATTTTACCAGTGACTTTGATTTTGACAACAGCCAGTGACTTTGTTTCTAGGAGCGCTGTGATTTAAATGATGGAGAGAGGGGTGATGTCACAGGAACTGCAGACGATGACATTTGACTCTAGCGTGCTCTCACTTCACAATGAGCAGTATTTATATAGCTACAGTCATGCTAAGATATTTAGTGGTTATAAACTTTGGTAACCAACCTGTAGTCAAAACAAGAGCTACAATTAAATGTTTAAAATAGATTGGGAGGTGTAAGGATGGGGTGAGAAAGAGAGGGGAGGAGAGACACCCTTAAAATTCTGATTTTATGGGCCCATTCCATACTTTCAAAAATGTATGGAACATGAAATCAGGGGCTATAATATTTCATTTGCAGTTTCAAAGATAACTTCTAGGAGCATTAAAAATAGTAATATAACTATTAAGAATTGAGAAAAGGGGAAGAGGGTGTGGGAGGTGATATTAAAGAGTATATTTTTCAATAATAGTAGGAAGGCTGACTGAAAATATATAAAGTTTGTGCATCAAGAATTAGCCCCCAAAACAAGTTATTCAGAATGATGTCTAACTCTCAAAAGAAGGGGAAACAGAAATAAACATGAATGCCCTTGGAGAGTGGAGTGGGAAGTTGTGAGTTGACAGACACTCACTGTATTTTATAAGCCAGTCTATTCTATTTGATTTTCGACTACATGCATACATTACATTCATCAAGGAAAAAAAAATTTATACAAGATTCACTAGCTGTAATCTCCTGGGAGGCCTTGGCCCAAAATCAGTCTGCTGAGGGATGTAAAGTAATAGAAGGCGTGCACACTTAGGAAACATCTGCCACTGCCATGAAACATTGAGAAGGAACAATAAAAGCTACAAATGAAAATCACAACCCAAACACCACATGTAGGAACATCTGTGTTAATTCTGACAAATTCTGCCGGTCACGGTTTGACCTCATCCATCACTGAAAAACGCCTAACCCAATCAGGGAAAAAACAGCCCTGCCTTTGAGATATTAATTCTGCCTTATCAATATAGGCCCACACATATATTGAATGTATGATGGAGTTTAGGTATCGCTGGGGTAATTTCAGTGTGATTGCTTTGACAATCCGAAAGCACTCTATATTTATAATGGCTAGTTGTTCTGTTTAAGTACCGTAATCTACTCTCATGAGAGACTGGCTGAAATGATTTCTGCTCTGATGCATATACATGTTGAATTAGATTTCCAAAAAGTCTTCATTTGTTCTTATTCATCTTTTAAATACATACCTCTAGTTACATTTGCAGATTTTACCTCTGTCCTTTTCCTTTGACTCTTACTTCCCGTGAGAAGCTGTGAGAGAATGCAGCCCCAGACTTCTGATCTTGGCAGTCTCTTTGATGGGTCTTTCACTATTGGGGGTCCTCACAGCCCATGGGCACCTGGGGCGCAGAGCGGCACCTGGGTTCTGGGCCAGCTGGGCTCCTGGGTTTAAGACAACCTCAAGAAGCACAGTAGGTGGAGCTCAGGTGCCACATTGCGTCCTGCCTCGGGAGAGATTTGCTGCTACTTTTAATCAGCCTCCTCCATTGACCCTTTCCTTGCAGAGAGCTTGCTTCTGAGCTGAAATGCGTACAGATGTGAATAATTATGAGGAGAGAGCAATTCTTGGGGGAAGACTTTTGGCCCATCCTGTCAGAAGAAGATAGGCAAGGGCTTCTTTGGAAGCTGCTCTTGGGAGGATTTTAGGGTCATTTGGGGGAAACTACACAAGTGAAAACGGGCTTCTGACAGCACTTACCATACCCCCTTCTCTCTCAGGAATGGAAGTTTATACTGTATTTTGATTAATCTGCCAAGTTATAGATCTGGAAGCTTTGTGTCTTTAGGAATGCCTTCTGTTTTAAGTGCATGAGCTCTGGACTTAAGCTGCCCAGGCCTAGCTACAGGCCTAAGCATGCACGTATGAGCTGCATAACATATTACAGCTGAGTTAACTTCTCTGTGCACCAGCTGCCACATCTGTTAAATGCGGATAATGATAATGATACCCACCCTACAAGAGATAACCTGGGAACTAGTAAATACTCAAGAATTAATAGCGATTATTTTTTTTTTCACAAAACTTACATCAGGCACAGAAAGTTTGGCAAGAATGTCTTGAGATTTCAAATTGAAGATGGCGCTTGGAAGTGGGAGAATGGTGAGGAAATGGCTTCTCATATGACCCTTGGGGTTTCTTTTTTGTATGTGATACTTTCCACCGTCAGCCATCTACATTGCCTCAAGGTGAATTCAGTTAGTTACTATAAAAAGAGAGCAAAGCAGTTAATATTCCCTCTTGGATTTCCAAAATAAGCTTGTGTTGCCTAACTTGGATACCTAAACTTTGATTTGCAAGAGTTGATTTTTGTGAAGAGGAAAAAAAAAATAAGGCTGTTGAGAATCCAAGCAAAAGACCCCCAAAGAAACAAGGAATCCAGTTTGTCATGGAATAGCAGGCTGCAAGAGAAGACTGGGGATACAGACAATGACCTCGTTGGCAAGACTAGACAAGAGAAGGGTGACCACATAACTTTATGTCCAAACAGGTCAAAGTTGAGGGTGAAAGGAGGCATTATTATTATTCATCATCCTGGGAGCAAATGAGTATGCCAGGACTTGACTCAGGCAAGTCAGGGCATGTGGATACTTAGCCAAGGTGCACTGGGCTGGGTAGGGGGAAGAGGAGATGGATGAGGGAGGGATCTGAAACCTGGGGCACTACATGGAGGAGAGCATGAACAGCAGAAAGAGCCCAACACCATCTCTTGCTGCAGTGGAGAGCTGTGGGGATCAGTGAAGACTGGAAGCCCATCCATCAGCATGAGAGTAAACCCCACTCATCACTTGCTTGATAAACCATGGAGCTCTCTGGGGAGAGCCACCCACCCATATCTGCCAGCATAACCAGCAGAAGTGATGTCCATTCCTCCCTCATACTTTGCTGAGCCACATTTAAACTTCCCTACCTGGACACTCTTGTAATGGCACAGACTATTCAGAAGTCTCTAGGAGCAGAGAAAGAGATGGATGAGGGGGTCACTGTCATCCGCAGTTAGGTGGAATCCATGTTGGAACTCCCCTTTTGTTAACAACAGATGTTACCTGAACTTTTCCAGCAATAGAAAACAACCTCTGGGGAGACGATGGTGGAGGATGGGAAGATACCAGCTTGCAGACCAGGAGGTTTTAAGAAATCTTGGTGCCAGCTTTCCCCAGCCCAAAAGAGGAACGGACCTTGACTTAAAACAAGTTTATCTGGGGCACCTGGGTGGCTCAGTCGGTTAAGTGTCCGACTTCG
>NW_027551342.1:0-3551 GCF_008692635.1 Crocuta crocuta
CCTGAGATTAAGACCTGAGCTGAGATCAAGAGTCAGACACTTAACCATCTGAATCATTCAGGCCCCCCAGTATAGCATGATGCTTTGATGGCTAAAAACAAAACAAAACAAAACACCCCCAACTTTCTAGTTGGGGAGAGACTTCTTAGAGAGTTGGTCAATTCTTAGAAAAAGATTCAGCTGGGAGCATACCTTTGATACATAAACTAACCAATCCAGAACCAGATGTCTTTTATCTTGCCCATGCACCCTAGGAGGCAATATTCCTCTGCTACAATCATCCCAGAACCAGGTGCTGGTCAACTAGAGACCATTCCCATAACTCAAAGCCACTCCACACTATTCATACTAGCAATCCTAAAATGTTCTGCCTTGCCTTTCCTGAAGAACCACCCCCCATCCCTCATCCCACCCCCACCCCTGACACACAGGAGGATGTGTGTCAAGTCTTCTTTCTCCTGACTATCCTTGTAGTCAGACATGGCTCTGTGTCCCATGCAGGGGTCTGGTTCTAAGACCAGTGAGTCCAGTAAACTTTGTTTACTTCAGCCTTTGAGTCTGTCTCCTCTTGTGGACACACCTGACTAACCATCTCCTGAAAGAATACAAAATACATTCAATAGGTTTTAGGTTTTCTCCTGTCATGTATCAAACCTATAAACCTTATTAGAATAGTTCTCACACTTTGGTTTTGTAAGATTCATTTAGGATCTCTGTTAAAATGTTGATTCTGAATCTCCAACTTTTCTACCTCCAGAGATTTTGCTGATTCAATAGATTGGGGAGGTGGTGAAGCCTGTATTTTAATATGCACTTTCCAGAGATTTGCATTTGGAAGGATTTATAGATTTCAACAGAATGTATATTTTAAGCACTGTGTAGAATATGAGTGTGCCACAGGTAATAGTTCCTTTGCCCCTCCTGGTAAGGGTGCCACACACAGTAAGTGACATCCTCTCGAGGACGAGATGCTCACCAAGAGATATGACATGTCCAGTGAAATATTTCACATTTAGAATGGAAGAGTCTATGTAAGAGTAAGTGGAATTATGTTTCAAAGCATATACTAAGGTCACAGAGAAATTGGTTCCTGTCTTAGATAACCTGGTATCTTAGAGACTCAGAGGTCTTATCATGAACTAGTTAGTATCAGTGACCTGATGGAAAGGCTGGAAAATATGTGCACATGCTGAGAGATGGCACTTGTGCAACTCTTGTCTTTGATTGGTGCCTACCGTTTGTAAAGGGGTTCTGGATCTGGCATCATGTCTGATGCACCCAAGTGGATTCCTCAACTGTTTGGCAGGTTACAGAGAACAAAATCACACTTGTGACATACCTTTTGGTATTATAACATCACAACCACCTATCTTCCGGTTTTGGCTTCCCAAGAACTATTTATTCATTTGGAAGAAACTACCCAATAGGTTCATACTTATCCTTTGCAGTGATTTTAGAAAGGCCAATACTCTGTTTATCTGCTATTTTAAAATTATACTCAATTCATTTGTTCAGTCTTTATTAAACGAGTTATTTCTGTACTGGCAAAAGGTCAATTTAATTGCACCAATAACTTCGACAAAGGCAGTCCAATCAATACAACTGTATTATATATGTGCACTAAAATTTACCTTGCTATTTCCAGTAGCAAATTGCAAACAATAACAGTTAACAGCAATGTATTCCTGCTTTTCAGTAATCTCCTCAGTTTCTGGCTCTACTAAATGAACTCCCGTGAAACTCTTCATAAACTAGGGCTGGAGATCAGCTCTCTGGCTACCATCTCATTGAGCCAGTCGTGAAACAGCTGCTACAAAAAGGAAAGAAATGAACTGAAGTGTATTCCTCACCTTTACCAACTGATTATTCAACAGCACATTTCTATCACCTGACTCAGCCCCTCAACAGATCCTTTCACTGAGTCCGTCTAGTATGAAGGCAAGCGCTTAGGGCTATGACAGACAGAATCTAGGAGAACATGTAGCCCCTGAACCGAAAAAGTGCCTGGTCCACTCAGAGAGGCAAGGTGTAAATAAGAAGAAAGGTGAATAATAATAACAATTTTAACTTTCCATTCAAGACCCACTTTTTAACAAACAGAAGAGATGTTATAATGCATCTGATTGGCTGTCAGATTAGTAGAACAAAAAGTAATGGACAAGAGTTAGAAGAGAAGAGGAAGGCAATTTAGATGCTGAATGATCAGAAGGGTAGGGATAGAGAAAAGAAAGAATGTGTGAGTAAAGGTGAAGTAGCTAGAAAGGACATGACATGTTTATGGGACTACGAGGCAAATAACCCGACACAACAACAGTCATATATGGATCCTTTGTGGATGTGATCTACCCGTGAATCATCCTTCAAATTAAAGAATGTGCAAAATGCCCAGTGATGCATGTTTAGAAGAAGTACTAATAAACACTTTCAGATAGAGTGAGCCTTCCAAATATATAGGATATTAAAATAAATGGTCAACATTGGGCCCTAAATTAATATTTTACAAAGAGCTGCACATTCGTAATAAGAGGCAGAGTTTGTTGACAAAGAATTTGCAAAGAGCAAAGCTAGTTCCAAACACCGCTCTTCCCAGCAACCTCAAGTAATAAATAAGAACACACATTTTCAGCTCAGCTGCCCTGACTTTCCAAGCCAAATGCTGCCCTGAGATAATGAATTCAAAAAGAGTAACTCAAGTGTGAACACTTTGCGAGGCTCAGCAATGTGGAAAATCCTTTTGTGCACTTTATAATTTTCTGTTTGTTTTAGTCCTGCACAATAAAAACGCCTACTTTGTCACATGCACATGCGCTTGTTTTAGGGGCAGGTCAAGTCTCCCACCTGGCTCCCACGTATAGGGAGCTAGCATCTCCATGAAGATTTCCTCATTTTTTTCTGCTGATATGTACAATGTGGTGAGGAAACGACAGGAACTCAGACTAGTTCTCCACGAGCACCATGCTGACAGTAGTAGTCTCTTCATTTTCTGGGATAAGTAATGCCCAGACCTGAGAACCCAATGGTCCTTGGGCCTTCTTGTGTCCAGCCCTCTTTACATCCCACAAATACCCCATCAGGTCTAGCCCAGGAGGTTTAGGATAACAAGTTTGAGGATGGTTCATGGTGGCAGGCAACTCATAGAACTATAGACCTATAGTTACAGAACTATAACCTTCTCCTTTTTGTCATTATTACCCCAAATATGAATTCCAAATATCTAAGACTGTTATCACAGGTCCAAGAAAGAGCATGAGCCTTGAAGTTAGACCTAGGCCAAAATCTTAACCTAAGTTTGGGACTTTGGGAAAGTACTTTATTTTGTCTGCAGTGTGGAGATAACCATACATATGGCATAGAATTGAAGAGCAAATTAAATGAGATAAATTACAAAAAACTGTATCTAGTAGAGTGCCTGACAAAAATACTTATTCCTTTTCTATATTCCTTTCTCTGCAGATATTTATTTAAAGTGACTTTGTATGCCTGTCATCTGAACTTCATCTTAGAACCTTTTTTTAAATGTTTATTTATTTATTTATTTATTTATTTATTTA
>NW_027551343.1:0-3585 GCF_008692635.1 Crocuta crocuta
TATATATATATATATATATATATGGCAACTGTTTCCCAAGCTCTCAAAAAGATACCACCTGGGGACAGAGAACCATAGCGATCCCTCTATACTCTCCTGCCTAATGAGAATTTCTGAAAGCAAAATACGCCCAGAGTGAGTCCCCATGAGGTGGTAATTTATAAAGCCGCCCCTACTCCATGCTGATACTGAAATAGACTGGTTTCCTGGTGCACCAGAGCCTTTTGTGGAAAAAACAAAGCTGTAGGAAAGAAGTTGAATAATGGAAGGCTCCAGAGAGATAAGACGACACATCTGGGTCTGTGATTGCACCTCAGATTCTCTCAACCACATCCTTCCCCGAGGAACCTACTTCCCTTTCCCCATAAACTAAGTCGAATAGTAATCATCCTTTGCTTTGAGTGGGAATATCTGCTCCATTGCCAACAGCTCAGCAGGAATGCAAATCTGTGGCTATGTCCTGGATCCTCTTTCTCTTCTGTGACCCTAACCCACCACCTAACTCTTTTGTTTTGGATTTAAACACATTAACTAGACATGAAACAGAAAGAGGCTATTACTTAAGGGAATTAGATCCTGGTAGCACAGCCTCATGAATTTCCCTTATGGGTTTCAGTCAGCAGTGGATGTCTCAGAAATATTCCAGATGATTTCAAGGAGGCAAGGGCAGACTGGTAATTAAACCACAGGCATCAGCAAGGCTTAGAAACAGAGAACAAAGGGCAAGGAAAGAAAACAAAACAAAGAGGCAGGAAACCAGGGTCCCGCCTTAGCAGTTTGAGGCCCTGGACATGCTTTTCTACACATCTTATCCACCCCCTGGCCGCATGCCAGAAGCTCCTGAAGTGAGGCATGCCCTTGCTTCGTGCACAGAGCGATGAGGCTCAGAGAAAATGGCATGAGTCAAGGTCACCAGGTGCCAGGACTGCGCGACCCTTGCCGAGCTGGATTTGGATGGCAGAGGAGGAGGGCAGCTTGCGCATAGAAGTAGCAAGAACGGAGTCGGGCTTTCCTCCAGGTTCCCAGGCTCACCCCCACCTCAAATGCTACAATACTGTTGGCTAGATGTCCTCTCTGTGCTCTTCGCCCTTCTCCGGGCTGCTCTGGCTCTGAAAGAGCCAGATGATGTAGACTTTGTTCCTGAGCTCTTTTGTCTTCAGGTTCCAGTGAGGCTTGCCAATGGGAGACAAGCACAGGAGCCCTGAGAGGAAAGTGAGACCCCAATATTCATGCTCAAGGCTTCCTCCCTGTGGAGCTGCTCAGGCTGGCTGAGCACCTCAGCCCAAGGTGACGGTACCCCTCAGCCTGCCTTCCCCACAGCTCTCTCCCTCCCTCTACATTTCAGTCCTTTAGGCCTCGGGGTGGGGACTCTGCCTCATCGGTGCTCACCGTGGGTTCTGCGCTATTTCTTATGTTGGCCCAACCCCCTCCTCTCACCTTTTTTATTCAGTCCCTTACTGAATCATCTCTAATTCCCCCAAGTTGAGTTGTATTGTCTATGTCCTTCCAAGACCCAAGCTCGGAGAGACCAGTTAGGAGTTGTATCTTCATTGTTTCAATGTGAGGCCATTCTCCGTCTGGCTAAGCTACTGAGGCATCAACCTCAATGTGGAAACGTCTGGAAATGCCAAAGATGCCAAAAATGGCTGCCAGAGAGTCTTAGGCACTGGAAGAATCTGCTTAGCACCCAGAAGACCATGTAACCCTTAGCTGAGGGAAATGAAAATTCTTTTCTCTTGGTCTACAGTCGATGTACAGCTCATGAGGACTAATGGTCTCTGCAACATGCTATGAGTGGAATCTGTAGCAATGTGGGTCACAGAGGGATCCCCTTCCTTCCTGATAAGGGGAGGAAAGGAAGTAGATATAAGTTATCTGGAAAGAAAATGAGCTAGAAATGCATTTACCTCTGTGAGCCACCTTACATCACAAAATGTGACCCTCTCCCTTCTGAACCACGTAGCCGTGGGAATGTGCCACGTCTAGCATTAAAGCTCAGAAGCCACCAATAAGCAAAACTGAGTGTGGCCTTCTTTGCATTCATTTCCTGGAAATGCTTTTCATCACTTAATCCAAAACCTAATTTTTTTGGAATTTAATGTTTAACAAATCATGAGTGTTTGATGTCATGTGAGATTACTTTATCCCCCCTCATCCCCAGACCCTCATGAGAATGAGATGCTGCACCTCATTTGGGGATTTGGGAGAGAAAATAAAACAATCTCGATCTAGGTCAGCAGAAAGTCTGTTTGTTCAGTGTAAGTAGGGCTCTCCGCTAATTAACACTTTCCTGAAGGAGAAAAAAAAAGAGTGAAAGGCGTGTGCGAGGAACATATATATCCCTCTTTACATGGCACCATTTCAGATGCAGTAAACTGGCACTTAGCCCTTTGGAATGGAGTAGTAATCGCACATGCTGAAAATTAAAATTCTGGGAAGCTGCAAAGGCTGAAAATTCAGCCAGTCACCTGATGCAACTAATTAAATATACCGGCATGTTAAATGGCATTTACTAAATTATGAAACTAAAGCTTTACCTTTGCTATCTTTGCTTCAAGAATT
Source organism: Crocuta crocuta (assembly GCF_008692635.1). NCBI lineage: Eukaryota > Metazoa > Chordata > Mammalia > Carnivora > Hyaenidae > Crocuta > Crocuta crocuta. The sequence continues at coordinate 2,563 of NW_027551343.1, forward strand.
AAAATATCGTGGAAAGAGAAAGGTAACCAAGATATCAGCTTGGTTTCTCTTCCAGAAAGTGGGATTCAGACCTTTATGCAGTTCCTGTAATTGATCCAGTGATCTGGAAGAAAGATTGCCACCTCCAAGAGAAGAAAATATGCTTTCTTTCCTCCTTAAATGCCCAAACACGCTGGTCATAGAAGAATGGACATGAAAAGCAAACAAATGTGCGCCCATGGCCATGTGTGCTTTTTAAAGGAAATGTAGTGGTTTTCTGCAATATCAGAACAATGGATTGTCTCCCGCAGATGCTTGGCTTCTGAGGCATCCCGTAGAGAATAACGTATTCAAGAGCCTGTTTCTACCCCACATAATCATTTGTTCAAATTTTTGCCCTGCACAGAATGAGCAAATTCTGATGAACTTCACATCAGTCATTACATAAGATCTTTTCTAAAAAATTATGAGGCTTTCCCCATAACCCAATAGTCAACTGAAAAAAATATTTAGTGAGCATCTACCATGTGTTCAACACTCAGCTAACTGCCAAAAGATACCAAAACGTTCAAGATATTGTTCCTTACCAGGGGCATAAAGATGTTTTATAGAGGCAACGCATCTCCAAATGAAACAATAAACAAGCCAAATGCACGAAATACTGTTAAAATAAAATGCTCATTTGTGGGATAGGATGATCAAAATAAATTTCACTCTGAGGTTGTCTTCCAGCTCCAAAGCTTTCCATTTCAATGCGCTGCACACATAATAGCAAAAGAATTTAACTAAAGGTTCTGGAAGGTGTTTTTTAATCATGAGCACGTCCCTAGCATCGTGCCTGGTACTCAGTAAGCTCTGGGCAAGTACTGAAGGAATACACAAGTGCACAAGTGCAAAATGTAAAGAACGTAGAAAGTGATATAGTCCGGTATTATCCAAGCAGGCTTTAGGGCAGAGACTGCTCTCAAACCAGACCATAAAGCAGAGGTTGCGAACTGTCATCCCTCGAGATAAATCCAGCTGTACGGATGTGTTCCATTTAGC
>NW_027551344.1:0-3571 GCF_008692635.1 Crocuta crocuta
AGGCTCTGAGCTGTCAGTACAGAGCCCAATGCGGGGGACTTGAACCCACAAACTGAGCTCATGACCAGAAAGCTTAATGGGCCTAACCAACTGAACCACTCAGGCACCCCTAAAACAATACATATTTAAAGGATGCTTGCTCATTCTCAGAAATGAACAAGCTGGAATGAGAACAGAGCAATTCTTTTAAAATGACCAACATCTGGGAAAAATACAAACTTACTAATTTTATAATTTTGACAGTTTTATGTCCACCCAGACATTTTGAGCTAAACCTTGCATCTAGGCACCTGACCTACGTAGATGAACCATGGAGTGACCTCCGGAAAGATCTACAATCACCTTTGCCTCGTTATAATATTAAAATGTCTCAGGAGGAGCACAAACCTCATTTACATAACATTCACATTTGTATAGGCATGTTTCCTCAAGCAACATGCTAATGCATGCCAGCCTTCAATGACAAGCCTTCCCTAACTAAATATTCATTCTAACCCTAAACAAAAGGAATCAATTCACCTTCACCATCTCTTGCAGAGTGATGGCTCTGGAAGCCATCCCCGCGATCTCCCTATTTGCTACAAATAAAAATTTCCTCATGTGACAACTCAATCTCGTGTAGTTATGACTCACCAAGGAGCAAACTCACATTGGTTCAGTTACACAACTAATTTTATTTGATTTTATTTTAATACATTGTACCTCTGTCTTGTTTCAGCGAGTCTCTCGTATTAATGGCAGTTTTAGGTTCAATGATAATAATCTTTTGGAGAAATTTGAATGCTGGACCTTTCATGCTTTCTTTGGATTGATTGATGACTTTAGACTACTTGTTAGGGGAATTTTATTGGCAGGAAAGTCTCAGTATGAGCTCTCTTTCATTCAGTTACCACACATTTATCATCAATTTCATATGTGCCAGCACGATGCTAGCCAGTAATGATATATCAGTGAATAATGCTGCAATTCCCCCCCCACCCATTCCCATGTGTGTCTATTTTAGTAAGAAAAACTAATAATAAACAAGCTCCTACTAGAACCATGTGTGTTCTAAAGCTTTGTTGGGGCATTTGCCGTAGGGATTCACCATTGTTTTACCAGGATGAGATTCAGAGTCAGGAACCTGAGGATGGGTGGAATTAGCAAGAAAGACTGGAATAAGAGATCTGTCTGAAGTCCCTGGAGGAGAGAGAGAGTACATTTCAGGACAAATGAAATTTGAGGTAGCCGAGACCTGTCAGCTGGCACTGTTTCTTAAAAGCAATTTTAGTGAGTTTGGATTTTATCCTAAAGTCTGTGGGAATTTACTGAAGGACATCAAGCATGAGAATAATATAGTTAACATGCAGTTTTGGAGAGACCACTGTGGATGTAAAGTGGAGAATCATTTGGGCTGTGATGGGGATTATGGGTTTAGGGGAAGGAAAACAGGAGGCCATTTCAGCATTCAAGTGACAGGACATGCTGTCCTAGGCCGGCCTGGAACACCTTATATAGTGAGGTTCAGGCTGCAAACAGCCTACCTTCTCACATAAAACCTGTGAAATGTGATTTTCCTGGGAAGTTCCTTATGAACCTTTCATATGACAAAAAAGGATCTAACCTCAGAATGCCCTGGAAACATAGGTTTTTAAAACTTCAATCTTCTCCCCTGTGCTTTGAACTACAGCTCTTGTCTACTGGATAGATTTTGGTCATTTTCCTCTGCTTGCTTATTGAAGCAGCCCTTTTAGGATGTTTAAAGAGGCTTAGTTGTAGCAAATACAATTTGAGTTTAAGTACTTTTTCCTATTTTGTTCATGTTTTATCTGCAAACTATGCCTGTGATTAATGACGACTGTTTTAGTAGAGTCAGTAGACAGACATATGTATATGTCTATATATAGTATTAGTAAGTAAAGAGGCATTTTTAGTAAATAAATCAAGTTTTCAGCTATAGGAAATTGTTTTGCAATTGATATTTTACATGATCAGAGTCTATTACAGGGAGCAAGGCATGTTGAAATCATCTCATTAGATAACATGGAATAGATATTTCATCTTTTCCTGTTTTTAAATTAGTATTCTTCCTTCCTTCCTGAAGAGTAAAGATTAAAAGGCAACTGATTCAATTAATAACACAGTTTTAGGGGTGTTATATGGGTAGTAACTATAAGACAAATGGTAATTTTAGATTCTTTATCATGAGAAGAAAACTTGGAATCACTGGAGAAGAACATAGCAGGAAAATGTATTTTTAGTAATTCAATCTAACAAGTAAACAAATGATAAATGCCTTTGCAAAGGCAAAGACTTATCAAAATGAACTTTTGTCATTCTGAAATGCTCTCTCATTTTTAACAGACCCTGATAATCACAGATACACATTGTTCCTGCTTGTAGTTATGATAGGGTAAGCTTGCCTTAAAAAAAAAAAGATTATTTATCTTAGACAGAGATTGAGAGAGAGCCCAAGCATAGGAGGGGCAGTGAGAGAGGGATAGAGGACCTGAAGCAGGCTCTGTTCTGACAGTGGAGAGCCCAATTTGGGGCTTGAACACACTAATCACGAGACCATGACCTGAGTCAAAGTCAGAGGTTTAATCGACTGAGCCACTCAGGTGACCCTGATTGCATTTTTTAATTTATCCAAACATTGTCAAGGGTAAATAAGAAATGAAGCAGTTGGTCAAATTGTTAGAGGCAAGCTGACATGTGGTAAAGAAGTTCACTGGAGTCTAGATATGTGGACAGTGGCTCAGATGGGAACCGAGCAGACCTTGCCCTTTGTCGCACAAATACCTGTGTTGTCTCTCTCACCATGAAAAGATTTTGAAGGGACCAAATATGAAGATTGTGAGTCAACTAATAAAATGGAGACAGGTCCAAACCATGACTCTGAATAAGATCTAACCTCACTGACTCTCAAGAGGGTTTAATCCAAACAGCTAATTCCGAAACACATGTTTATCCAAATAACGACACCAATTTTCTTTTTATCTCCCATTGTATCCAAAATAAACATATTGTTGCTTTAATCTGAATAGCTTCTAATTTTATTCTAATTCTGAGTTATATACCTAATAATTTTATATGGATACATATATATATATATATTCTTTTAATGAGGGGAATTTTATAAGTAATATTTATTAGTACTAGTGTTGTGTAGCCCACTTACAAGAAAGCAATGAAAAGAAGGAGAGGGTGGTTAACTGGGGAAAATATCCACAGTGAGGAAGCCTCAGAAGAGACAGTTAAATAACTTAGTCCATCTTATTTTTCAAATAGGAAAATATATATCATTCCTCAATTAGAATTAGGATCTAGGCCTAATAAATGTGTTAAGCGTTTGTGTGTGTGTGTGTGACATTATCTTATGATTTCTGTGGTCATTGCTTAAGCTGACATCTAAGATGTTGAGAGCAACATTTGATCCTGTAATAGGTCATATTTACCACAAAGTACAAAAACCCTCTCTTGGCTTTGAGAGCCAATATAAAGATGCATTTGTTAGTAGGCCACTAGAATGATTGAAAAGTTGTATAGGGCATCTGGGTGGCTCAGTCAGTTGAGCATCTGACTTCAGCTC
>NW_027551345.1:0-3543 GCF_008692635.1 Crocuta crocuta
GAAAGTCGGACACTTAACCGACTAAGCCACCCAGGCGCCCCGTGCCATTTGTGATTTTAATGAGAAATATCCCCAATGCTTTCCTTTGTCACCGATACCTATTTTTAAATCCTTGCCCCCTGCAGAACAGTGCCAGGGATTTTTTTTACTCTGTTGACAAGTATCTGAATGTCATTTTATTGAGTAGTTATCTCATACTTATACAGTCTACATAATGCTGTAAACTGACTAGTCATTTCTGCAGAATAAAGTAGTTTTGCATTCCTTCTTTTTCATTCCTTCTCTACCATGGCATCTGATCAGTTCCCAGATTCTTAATACCAAAGGCATTTATTTTAACAAAAGAAGTCTGTTTCAGAGTAGGTTTAATTGTTTATGTTGCTGAGTCTGGATGAAAAGTTCTCCCACTGACTTAATAAATATTCTTTCCCTTTGTCTTTCCCCTTTTTGTCTGGAATCCTAAATTCCTTTTTATCTTTGTGGCAGGGAGCCAGATTTTTGCACATCCGAGGTTCCAATTACATGCAAACTCTTATGAGCCTGGAGTCTGGGGGCATATGCATGAAATATATCCATCTATATATTTCTTTTGCTACTTTTTGTTATTAAAATGTATTAGTCTTACTTCTTTGTTCAGGTGTTAATTTACATAGAGCGAAATACAAATTTCAGAGTAGGCATTCCCAATGTTCTGCCTTGAAAACATAGAACAGAACATTCATAGAATATCCAATTTTAAGAAAAAATAAACTACTTTTTGAAAACTACAACATTAAATTGTCAAAAGTATATTCCTGTTAGTCAATGATCTAATATGTAATGTATATTACTCATAATGTATAATATATAATGCATCTTCATTAGACTTCAAATATTACATGTATAATAAATGTCAATTTTGGCATAGTATGAGAAATCATTTATTTGTATTGTAATTCATCATCTGTTAATGCCCTCCTACTATAAACTATATTTATCTTTTTTTTTGTTTTCTGTATTTCTGGATACTTAGACATCTGGGACCTCGGTGACACTGGTACAGACTGTTCCTCCAAGATTAACTAAATCCTTGGGCGCTTGGGTGGCTCAGTCGGTTAAACGTCTGACTCGGTTTCTGCTCAGGTCATGATCTCACAGGTTCACAGGAGAATCTTTAGCCTCCCTGATATCTGAAAAGGAATGTTCTTGCTCCTCCGGTTCTCACTTGTTTCCAAGCATATTTCACAATATTCAACACATCTTCTTCCCAATTTTTAGTGTTGGGATATGTCTATTTCCTTGCCCCCATAAAACTTGGGTTTTTCTACATTTTTTCTTCTTTTGCTTTTTTTTTCCAGTGAATTTTGAAGCAGAGGAAAAGATGCAATATCCTCTGCCTTTATTAACCAGAGGGCACCTACATAGCTTTTTCCCCTCTTAGGCAGGAGGAATACATAAAAGCAATTATAAAACATAACAAACATAAAAGCAAGTTCCATGTTGAAAAACTACATTAATATTGTTCGGCAAATGACTTATCCTAAAGGTTGACACATACATAAGATAAAATAACAAAAGCAACTTCTATCTGCATGCAGTATGAATTTAGTGCATTTTTAAGATCTCATTTGATTTTCACAACAACATTGTGAATCAGGCAAATCAGGAGTTATCTGCATACTATAAATGAATAAACTAAGCCTGAAATCATGTAATTTGCTCTAGTGTGAATTAAAATACTAATAATTCACAGGCTAATGTCATGTCTTCTAAATATTTCTGCTTCTTAGAATTTACCGTATACACTAAATGCAGGAGGATATATTATTAACAGTTGACTTCTAAGGGAAATAAGAAAGTAGAATCATTATGCCTTAATTAGAATTCTCCTGGATGAAAATGACAAAATCCAACTCAAACAGCTGAAAATAGATGTGTTAGACTGAATGCTGCCTTCCAAGGGTGTCCATGTCCAAATCCCTACAACTTGTTAATATATTATCTTACATGGCAAAAGGGATTTTGAAAATGTGATTAGTTATGGATCTTGATATGAGGGAATTGCCGTGTATCAAATAGGTGGACCCAATCTATCACAAGGGTCCTTACAAGAATGATGCAGGAGGGTTAGAGTCAGGGAACGTGATGTGACATTGGAAGTAGGGAGAGATGAAGATGCTATATTAAGTAATCTTGAAGGTGGAAGAAGGGGCCATGCATGAGGCAGGAATGCAGGCAGCCTCCAGAAGCTGGAAAAGGCAAGGAAACAGATTTTCCCTTAGACCCTCTGGCTCTTGACTTAATCCATATAAGACCAATTTTAGACTTCTGATCTCCAGAACTATAAGGTAATACGTTTGTGTTGTTTTAAGCCACTAAGTTTGTTATAAATGGTTACAGCAGAAATAAGAAACTAATACAATGGTTAATTTACTGCCACAAACCCCTGGGTAAGGTATGGGTTATGGCTGGATTTCTTGGATATGCAAACTCTATTTCCCTTCACTCTCATGGCCATCTCCATGCAGCCAGGAGAGGCTCGTGGAACCTTCTGGCTTCCATTTTCCCCCATCTGTCTCCCTGAAACTCCTGATGACTCTTCTTGTGTCCACCTACATATGAATCAACATGCCCAAGGGTGACATGCCCTGATCTGCCTGTTTGCGATGAGACACCCATTGGGCCAGCCCACCTGACAGATAACAGCACCACATAGCTCACATTAAGGGTTCCCAACAGAAAAAAGAAAGTTCAGCAGACAAAAATGTGACTGTGTTATTCCTCACCTTCTTAGTATCCTCACTTTCCCCTTTCCTATATATAATGTAACAAATAATTCTGAACAAAATGATGCAACTTTCCCACATGCATTTCAAGTGCACAATAATCCTGCCATAGTCTGGCCCACAGACTGCTCCAGGACTTGGTCCAGGACCTTAGGGTGATGCGCATTCCTTTTACAGAGATCCAGAAGTAACTCTTTATCATTTAGTTACCAATGGCCAAATGATCATCTCACTGACTCTGACACATGGAATGTAGACTAATGATGGGACAGCTAAGAAACCACAATGAATATTCCTACTTGTAGCCGGAAGAAAGGAAGGACCCTGCTGCATATTAAGTTTTCATTGCTTACAACGCCTACTGGGGACAGTGAGTCTACTCCATGCTGGTGTTGCTCCCAGGACTGTGGCTCTTGGTCCCTGTTCTGTTTGATCCGACAGGAGAGAAAATGAACTGCATCATGTTTGCCTCTGACATCTTACAAAAATGGCACAATTGCCAGGGAAGGGTATTAGGATGGGATTAAGGCCAGACCACCAACTTTCCAAAATGGGTTTTTCAAATAATAAAACCTCCTTTAGCTGTTTCATATCTTTGGTTTAGAATTTAGATCTGTATTTTTCTGTCTCTCAGCTTTGCCCATTCCCTAGTACCCGAACTGTGGGCTGGCTTGATGACAAGTACTCTGGCCTTAAAGGTGCCCCTAGTGGTAGGCGTTTGCAAAATGGGGGACTGCTCCTCTGGTCAATGAGTCAACATGGGGGGGATATTAGGGAA
>NW_027551346.1:0-3556 GCF_008692635.1 Crocuta crocuta
TCCTTCTGTGGTTACCTGATGCCATTAAATGTGTTGTTCCTCTGAAAAAAATAAAAAATAAAAAGGTAGTTAAGTTAAAATGAGGTCATCAGGGTGGGCCCTAATCCAATACGATGAGTGTCCTTATAAAGAAGAGAAAAGGCATGCATAGAAGTCATGCATATAAGGAAGACTGCACAACGACAGAAGGAGAAGACGGCCATCTACAGGCCAGGGGAGGCCTCACAGGAACCGAACCCTGAAGACCTCTTGATCTCAACTTCTACCTCCACGGTGATACGAAATTTGTTGTTTGAGCTGCTTAGTACTTTGTGACAACAGCCATTACAAATTCATGCAGGGAAAACATTAATACAAGAAACAGCCAGGTTTTACTTCCACTCCCATTCTGACTAGGTTTGTAAAGGCCTGAATAAGGAGCTGTGCCTTCTCCCTCCTGTGGCCCATCCTCATGACAATGGAAGGTCCTCTGTGACAGCTAAAGGCTCCAAGGAAATGCTCACTACCTTGATCACACCAAACCAAAACCAAAACCATCCCCTTCACTTTTGTGGGTCGGAATCAGAAGCGCTGGATAAATTCCTGGCTTACTCCTTGGATCCTTCGGGAGAACGGAATGTCCTTTACAAAGAAAATTTAGTTATGAAACAAAAGGCAGAATCTCAGTTGCCCTAGAGCCTGAGGCATTTGCCTACAAACTCTTGGTGGCCCCACTGCAGATGGTGGCTCATGGCATTCCTGGCTGGTGTGAATAACTTGACATCACACATCACAACCGCTACAAAAGCAAGCTTGAAGGTATGGCTCACTGTGGGGTACTCAGTCATCTACTAAAGACACGATTAAAGGAGAAGCCAGGGCAGTTACACAGATTGTCTCCACCACACAAGTGTGTCAAACTGGAGCCCACAGCACAGATGGCCAAGCCACATAGGCACGAAGTGTGGAAGGCACACAAGCTCTGAGCTCAGACAAGCCTTCTTCTGGAGAAGAACACCTAATGACTCTGACTCCTGAATCTCCAGACTTGCAAATGGGATTTGGTAGGAGGATCTAGAGAGTTTAGAACTTCAGAATCTCATGGAAGCAAGCAGTGGAAATCACTTCACAGGCACGAATACTTCTGGATTCATTTCCTACAGTGGCCCAAGCAAAGTACCACAAACTGGTGGCTTACAACAGAAATTTATTCTCGCACAGTTCTGGAGCGGAGAGGTCCAAAATCAAGGTGTTGGCAGGGCCACGTTCCCTCTGAAATTCTGAAGGGTAGAATCCTTCCTAGATTCTTCTAGTTTCTGGTGGAGGCCACCCATTCTTCACTTTCCTCGGCTCACAGCCACATCACTCCAATCTCTGCCTCTGTCGCCTCTGAGGTTAGGACTTCAATATACCTTTTGGGAGGGACAGAGTTCAACCCACAACGATTCATTTTACATATACTCTGTAAAAAGAGGTAAAGAGAAAAACTGCCTCCTAAATAGGACAGTCACCTCGGGCCTCGGTTTTCCTGACTCACATACATGGCAGGCACCACAAACAAATAGGAAGGTTGTCCACCATCCTCGGAGTCTGCAGCAAGCTTGAACTGAGCCTGGGACACATTTAATGCCTTTCCATTTGCTCTTCTATCATGAGATTGGAAACAAGTAACTACACCCTGAGTTTTAGAGGGTTTCTTCTGGGCAAAGGAAGTGCCTCCATTTCAGGAGTGATCGGCCTGCCTCATCCGGGCAACTCTTTCATGGCCAGGGCAGCTGGCACCACCCACCTAACACAGCACCTGCACAAAATCCTAGGTGTGAATTTGAAACAATAAACTCATGAGAACCACTTGAAAAGTTGGTATACAAGGCTGACACGAAAGGATCACACAGGCTCCCCCAAAGGTGCCCAGAGAGTCTCAACGGAAGAGACAGAAGAAAAAAGGTAAGCCAACACCTCATTACGCAGTCACAAATTGTATAATTTGACACATGCCCTGGCTTCAAGGACGTTACAATCTTTAAGGGACAAAGGACACAAGTACATATGACTTCAGTACATAATAGACTGTGGGACTATGGAGACAGAAAGGGTCACGGGACAGAGGCAGAAAGAAAGTCAGATGCATAACCAACACAGAAACCAAGCCACACGATCAGCCCCCTTGTGGTATGTGCTTCCTTGGCAATGTCTGTGCACCTTCTGTGACAATGTCACTCAGGATTTAGAATGACAGGGTGACAGAATAACTCCCAATTCCCTGATGAATCATGGCACCATTGTGGTTTCTTCTTTTACCTTGTTTCTTAAGCTAGACAGAAATTTATGTTTTGATTATTCCCTGATAATTCATGTCATAATAGCAATAATTAGAACTTCACAGTTGCTTTTTTTCTCCAGTTTTTGATTTCACAGCCTAAAAAAATGTGTATAGCTTTTGAGAACTATTTTTGAGAAAAATATGGTGCAGAAACCATAGAATATGCAACTTTGTCACCACAAATTTGGATGCTGTAACAGAGGAAGAAGAAAGCTTGAAATACTAATAGGTCAAAGCATCATGGCTTCTTGCTTTTCATGATCTTCTGCCACGTTAGGAACACCCCTAGATGGACTCGATGAGCATGTTGCACTAAAAGGAGGCAGAGGCAGAGAGCGAGGGCACCTGGTGACTCCACCAGTCATAGTCATATTGGTCAGCCTGGCCTGTGTCTGTGTGCGTGTCTGCACACACACTCACGCTCGCTCATGGTTCCCCCACCCCAGGCCCCAGTGAGGCACTTCATCCAGGCTGGGCCAGGGTCCCTCCTCTGGGAATCTGGAGTTAAGGGAAGCAAAGGATGACAGAGACAGAGACACGTTTGAGGCTGGATCATCACTTGGGTGGTCTCATTCGTCCCTGGTTCGGCTTGCCCTGTAGACAGAGCAGCAGAAAGACCCAGTCTGCCAAGAGAAAAGAATGAAGAACTAACAACAGACCAGAGATGGGCAGAACATTCCGTGGGTTTGGGCCAAATTTCCCATTCCTGTAATGATCATTTCTGAGTCTCAGCCCCGTCCCTTAAGTTCTATTAAATGTATCTACCAGTTGTTAAATATAAACTGAGGCATATTTAAAAATTTTTAAGAGTTTGTCTGAGCAAAGATCATCTTGAATCAGGCAGCAGAAAACCAGAAGTGGTTAGGAGCATCCACTGACAGGAGCCGGTGGGAGAAAAGGCAGCAGCAAAGCCAGGAAATGATTGATTGGCTAGAGCTTAAAGCCTTGCTGGCTGTTGGTTGTCCCTAAGTTTCAATTTAGGCATTTTAGGCTTAGATTTTGTTTGCTTAAGTAACTACTAAGCCATTAGTCTCACTGTAGTCTAATGCCCCTCCCCCTATTTAATTAATTGAACCCTGTGCCCTTATGATTAATTCCCCCTTTTAAACTTAAGTTGCTTTTGTTACTTGAAACCAAGAAACCAATACAGTACAGAACTGTTGCAAAAAGTCCTGGGTGTGTAAGTTGTAGCAAAAAGTCCCATGAACAGGGCGCCTGGGTGGCTCAGTTGGTTAAGCATCCGACTCTTGATTT
>NW_027551347.1:0-3615 GCF_008692635.1 Crocuta crocuta
TTTTTTTTTTGATCATTAAAAAAATACATTCCATGGCATATGCCTATATAAAACACAATCAGTTATTTTCCTCCACATTTCACTGGTTTGAATGAATGGAAGTTCTTTCTCATTTGGACTTGCTTAGTTATCATGAAATAAGTAATTGAAAATAGAAGATAGGAAGAAATCTTAGGCGTGCAGAGTATTTTTCTTCTTTAAATGTACATTTTAGCATTTTGTGCATGCACTGAGTACTAAGAAAACTCTGAAACGCAGAATTAATCTATTATGACTTTGTAACATCACATCTATTTGCTATTTAAAGAAAAGGTTTGGGTCTTGACACCTTAAAATTTATGAGACTATAAATATTCTTATTTATTCAGGTGCACATAAAAGGCAAACTCTAAGAAAAAAAGTCCTAACCCCCTTTACTACTCTTTTTCTGCATAGATGTGTGTTGCAGAAAGGAAGTCTTGGCATTTATAACAACTTCGCGTGTTTGGTGGAGATTCCTGAACTTCCCCCCCACCCCCAGTGACCTATTTTGCTGTTTGCAGACAAAGTTTAATATCAGTTCTTTTTACTAACTGATGAAATGGCTACATGGGCAAAGCTCTGAAGGAAAAAGAGAAAGAAAAGCATAGGTCTAGGGAGGGAGGATGGAAAAGAGAATATGATGGGTCAGGAGGAAGGGGTGGGATCTGACTCAGGTTTCTGTCACACAGGAGAATACATTTCCTGGGGCAGGAGCACGAGGCAGGGGGTGCTGGTCCTGGCAGGAAAGGGGTCCTGCATCTGGGCGGTGGGCCTGAGTGACCGCACTGAGCTGCCTGTCCTGTGGTGGCCTTAGGGGTCTACATCAGGAGGAGGATCCAGTCTAACGCATTTGCAGTCAAAGGGAAGGTACAGGGCTTTGCAGATGTGCAAGTTCGCTCATTCAGGTAGAACATGGAGATCCAGGTGGATTCATCGTGATGAGTCTAGACTTAAGGCTGGGAAGATCCAGGGTGCAAACCTCCTGGGGTTCTCCGAGCCATGCTTATCCCAGTGGGTAGGGACTTTTCAAGCCATTTTACTTGGAACACTGCCAAGCGATGGGGGAGGCAGAACTGGCTGGGCTCTGAGATTCGAACAAACGCTGCTTCAACCATAAAAATTAGTTTTATTTTATTTCTGAATAAGTGTGTGTGGGGGGGGAGGGTTGTGTGGTATTTGACAGAAAAAGGCATTCTGTTACTAAACTATTAAAAAGCTAGGATCTTCCTTCAGAAGGTATTTCTCCAGCCTGATGCTAAAAAGAGGCCAAAGGCTGCTCTGGTGGGAGCTAAGCTTGTCCTTGTGTCTGAGAATGGATGGGCTCCCCCCATCTTTCAAGGAAGTCATTTTGGCCCCAGCTGTCACCCCAGTGGCCCCAGTGGTCACCGATATCACGATGAGCCATGGAAGAGGGACAAGGAGGAGATGCTTCCTGGAAGACAAAGGTGAGGTTATAGGAAGTGATAAAGAAAGGATCACTAATAGGTTAGTGCTCTTTAAGAAGAGGCCACAACTGTGTCATTTGACCACTAGCCCAATAGCAGTCAGAGGACACACGTCACGTGGGGCAAATGAGCAAGTTTCCATCTCCTCTAACTGATGTTTATGTCCAGAAGGGCAGGTATTTTATTTATTTCACTCAGCTTTTGGCCCATAGGATTTGCCACGTGACCGGCCAATAAAACTGAGTCAGCTCTGCGCAAGGAATTGATTTTGACTCAGCCAAGAAACCAGACCCAGTAGCTTGATCAAGGTTAATTAATAACTTGATTCAGGTTATGTTTCTGTTTTGTGTTGATGACAGGGAAGAGAGGCCTTTGCAGATCACCCACCCCTGGTCTCACCCCGTTACCTCTTACACACGGTCCTGTAGGCCCAGCCAACTTGAATGAGTCATCACCCAGAATGAAGGCACTCAGCACTAGTGATTACACAATGAACTTTGAAGACTGCAGACCCCTAACTGTGGAAGTCCAAAGACCACCATCATAAGCGTTGCTCGAGTGTAAAACAAAATATGCAGGCTCTCAGGCCTCACCTAAAATCTATTGAATGAGGATTTCTGGGTGGACTCTAGAATACACATTTACACCAAGCCCCAGAATGTCTTAGGCACTCTAACCTTTAAGAACTATTGCTTTAAGGCCGAGGATGGCTCACATACGAAGCTTTAAATCTGGAGCAAGATGGTTCCACATTGCCCTCCATGCCGTTATTCTTGACTGAATAACAAAGACTCTAGAAATTGTATTGCAGGGGAATTACTGTGTCTCAAGAATTGCTTTACTGGTGGTGGGGCAGGGGATACATCTTAGGGTAAGACCAACCTGTGATTGTTCACTGGGAGAACGGAGAGGAAGGGAAATCTGAAGACAGGGAAGAAAGATTAGAAATTGGGGTGTGTGCATAAAAGGATCCCCTAGAAAAGAGTGTTTAGTTCTTTTTCCCATTGGACTCTAGGAACAGTTATATTTGACATCCAGATTTAACCACTCCCTGGTTAACTCCCGTGCTTTCCTGAAGGCTGTTAAAGACACACAGTGTAGTTTACATGGGGAAATTAGGGGCAGAGTCATCAAGTGTGGCTTCCCTCAAGCCATCTTGCGGAAGAGGCCAGTGTGTCTGAGGCAGGGTTAGTTAAAAGCTGCAGCTTACCGAAGTTCCAGCAAGGGTCACAGGGTAGTGGGTGGTTCCACAGCATGACAGTAAGGGGAACACAGCGAGGACAACAGCCCTCAACCCTCACTGTCCCTACCCCACTCCTATTTTTTCTTTAACTTCAAGCAAGTTTTTATTTCTACTGTTCTTTAAAACTGCTCTTGTCAAGGTCACCAGTGACATCTAAATTGAGAAATTTAATGATAATTCAAAGGTCTCCTCTTTGATCCATCATTAGGCATTTGACACAGTTGACTATTCCCTTCTCCAACATCTCATTGCTGACTTCCAGACCAGCATTCAAACTCGGTTTCCCTGAACCCTCACTGGGTGCTCCTTTAAATCCTTGTTAGTCATTCTTTCTCAATATTGGCATGACCCATGGCCCAGTCCTTGGTCCCTTCACTCGACTCATGGACAGTGACTCCCAGTGTATTTATCTCCAGCTCCAGCCTCTCCTCCCTTGTAAATCCTAGTGCTGACTATCCATTAGTCTGATCTGAAATCAGACTAATTTAACACATCCAAACTATACTTACCTTTCCTCCCTCCCTCTGCTGCTCCAAACATGCTCCTCCTCAGCCTTCCTGTGTCTCTAACCTAGCCCGGACCCTTCCTCCTTCTCACAGCCCATATCCAGTCCTGTTGGCTCTGCAGCAAAATATACTCAAGATGTTCCCATGTCTCACCATGACCACCCTGGCCCAAACCACTATTATCTCTCACCTGGATTTTTGCCATAGATCTAGACGATACCTAAGTGGCTTGCTGTTTCTACCTTCACCTGTTGTAGTAAAGGATTAACTCAGCAGGTCTGGGTTATCTAAACCCTGCACATTTTATTTTATTTTAAAATTTATTTATTTATTTATGATAAATAATAGGTCTGAGGAGGGACAGAGAGAGAGGGAGAGAGAGAGAATCTCAAGCAGGCTC
>NW_027551348.1:0-3623 GCF_008692635.1 Crocuta crocuta
TACTGTAGTCCCTGGAACCATGGAATAGTTTACCTGACATGGTGCAAGGGCCTATGGTAATAGTCTTAGATGTTGAGGTAAGCAGATTGTCCTGGATCATACAGGTGGGCTCAATGTAATCATCAGATCTTTAAAAGTAGAAGAGGAAGGCAGATGACGAGGGCAGATACCATGTGCAAAAGACTAGGCCAGCTTTTGCTGATATTGAAGATGGTGCAGGGGCCAAGAGCCAAGGAATGCATGTGGGAAAAAGTCAAGGAAACGGATTCACCCCTAGAGCCTCCAAAAGGAACTCAGTCCCGAGGGCCCTTTGATTTCAGCCCAGTGAGACCCGTGTAGGGCTTCTGATGTCTGGAAATGTAAGAGAATAAATCTGTGTTAAAGCCATCATGTTGGTGGTAATCTGCCACAACAGCAACAGAAAACTAAACGCTATGAAATGTCAGTGCACAGTAGAGATTTTGAATACAGACTTTGAAAATGGACCAGGATTCCATTTCAATTCAACCACTTACAAAACATGGTGTTTGAAGTGAGTAACTTAACTTCTCTGAAGCTTCATTTACTCCAGTTAAATGACAGACCTTTCAAGGTGCTACAGAGGGTGTGTATGCTGGGCCCTAGCACCTGTGTATGACCCACAGATTCCTAGAGGAGAACAGGATTCGTCTGTGCTGTGTTTTCTGTTCTGCTCTGGACCAGCCCAGGTGGTCACACTGATCTTGAGACCTCTATGAAGCCCTAGGGCAGAGACAGCCACGCTGATGTTTTTCTTATAATTCATCTGCTAATAACTTGCCGTATGAAATGCTTTGTCCTGAGGTCAAGTCCACCGGTTCAAGGTCTATATACTTGATACACTCATGATTAACATCAGGCTTATTCCTACCATTAAGACCAAAGAGAGACGTCTCCTATGAGTCCTCCACGTCTTCTAGCAGAGAAATGTGTTTTATAGGCCAATGGAGTCACACTCACAGAAGCAGGTCAGAGCATTTCTACAGGTCACTACATGTGGTCCCCATATGTGACCCTCTACTGAGCTGGCTAGCATCAGGCCTGTATAAATTTAAGGAGGTGCTGTCTGTACCCTCAGAAAGAAATGTTGCATGGTGATGTTTATAGCCAGAGAAACTGAACTCTAATTACTTTAGAGAAACACAGGTAAATTCTAGAAATTATCCCCAATGCTGCCTGGCCTTCTTCAGTCAAACCTTGCCTCTTTGGGGGTTCCCAGAAGATGAAAAATTGAAATTACACAGGCTCTCTTGACTTTAATAATTTGCAAAATTCCTCCCCTTGCCCTTCCCCCCAAAGGACAAGCACTAAATACCTCTGTGGTACCTGAGCCCCAAGCACCAAGCTCAGCTCAGCAAAATGTTAATTTACCTTCCTCACATTAAAGGAGCTTAGCTTCTGCCTGCCAGGGAAGGGGGTGGGGAACGAAGGTAAATGGATGTCTGAATGGCTAACAGCCTACACTTGCACAAACAGACTTTAAGCAGAAACATATGAAAATAAGATTCCCTATTAATCTTTAATAGGGTTGCAGACTTCGTAAGGAAAATTATGTTCAATAGTAAATATACACTAGGTCGTTTTTCTTCCAGGCAAGTTGTTTTAAGGTCAACAGAGACTTTGAGCTCAGCAAACAACTAGTCCCTAATATCTTCCTTCTTGGATGGGGCAATGCTCAGGAGACAGGGAATTGCGGTGTTATGCATCAAAAGAATAAATCACTTATTCCTTTGCCATCAGATGTTAATTCTCCCTTTTCCAGAAAATCTAAAACTCTCTTTAGTAATCCATTCTCACATTGCACATCCTCTGGTCAACAGCCACCCTACCCCCACAGTCCCAGCTCCATTTTCCCTAAAGCTCTCAGCTGAATTTAAAACATTTCTCCTTTTATTCTTTAGGGCCAAGGAGCTGCTTTCCATGGTCCACGTAAATTGTTTTCTAGTAAACTGTCCCCTCAACCACTCTATCCAACCAGGTGACCTTAGGGCTTCTTATGACCCACTCACAGTGCTTTCTAGGGGAGTTGCTTCCTAGCTCTGCCCCACTGGCTCTGAGCCCCAAGGAGGGCAACCACTTTGGTCTTCCTGCCCACATGTTCTCTCCTATATTTCCTATTTTACGTCTTCACCTTGTTCACAGTCCTGCCTCCACCATAACAAAATGGGCACCCAGGAATGGCTTGATGTCTGGCATCAAGTAAATGTTTGCTAAGTATTCTCTGAATGAGTGAGCAAATGAATGAATGAGTGAATGAATGAATCAATGAATGAATCCAAGTGCCACACACTGTGGCTCCAATCACCTACATATCGATCTTCATCACGGACGTCTTGGTGTTCGGCACAGAGGAGGAGAGGAAAAAACAGCAGCCCGTGTCTAACTGCCCCAGACATGGTACTAACAACAACCGCATATACTTAGACACAGTCACTGTTGTAATGCTTCCAAGGCCTGCATCATTTAACACACAACAGCCTGACCACCAAGGGCTAGTCTTATTTTACAGTGGAGGACACTGGGATCCAGAAAGGTCAGCAACCAGCTAAAGTCATGGAGCTTGTAAGAGTTAGAGCCAGATTTTGAAAAGAAAACCACAGATTCTTAAGCTCCTACTAACCCCCCACAACGCTGATAGAGGAACGAATGTTCAACTTTTAAACTTTTGTTCTTGGACTTTTGCCGCCATTTTGATGTGAATTGTGTGCTTGAGCAGCCCAAATCTGATTTAAGTGGATATAAGTGTTATTTACTAGGTCCAATAAAGTGTAATGACAGAATTAGTGGGCATTCTTTTTGTTTAATAGTGCTTGCAGTTTAAAAACATAAAAAAATAATATCTGTTGTTACTGTTCAGCAGGGCTAAATGCAATCCCACGCCACAGCTCTGTGGTGAAATCCCTCACTGAACGACTTCCCTCACTGAGCACCATCCTCCGCGGGCTGTGTACATAGTCACCCCAGAAGGTGCCGCTGAAATCAGAAAATGAGGGGTACAAAAAGTGGGGCACTCCAGGCCCACAGGGAGAAGTCAGCAACTCCCCCAGCCAGCCTTTTCCTGACCTGATAGAACATTCCTGAGGCTGGAGGCAGAAGGCATCTGGCAGGAGCTGGCCTTCCTGGGACCATCTCCTTGGGTGCCTCCCCTGGAAGAGCACCACGTGTGTGGAGGCTTCCCAGAGCTTGTGGGTACGGGGCGTAGTGGGAAAGGACAGGAGCCCTGACGTCAGACCATGGGTTCAAATCTCCACTGCCCCTGCTGCCAAGTTTCATCTCTGCATCTCCCCACGTATAAAAGGCGGAGACACTAACAGTGCCTCCACCACAGGGCTGCAGAAGGATTAAGGCCTGGAACCCACTGCTTGGCACAGAAAAGGGCTAAATATGAATGTTACTGTTACGACTGTCAGGGTGCATTCAATGTTGACTCTTTCTCTCCAACCACAGGTCTAGGAGCAGGTAATGGGGCAGGTGTCTCTCCTCCTTCGCATGAAAGGGCAAGGTCAGAGAATCAAGTAGATGATCAGGACTCTCAGCCAGCGAGGGCCACACTCTGCATGCAAAGGACTTGGGCTGGGTTCTGAAGCCACCTGAGGCCATCACGC
>NW_027551349.1:0-3455 GCF_008692635.1 Crocuta crocuta
TTATATGGAAACCAACTTGACAATAAACTATGTGTAAAAAAAAAATACCGTTTTTAAACTTAGCATACATTTTCTTCTTTTTTTCTTTTTATATTAGTGTTAAGAACATAATGATATATGCTTCAAGATGCATCTTAAATAAATATCTTAAACATATCTTAAATATAATATGCATGTGAATATATATATTTATATTTACATACAAATATACAGCAATCTTGGTTGATCACCTGATAAACTACCACTTAATAATCATTATTTAAAGTTTTTTTATAAGTAATAACAATACAAAATGATCGCAAAGCCATACTTGGCAGCAAAAAATGGGTTTTCTTTTTCTCTCTACAGAATAACTTGAAATCTGTATCATTCTTTAGAATTCCACGTCTTTAGAGTAATTTAAAATGAAGTATGTGCCCTAAAAGAATCAGAGATATGGAGAAAAAAATTATGGTCAAAGAAGTATATCTTTTGTTTATATGAAGCAACATGAAGTCTACACTAGAGAAGTTAAATCTGTAATAATAAATGTATGTAATATTAATTATAAAAATATTTATCAAGTAATAACGATTCTGAATAAATTTTATAGTACAGCATCAGGTGAAAAAGATATTTAAATAATAAATGCAATGTTAGATCAAAATTTTAAAAAGAATTACATGAGAAATGATATTAAGTAAAAAGCAAAATATTAAATCGCAATTATCTATCAGAAGTGCTCTTTTTATTACACTTTTTTTTGATTCTTTATTTAATGTATTTTATAATCAGTGAGAACCTACATGAATCATAGTGAATCCACTTCATTTGCTATCAAATGACTTTGATTGTTTTCTGCAATTAAATACAAAAATATGAGTTATCCGTGAAATCCTAAATGTTTTTAAAGCCTTATACGCTAATACATATTGAATACTTAAAATAGTACTATGGCATTTGCCCTGTTGTACTTAAGAGAATGCAGAAATAGTATTCAATTTTCAAAGCCAACAAAATTTTTTTATGTAATTAACTGAGGCTTTGAAACCTGACAAGTTAGGATCAGACTATAATTTACAAAAGACACCCCTGATCGTAGATCAGCAACACTTTCTTGTTCTGTAATGTCTGTCCTCTAAAATTAATGTCAAGTGCATCAGAAAAGCCTTGCTGACTTAGAAATACCTATATAGGATTCTAATCTTTAGTTATGAGCCATTGAATATTAGATCAAGAAATATTTTAATTTTTGTCCTCAGTGGATTTTTATATTAGAGTGAATTTAGTCTGGGAAACAAGATAAACTGAGTGACTAAAAACTCTTATGACCTCTCCTTTCCCATTGAGTGGGAAGAAGCGAAACTTGATTATGTTTTTCTTAATGGTGAAAGTACTTGCCTTGCCCTGTAACTTACTAGGTCTGATTTTTGCACCTGCTGTCATATATATGAATATTCTCAAATGGAGCAGTTGATAGTTTCATTAAAGTAACTTGACCTGATAATTTTGTTGTGAATATTTTTTCTTTTGCTTAAACACAAAATAAATGTATAATTCTTATAAAATAGCAAAACTCATGTAGGCTTCCATAACCATTATATGAACAACCTCCTTCACTTACTTTTCTGATGTATTCTACCAAATCAAGATTCCTATTTAGAATTTATGTTTTGCATGAAGAAATGTCTTCATGAGGTCAAACTATATACATTGAGTTGTTCCTAAAGATTATGTTTAAAGCAGGAAATGCAAGGTTGAAACGTTTTGAATTGTAACTTTATTTTCAAAAAAAGTAGTGAAAGATAACAAGTTTTTCATTAACTGAACACTTTTATCTGGAAATCCTCTCTTCTAAAAGGAAATAACTCAGGTATATTTCATTATAATTATGGATAAATATTCTTCTAGGGATCATTTATCTCAAGGCCTACGAAATCTCCTACTGTTAATTTTCCTAGTACTTGAGTAGCCATACTCATTTGGCTTAACCTTTTTAAGGTCCCCTCACCCAAATGGAAAAATACTGAGATTTAAGGCAGAGAAAAGTTACTGATGCCTTACAGAGTTTCAGCAATCAAAAAACCAAACAGCCATGAACTTTGGGTGATAATGAGGTCTTAAAACAGGTTCATCAGTTATAATAAATTTACCGCTCTGTTTAGGATGCTGATAATGAAGAATGCCACACATGTTTGGGGTCAGAGGGTATATGGAAATCTTGGTATCTTGCATTTAATGTTAGTGTAGACCTCAAGTTGTTATGAAAATAAGGTCTACAGGTGTACTGGTTGGCTCAGTTGGTTGAGCATCTGACTTCGGCTCAGGTTATGATGTCATGGTTCATGAGTTCGAACCCCACATCTGTTCACTGCTGTCAGCACATAGCCCGCTTCAGATCTTCTGTTCCCCTCCCTGCTCACTTTCTCTCTCTCTCTCTCTCTCTCCCTTTCTCTCAAAGATAAGTAAAACATTAAAAGAAAAGAAGGTCTATTAACATTATATATGTATGAATATGTATGTGTGTGTATATATATGTGTATATACTTATACACATATATGTAAACATTAAAAAATTCAAGCAAAACCAAATTTGTATGCTTAAGAGAGATCTGTCCTTCTCTTTTGAGAACATCCAATACAGAATGTCTTGCTTAGTCACATATGCAGTGAAGAATAAATATGTTTCCTTGATTTCTTCACTAAATTATGAGTTGAGTTATTGTAGGGATTTTAATATTCTTTAAGTCAATTCAGTACAACTCTTTATATGATTTTAGAGACCATGTAGAGTGTAATTGACTGAATTCTCTATTCTTTAGGTAAAGAAAATGTATTCTGAATATTTTCTAGTGACTTGTTGACAGTTTAGGTATCAGCATGTCACGTGAAAGAAATAGCTATGAAAAAGTTGGTCCTATATTTGTTGTCATTCTCCATATTGAATAATACCCCCCAAATTTTTCTCTACCTCTTTAATTCAAGGCTTTGTGAAATAAGTCTATACATGGAGAGGTCTACTTTGGAATGTGATAAGCTATAACAATACAGTTCTAGCTTTCTAAATTGTATGAGCTATTGAAAGAAGTTAATTTGTGATTCATATTTTTTCTCATTTTCCCCTGCAGTCAATATGCAAATGCTCACTTTGCTCTTTTTTGTTTCTAGGAAAAAAAAACCCAAAATTGCATCATAGCAACTTTCTACCAAAGGCAACTGACACTCTTATTTAATGTCATTTGTATTCTTTAACTGCACAAGCCTTTGAAGTTTCTGATTATTTGTATAGCTCTAGATTCTCAAAGAAGTCGTATATTCAATGGGATATCCAACTGGCGGTTTTATCCAAGTCATGTCACCTTAATTTATTTTATAAATACTTGTTGATAAATTTTGTTTTATAAAACTTTTGTTTTATTTAAAAAAATTATACACAGTTGGGGCGCCTGGGTGGCTTAGTCGGTTAAGCGTCCGAC
>NW_027551350.1:0-3629 GCF_008692635.1 Crocuta crocuta
ATTTCCACAAAAAGAAAACATTCAGATAGTGTCAGAAAGTATATGAAAATGTTCCATCGTCATTAGTCAAAAATATCAATTCAGAGTGTATGCGTGTCCTTGACATTGAATCTGGTCAAATACCCTATTGTTAAAAGAAAACAAGTATATGGAAAACAGAGTATGTCCATATAAAATGCCTGATAATACTTTTTGACACATTTTTTCATGAAAAATATTCATACGGATACAGATTAAAGTGAAGTTTTAAAGTTTCTAAAATATAAATTTAAATGTAAAATATCTATGAAAGAATAAAAGCTTATCAATAATTTTCTACATTAAGAGATAGCTGAGTCTGGTGAATTACATTTGGTGGTGTTGCAAAAACTGAATTATTAGTTAAAAATTCTAATTCCACTGGGTATTTATAAAGATTTTATAACTTAATTTTACAAAAATTGATAATTCGCAAATACCAGGTCTACAATTAAAGTTTACCTATGTCTACTAGATGGTTGTCTCATGTTCCATTATCACCTCTGAAACCCTAACAAGGACAAAGCGTTTTATATTTTTTAAGTTCCCCTTTTAAATAATTAATTTTTACATTTATTTATTATGAGAGCAGCGGGGATAGGAGGGTGGAGTAAAGGAGACAAAGAATCCCAAGCAGACAGCACTTTCAACAAGGGCATAAATGGGGCTAGAACCCAAAAAATTTGAGATCATGATCTGAGCCAAAATCAGTGGTAGTAGGCTCAAAAGAGTGAGCCACCCAGGCACTTCTAAGTTTCCTTTTATTTAAAATTAAAATGTTTACAAACTAAAACAATACCAAAATATTTTCTAATCAGGCACTTTATATCTCATTTCTGTCCAAATTTTGTAAAAAATTCTCTGTCAAATTTTCTACCTGTTATTCTGATGTTTCCATATTCTTAAGTATGTAATCTCTTTTCAATATTCATCAATTTCCAGCATTAAATATAATAACTCAATTATTCCACACTCTGCTTTTTTGACTTTTTTTATATACACTCTGATAGAGTCTTACTGAATTCTTAGAGCAATCTTACTTAAGTTTTAGTGTCAACTTGATAAAGTAAATATCCTTTGCTGTTAATTCACTAGTGTTCCAGCACTGAGCACCCTGTCAAGTACTACCTTTTATTTTTCCTCAAGTTAGTATTAGCCTCTATTTTCTCATTTGCATGACTTCCATCAATTGCTCTGGTATATGTCTCCTCTATGACCCATTTTTATGTAATATGTTTTCCATATATTCAAAACCAATTATTTCATTGTATAAATAGTGGTCTCTTTTTACTATCACTTCATCTCATGCATAAATTTGGCAATTCTGTTTCTTGGTTTCTGTGTTGAATGTCCTATACTCTGTGATTTTCCATTGTTTTGCTGTGGTCTTTTGTTGAATTACATCTCCTTATAACTTGCCAAAATGAATGTAGCCATGGTATATGTTTAATCCTTGACTGAAAAAATTATTATGATGCCATAAAATTCCGTTTAAAGTTTAGCTAGATAAATTTGAACTTGTTATTTTTGAATTTTGAAGAATTACTAGACAATGTCCATGCAGTTATATGGACTATTTGTGGGAGGACTTCAAAATATTAACATCTCAAAGCCTTAGGAGGGAACTCTCTCCATGTCTGGGTAAAGAACCCCAGGGAGCATCTTCTGAAATGAATCTTCCCTATCTGTTGTTGCACATTTTCCTTCTTTTCATGGTGTCCTAGTAAGGTTCAGGTAAGTGGGAACTTTCAATCACTATGTTGAGTCTCAACATATAACTATTAATTTCATCAAATGCCCAAATCCAGACTTGTCCAAATTCTCTTGTTCCCTTTTTAAAATGAAATATCAGTTCAGAATGACTGAGGATAATAAAGATGCAATGGTTAATATAAAATATCTGGGGATATTTATTGCTTACATGTGGGTTTGAAGTCTCTGAACTCAGCAAAGATACCAATTCTAAAATCATCACTGTTTATTTTCACTGGAAATGTTCTGAATAGCTGAAGTAGCTATTACTGTCTTTTAAAGTAGGACCAAACACAATGATAGAGGTGAGGAAGTTTCATTTGTGGAAGTTCCGCTTGCATACTCTTGCTTACATAGTCACATGTCAACTATTTCTGCTTTATTTTTTCAGTTATTTTCATTTATAATGGAATTCTTGTTCCCTCCCCACTTGACTGTTTCTTTGATATCACCAAAGATATCGTGGGTGTTTCAGGTTTCAAGAATATTTTCTGTTCTTCAAACATAGAGATAGTTTACATCAACATTTCATAGCAAGTTAGTAACTGCCCCTCAATTGAAAATTCGTATCATTCATTTTAATAAAGAGGTGTCAAAATGATACTCATTCACAAAATGAGACAAGTCTTCATAACAACTACTGTTTCTGATAGTTGCTTGTTTTTGCCCTCCCTGCTCACATGGATTGTCTGTGGTACTCCTCTTGTCTTGTCTCAGCATAATTTTTGGACTTGGAGTCAGGTCTGAGGCTAATAGAAAAAGTAAAAACTAACTGAAATCTGAGTTTGCTCCAATAACAAGTTCTACCTAGCATTCTCTTTTACTTTGTTAGCTATTGCAACAACAAAGGGATTATATAGATTTGCTTTTTTTTCCATATTGTTTTTCACTTCCTTAAGGTCTAGTGAACCAACTCCCAGATGTTGGATGCATCATTTCTAAATTCCATCGATAATATTATGTTTAGAAAATGTTCTCAATAAATCTGCTATTACACAACATGATTGACTGTCTCGCCCAGCTATTAAGACTTCCAAAACTTTGGCCCTTTAATTCTTTATCTTTTCAAACTACATGTTCCTAAGCATTTCTCCAATGCCAAGAGTTTACTTAATAATCCAATAAAATGCGGCCCTAATTATCCAAAACTGTGCTGATCCAACAAGTTAATGCTTAGTCCCAGAAGATTATTCTGACGTTAGGCACAAGCCACCAATGAGATCATGAGGCCATCCCTATTATTTCAGGAAGATTCAAAGTTCAGGGGATCCCTTAACTCCTCTAAGGTTTGGTACTTGTCTAGAACAACTCATAGAACTCAGGAAAGAGATATATGTACAATTACAGTTTTATTACAAAGGATACATCCAAAGAACAGCCAAATGGAAAAGATAAGTGGAGCAAGATATAGGGAAAGGAAGGTATACAAAGCTTTCATTCTCTTCAAGCAGGGCACTCACCTAGAACTTCATTGTGTGCACTCAGCTGAGATTATTTTAGTCTCATTGTTTTTGAATGTTTGTAGAAGTTTCAAAATATAAGCATGAGTGATTATATCATTGACAATTGGTAATTGGAAAACTGTAACCCACTCACCTTCGTAGGTTGGGGAGAAAGTAATGTATACAATTCTAATCCTCCAATCACATGGTTAGTCCACTAAGGACAAACCTCTACTCTGAAAATAACCTGGGGTTCCACCTTGAGCCACCTCAGTATCACAAACTTACATCTTGTCAAAAGGTTTTGTTATATATATCAGAAGACTTTTACATCACTCAGAAAATTCTAAAGGTTTAAGGAGTCTGTTGCAATTCTGTACTCCAATAATAAGCCAACAGAAAGAGAAATCAAGAAGT
>NW_027551351.1:0-3628 GCF_008692635.1 Crocuta crocuta
GGGGGGGGAGGAGGAGGGGAGAGAGACTGAATGTGTGTGCATTGAGGTGGGAGTCAGTCACTGGCCATGAAAGTTTTTGTCTTTTTCTGACTGTAAATAAAAGGAGAGGCTTTGAAAGTCTTAGTCTTTTTCCTCTTTAGCTCTAACATCTTAAAATTCAGCGAAATTTGTCCCAGGAGAATTTAAAAGAAGAAATAACGAGTTCACAAGTGCTTTCAACAGCTCAAGCTTACAGAGAACTCCAGACCCACAAGAAAAAAGAAACCTTTCAAATCCTTTCTCACAGTCCACAATAACCCACCCTTTCAGGTAGAATGTGCTGGCTGTGAGGGACTCATTGTGTCTGTTTCCATGAACTTTGCCCTTGAGTGATCTTCCCAGTGACAAGACTGCCGCCCAGAGGGGATGCCGGGAATGGGTGTGCTTTGCGGCTGGCCCTGGGTTGGGGAAGAGGGGCCTGGTAGCGCCTCCGTTTCTTCATCTTGCAGCCCTCCCATCCATTCCTGACTGCACTCTTTGCAGATTTCCTTGACCATGATAAGGACAGTCAGGAAAATGAAGGAACAAATGGACGCAGGTGTGGAAAAGTGGGAACCAATATGCCGAGGCTCTCCCCAGTAGACATATTCAGCTCCACCTTGTTCATTCCTGGATCCGCCTCCTGGATTCACCCAACAGCTGCATCTCAGACCCTCAAACACTCTCACCCGAAGACGTTGTAGCCCAAGTGGGAGGGCTTTGCTCTAGTTTCTGTTACACACATAGCTTGGGGAGTAGGAAAGGTCGGGGAGTGGGGATTGATCCCCCAGAAATTTCCCTCCTGGCAAAGCTAATTAGGCTCACCATTGGTCTTGCCAGCACTCAGCTCTATCCAGTGCAAGGACCAGCCCAGGTCCCGACCCCACTGGGTAGATTACAGAATTTATGTAGAACTCTGGTCTCTGAGGTGGACAAGGCACAGGCCAGAGATGTAGCCTAAGAACATACATATTTGGATCTAGTCCAAGAATGATACAGTCCGGCATGACTTAGTTTCCCCAGACTCATGTGTTCATTAATTCCAGTCGAGAAATATGTGTTGTGAGCCTCACTGTACCAGCTGTAATGCTGGACACTGGACTGACTGATGAACAAAAGTGACATGGATCCTATTCTCCACTGGAGTGGTTGGCTTTCCTCCCCTAATGCTGAGGAAATGCCCAGCAGGAGAACGGCTGTGTCTCCTCCCTGCCCTGAGTGTGTGGTCATTGGGTTCACAGCCTTCCCCAGCTCCTGTGCTCCAGGCCCCATCTCTGCTTCTGGCCTGCACTGAGCTCCATCACCCTAACATGCCCATCTGGCTTCTGGCTCTGGGCCTAGGCTTGCTCTTTCAGGTGTACAGCGCCCTCTGTTGGAAGCCTAGACCCAGCACCCTGGCCTTGGGCTAAGACCCCGGGCTGTTCGTGTCTGTAGCCTTTTCTGCTCACGTGAACCCTGCGTGTGTTGTCCACCCATCCACCCAAACGACCACTGCTAAGTGCCAAGCCCTGTTGCAGACGTTGAGGATATAAAAATGGCACAATGGAAACGTGCAGCCTTCTTGTAGATTTCAAGCTCAGCTGCCTTCCCTTGAATGAGAGACCCAGTGTCAGTAGATGGACTGGGGATGGGGTATATTGTAGGTCCTGTAATCTCTTCCAAAGGACCTGGGGCTGAGGAGTCCTCCCGTCAAGTGGACCTTCATCATTGTCCTTTGTCTCCTACAGTTGCCTGTGTAAATGGGCAGGTGTGTCCCTACTCTGACCCTGTGCTGCCTGTGTAAATGGGCAGGTCTGTCCCTATTCTGACCCTGTGCTGCGGGTGGAATAATGGACTGAATTCCGACGGGGAGAAAAACTCCTAACCCCACACCTGCCTCCACCACCTGTAACTCTTGCCTCCCCCTTCTGAATGGGGAGCCGCCTGGTACGGGGCATGACTGAAGAAGGGCAGCCCACTCAGAATCTTCTGCCACCTTCCCCCAGCCAACCATTGTTACTAGGCTCCAGATGTACCTGCTCATCTCTGCCTCAGGACGCGTGTCCGCTGCTGACACCTTCCACCATTTAAAGGCCAACCCACGCACCTTGGTTCTCAGCAATGACCGTGGGGAACCTCATAGCTCTTTCCTTGATCCTACAAGCCTCATAAAAATGCAGGAGTGTGTGCAAGGGGCCCCCCAGAGGCCTACAGGAGTTACCACATCCTCTCAGAATGAATAAGCGGCCTCTTGTGGAGCCACGAGCCCTTGAAGTACCGAGTGCTCCCCAGACCACCAGCTTTTTTGTTGTCCCCTTCTAGCACTTCTGTGGCTTAACTCTTTATTAACTTTCGTCTTAATGGAGCAGCTTTACTGAGCGACGTAATCCACATATGATACAATTCACCCATTTAAAGAGTACAACTCAGTGGGTTTTAGTATATTGCCAGAGTCTCTCAGCCATCATCACGATCACCTTGAGAACATTCTCCTCACCCCAGAAAGAAGCCCCTCCCCCGTTAGCAGTCCTCCCCGGTCCTCCCCAGCCCCTCGCCACCGCTAATCTACCTTCTGTTTCGACGGAAGTCGAATATACAAATGTATATATGGAGTCATGTGACGTGGTGCCTTTTGCATCTGGCTTCTTGCTCAAAGCAAGCTTTTGCTCCTTATTATATGTGCTCTTTAACTAGAGTGATACAATAACTTATTGATCAAACTGGGACTCTCTTACCGCGTGCACACGTGTGTGTGTGCGTGTGTGTTGTGGGGGCGGCGGGGGGGAGGTTGGTGCTCTTAATACCTGTGCTGAAGCAGCAGGCATAAACTGAGGCCATCCCGGCAGAGGGGTGACACCTCCCTTCAGTGGAGAGTGGTTACATAACCCCACCTCATCCCTTCCCTGGTGGAAACTACCAGATCCATCTGGAGCCTCAGGTCTCCCCGGGAACCCAAGTTAATTTACCTCTGGAGTTGCTAATGCTGCTTACAGCTGAAGCATGCTTATGATTTATGGGAGAAATAAGACTAATTTCCCCCCAAGAGATGAGAACTGGCGGTTTTATTTTTCATTCTGGAAGCATGAAATTTGCCTGCATGGGGGGAGAAACTGCAAAAGAAGCAGCCGCAGAGAGTGACGCTATTATGACAGGTGTGGAGGGGATGTCATGAACTAGGGACCATCAGAATGGGACAGGCGGGAGCTTCATTGGGTGGGTCACAGTCGCAGCTCTGAAAGGGGCTGCATAATTATTTACTGTTGTGCTGTTAAGCATGTGCCCGGCACCGTTTCACCTCTCACTGCTACCGTCCCCCCCAGGCTCCTCCTGATCTTCTTGGAACGGGTCTTCAGTGTTTGTGAGCAAACAAAAAATGTACTGTTTTTTAATTATACGTATTTGTTGGGCAGAGGTACAAGTTGTGCCTGTTGCGCAGGACACTCTCACTGAGGCGTCTGACAAAGGAGCAGGGGACGCCGTTCAGCAATAGATGTTTTAAAACTTTTTTTAATGTTTATTTTTGAAAGAGAGACAGAGACAGAGCACCAGCGGGGCGGGAGGGGGTGGGGCAGAGAGAGGGAGACACAGAATCAGAGGAGGCTACAGGCTCCGAGCTGTCAGCACAGAGCCC
>NW_027551352.1:0-3600 GCF_008692635.1 Crocuta crocuta
CTGACAGCTCAGAGCCTGGACCCTGCTTCAGATTTTGTGTCTCCTTCTCTTTGCCTCTCTCTATCTCTCTCAAAAATAAGGAAACATTATTTTAGAAAAAGCATTTCTATAACTACCTAATAAAAAAATCAAACCTTATAAATATGTACAAAATGTCTGAACAGACACTTCAAAAAGGAAGCATATGAATGGTCCCATAATTGTATGAAACACTTTTCAGTATAATTAGTCATAGGGGAAACACAAATTAAAAACACAATGAGATACCAGCACAAATTCAAATGACTAAAATGAAAAAAGACTGCCAATAGCAAGTTGATAAGGATAAGCAACAACTACAATTCTCATACACAAATGGTTGGAATATAAAATATTACAATATTTGGGAAAGAAGTTTGGCATGTTGTTATAGATTTAATAGTCAACTAACATGTGACTCAACAATTCCACTTCTAGATATTTACCCAAGAGAAATGAAAACATAAGTCTAACCAAGATTTGAACATGAATATTTTAGGACCTTTTTTCATAATAGCCCCAAATAAAAATAATCCAAATGTTTATTAATAATTTGATGGATAAACACTCCAAGGAATGTCCACACAAAGAAATACTACTCTATAACAAATAACATTGAACTACAGATACATTCAATCATGTGAATGAATATAGGAAAATATTCTAGAATCAAAAATACCCATAATCTATGATCCATTCATATAAAGTTCAATAGGGGACAAAAATAATGAGTTATGATAGAAATCAGAAACAGATTCTTATAGGATTTACTTAAGGAGGTATGGGAAACTATGGTAATGTAAATGTCCTATATCTTTTTTTCCCCAACTAATTAAGTATATCATCACTCAATTTCAAAAACATCAGCAAGTCAGAAGGAAAAAATATAAACAAACATAATGAAGTCCACCTAGACACATCATAAATCTTTTCGTTGAAAACCAAAGACAAGCTCACAATCCATTTCTAGATACGAACAAAGATGGGTTCTATGGGTCATTTGGCTAGATATGGCAGACAGAAGCAGAATTGGGTACTGACATCTTTAGTGACAATGGGACAAGTGGTTTTTGACTATCATTGTTGAGATTCCTGATAAGTTCCATCAGTGGGGAATGGTGATCTTGTAATACTAAAAAACAAAACAAACAAAACATTATTATGGTTGTTGTTCACTCACCTACACTATCAAGAAAGTGAATCTACTTTCCTTCGGATGTTGGCCACAGTTATAGATAGTAAAATTCAAGTGACAAAGAGCAGTTAATCACTCCAAAGTTTACTGAGTTATGTTTTACAATGCAAGAGAAAGGAAAGAAATTAGATACTTGGGCAAAAACCTGATAAAATCATAAAAACTACCTCATCCAACTACCATATTAGAGATCTATGCTAGTTTTGCTAGATTTGAAGACTAGGAAGTCATTGTCGCTTAAGAACTAACCTCATTCTCCAAGTTCATTTGGTCAATGACCACTCTGGCTAATGACATGTACATGAAGAATGGGAATGTAAAAGCCTTTTGGGGCTTATTGCAGTAGGTCTTTATAGACATAGTAAAACTGGTCTATCCATAATGAATCTCCATTTTCCAATAAATACCTTGAAGTCCAGCGGGTCAAGCTACCACTTCCCTTAGGTCCACTCTGACTCTGTCCTAGATTTTTAATAAAGACTAAGAGTACCCAGATGATGAAATAGTCACCCAAATCAGTTCATTTAAAAAGTGCAATCAGCCTATCAGAGACACCTGATTTTCCTCTTATTTCCAGGAATAGTGTCTAGGAAACTATTAAAAAACTGGGCAACAAAGTCTCCAGAATGTATAACTTGGCAAAGTCCAAACAAAATTCCATGCAAGTCAAGGGCAAGAAGATAAAGAAATCAGCCAATAATTGAAGTCTGAGCCATAAGTTCATGTAGATCTGGATATTAAGCAAGAGGGAATCCAGTGAGAACATTAATGGTCTGCCTTTGGGAGAAATTCTCACTACTGGCCTAAAGAAAACCCATGGTACTTAAATATTTGGGCCATGACAATGGACTATTCCTGGCCACCCTTGTGCTTTACTGTGAACAAGTAAAAGAAAGACAAGAGGGCCTCAATTCCCTGTCTGACATAATACATTTGGATTAGCATTGACCCAACACCTTTGGCACCTTCTCTGAATTCAGATACTACCTCCTTCAAAAATAAACAGGGCAAGGGTATAGGGCTTCATCCAAATATAGTGAAAGCTATATATGTTGGCTAAGGTGTGTCAATGAACTGATGATAGGCCTGCCCTTTTATCTCTCCTGAGCACTGCAGTACAGTCCATTATGGTACTGAGAAATGGAGACATACACCCCAAGGATTTCATTCACATGTTGAACTTAAAAAATAGATAAATATAGAGGGGAAAGAAGAAAGAGGCAAACTCATTAACAGACTCTTAACTATAGAGGACAAATTGAGGATTGCTGGAGGGGAGGAGAGTGGGGGATTGATTACATGGGTGATAACTATTAAGGAGAGCACTTGTGATGACTCCTGGGTGTTATATGTAATTGATGAATCACTATATTCTTCTACTGAAGCACGTTAACTAATGGGAGCTTACATAAAAGTTTGTAGAGAAAAAAAACAATTTCACACACCTTTAAAAATATATTAATGTAGACTTGTGAAATTTTAGAATTATTATTACTTTATTTTTCTAAGAAAAGAAACCACATTTGACCAGATAGATTAATAGATATATACAAAGCATTCCATCCAAATGCACAAGAAACACATTTTTCTCAAGTGCACGTGGAACATTCTCCATTTTAGATCATGTGTTGGCCACAAAAGAAGTCTCATAATTTTAAGTACTTTTAAGAAGACTAAAATCATATCAAACATCTTTTCTGACAAAGTTATGAAACAAGAGATCAATTACAAAAAGAAAACTAGAAAAAGTACAAATTCAGTATGTGGTGGTAAAACAGTATGATAGTGAATAAGAAATAGGTCAACAAAGAGATTTTTAAAAACTCAAAATGTACCTTGAGACAAATGAAAATTTAAATGTAACATAACAAAAATCTATGGGATGCAGCAAAGCAGCTGCAAGTGGGAAGTACATAGCAATATAGGCCTACCTCAAAAAAACAAGAAATTCTCAAAAAATCTAATTTTATACCTATAGGAACTAGAAAAAAAGAACAAAGTTAGTAGAAGGAAGAAAATAACAAATATCAGATTGAAATAAATTAACTGGAGACTGAAATCCCAATAGAAAAGTTCAATGAAACTAAAAGCCAATTCTTACAAAAGATTAAAAATTGACAAACTTTCAGCTAGACTCACCAAGAAACAGAGAGAGAGGCTTCATAATAAAATCAGAAATTAAAGAGGAAAGATTACAATTGATACCAAGAAATACAAAGGTTCATAGGAGATCATTATGAACAATTATATGCCCATAATTGAACAATTTAGTAGAAATGGATAAATTCCTAGAAATGCATATATGAAAACTGAATCATTAAGAAACAGAAAATATGAGAGGACCGGCAAGATGGCGGAGAAGTAAGGAGCTCCGTACTTGCACTCGC
>NW_027551353.1:0-3647 GCF_008692635.1 Crocuta crocuta
AAAAAAGAAAAAAGAAAAAAATACACATTCTTTGGCTTCCCCTCAGCCCTGCTGTATTAAAATCCCTAGGGGATGATCAAAATCTCTACAGTAAGGTTGTACTCTCTTTGAACAGCTTATTTAAATTATTAAATTATCATAAAAACTTCCAATCATTGATTCTAGTTCAGTTATCTGAGGCCTATACTTCTGGAAGTCCTCCTCTCTTAGCTAAATGTCTCTAATCTTTGCACTGTCCAATATGTGACACAATATTGACCCAAGTCCCTAATTTCTGTTTGGTAAACTTTAAATATATCTGGTTAATATATCACAACCCAGAAGAAATGCATCCTTCTAGTGCAGATTGGAACCGGGCAGGTACTTCTCTCACATTCTAGGTACCATTTCTATTATTGCAACCTAGCTGTTCCCATTTATGCCTCACATTCTTACCTTAGCTAGATCTCAGTCCCTCTTTGCACTCATGTTACACTTCCTAGTCAACTCCCTCTTCCATTCCCCCACACATACTAGTCAAAATTTTAACATTGTATTATATCCACCTTTTGATCCCCTTACTCTTAGCTGGTAACATGCTCATAACCCATGGAGAAAATGCATTGTGTCTCCAACCCACCAAATTAACATCTTACATAACACATACTATCAGATTAATCAAATCAAAACCACACATATCAAAGACCTCACGTATTTTAACTTTTAGTAACAATATCAAGCACATGAGCAATTTAAAGGCACGAAGAGGGAGAATTCTGGGATACCCTGTATGGCTCCGTAGGCCTTTCCTTTCCATATTGGACAGGAGCCATCTGACCCAGAATAGATGAGGTTTCCTAGTGAGGTTTGTGGCTCACCTTACATAATCAGGAGGGTTCAATTACGAAACATCTTTATTTTATACCCAGGTAATTATGGAACTTCTGTGACATTTCATATGACCTACATCTCATAAATCCAAAAATCCAAGATGCATTCCCATAAGCAATTATAAGCCAGAGACAGCTTACAAAGAACAGTCCATAGATATTGATTTTCCTCCTAATAAATATCACCCAAAGAACCAGTTTCCATGTTTACAAAGAATGAGAACAGGTCACCTGCCTTCTTTTCTTTCCCTCAGAAACATTACCCTAGTAATCAAGGAAGAAATGCATTACAGGCCTGCTGCTTTAGCTCTTTTCTCCCACGCATCTACACTTATACCTTACTTATTTCTGTCTTAAAGAAAGAAGTCCTGCTTTACATTAATCAGGTGCTCTGCATGTTGTTCTCTCAGCCACTCTTTTTCAGCTGTCTGTTGTAGCTTTATTATTATTATGCCTTTTTCTTTTTATATGATGTCTAATAGAGCTTTAATATATTCCTATCTATCAGCATCTTCCCCTTACCATATAAAAATACTCATTCACTCCCATTTAAAAACTATTCCTCAATAATGTATTATCCCAGAGATCCCAAATATTCTCTCCTTTACTACAAATAAAATTCTTGATGTTTCCTTAGACCTAGTGTGACTTAACAGTCACATGAGGCATTTGGGTGTTCCCTGAGCTATAGAAGACATTTTTATTGCCTACTGAATATCTCCATCTGGGTGTACCAAAGGCATCTAAAACTCAGAATATCCAAACCTAAAATTGTCATCTCTAATTTCTCTTCTCCAACACATGTTTCTGTGTCAATTTTCTCCTTTTAGTGAATGGAATACATATATACCTACATGTCCAAACTTTGAAATCATGTGAAATATTCCTTTTACCATTGAGATTGCTATCCAGTCAGTGAGTACTATTATTTGTGTGTCTTCATAATAAATCTGAAATCCATTTCCCTTTCACCCCAAATAACAGTGCATTAATTCAAGACGTTATCAGGTGGTTTCAATAACTCAACACCTAAATCAAATCATATCCAGCCTGCACTTCTTATTTTCTTGTCATCAAAAGAAATCTCATCAAAACTTAAAATCAGGATATACTAAGTATAACATGTTTTTCTAATCTGCTAATTCAGAAACCTCATCAGTAAAAGAAATGAGCTCATAATATGGTAATATGATTTATTCTGTGACATTACTTGATTGTGACATACTACATGATTTCTTTCAGTCTTTGTTGTTTTGTTTTTGTTTTTATCTCTATGCCAGTTCTTACCATAGCCATAAAGTCTTTCTAATCATCCATTCCCATGGTGACATTTTAAAACAAGCTTTAAAGGGAAAATATCAAGATTTGTTTGAAATTCCAAATACATAATTTGGGTTGGCCCATATGCATGCAAATTGCAAATATCTCTCTAGCAAAACCAAAAGTAACTATTTCTCATCACACAGAAATTATGTTGTCCCTTTAATTTTGGAGTCTAGTTTTCAAAATTCTCTTAACAGTTCCTGAATAGTTGGGAGCTTGGTCAAACCCAAGATACGTTCTTTTACTGAAATAGTAAAATATGTTCATTAAGAACAATGTGGTAAATAGAAAATAAAAAGTAAAAAAAGACACTCGTAATCTCAAACTCAAAGATAACCATTATACCAGTCAAGTTTCTCCAGAGAAACAGAATCAATAGGAGATATTTATATAATACTTATTATTTATTTATTTACTTGGTAATTTTTATCATAAATATATATCAATACATATATAATGTATGTATATAATTTTAAGGAATTACCTTCCACAACGGTAGGAATTGCCAAATCCAAAATCCATACAGTAGGCTAGGAGTCTGGAAACTCAGACAAGCATTGATGTTTTTCAGTCTTAAGACAGAATTTCCTCACCAGTAAACCTCTACTGTTGCTCATAAGCCCTTCAACTGATTGGATGAGGCTCACCTACATTATCAAGGGTAATCTTTACATAAAGTCACCTTATAGCTATTATCCACATCTTGAAAATAATAACACAGAAACAGTCAAATACTTAAATATAGGTACTTAGTTAAATAACCCAGTTGTTTATAACTGGGTACTATAGCCTAATCAAATTAACAATCATATTAGCCATCACAGCCATAAAACAATTCCTTTAGTCTTTTTTTCTAGGCACAAGCAGGAATGCACATGTGAGTCCTGTGATAAAACCTAACGAAAAGAAAAGCATCTCAAAAGAAATTTCTTGTGTCAAATTAATGAGTCATGCCAATAACCAAGAGTTTATATTAGATTTTTTAAATTTCACTTATATGCTATTATAAAAGGAGACACCAACACCTTCACATTCTCAGAGATATATTTTGTTTGCCAGTTCAGTTATGTGCAGTTCGCTTCATAAGAACTCTTGGGATAATCTAGGAATTATATCTGGTTGATGGTCTTAGAAGTATCTCTTATGACCTAAAGAGTAACTTCAAATTCTCCTTTCAAAACTCATTCTTGGAGTTCTGCTGAAGGAGATAAAAATTTCCACCCAACCTCCTTCTCCCATTTAGCTACATGACAATCTAAAATAATGGAGCACATTTTGATTTATAATATCAAAATATGCTCAAAACAAAGGATTTTTCCCACTTCTCCATCTTATCTCTGATTTTTGTCTTTTCCTGAGAACTGCAGTTCTCAGATGCAATATGCCACCATAAGCATTCCTGTCTTTCATAACTAGTCATGTTCTCAAAATTGGTTTGTTTGTTTGTTTGTTTGT
>NW_027551354.1:0-3663 GCF_008692635.1 Crocuta crocuta
GCCCAAACATACATGGAAAAGAATAGAGCTCTTTGTGATCAATTTAGGAAAGTTTCATGTAAGATCCAGAACTTAAGATCGAGTTAAGCTATGAACAAAAGAAAAATCTGAAGCATTAAACACAATTTGTTAGAATTAGTGTCGACTCACTAAGAGGAATTTTGGGAATAAGAAATAAAATTTCGAAATATGAAAATAAATGAATCAATAAATTATATTGCTTATGCCAAATACTTGTACATACATTTGAATAGATTTTCAGGCTCAAGACCATTATTGCTGGAAAATTTTTGTGTGTGTGTTTGGAGTTTGTCTGCATTTTGTTGCTGCCATTGTTGATTTGAAATTTTTTTATTAAGGAATTTTTCAGACTTCTGGAAAAGTAAACAAAATAGTATAAAGAACCTTATGTGTCCATCAACTAACTTCAGTGATTATGACTAAGTTTGTTTTGTGTTTAACTCTGCCAACTCCCTCTTCTCAACTGCATTATTTTGAAGCAAATCTCAGAATATCCTGTAATTTGTCACTAACTTGTTCAATGTTTATGTGTGCTGAAATGCCTATAAGCGATAACGTGTCAGTACCAATGAGGAAGACTAGCACCCATATATTGATTTCTAAATACAAGTTTCCATTTAAACACAAGGCGATTTAAAACACCTTGTGGGAGGTAATTGATTCTGGGGAAGGGGCACAGCTTAAAAATTCAGTTTCCATAAAGTAACTGCTAAAACAAAGAAAATGATAAGGGAGAGCCCAAGAGGATCTCCACTGGTCAAATTTAGGATATTATATGATAGCAGCAGCTTCTACATCATGAAATAAAGAATCTATAAAGTGACATTGATAATACTGATAACCCATATATACTCATAAATTAAAAGCTCTTTCTTACAATGGGATACCCAGTCATTAATATAAAAGAATTATGAGAATAGAAATTCACCACTTTTCTGTCATCCTTGTAATAATTAATTCAAGTAAGAATAATCAATGGATGCCAAAACTACTAAGAAACAGGATATTTATATGCATTTAAAATGTCTCCTTCACATCTAGAGTTATACTAATAAAATTTCAGAACATCAGTAACAAACACAAAGTATT
The DNA here is from genome assembly GCF_008692635.1 of Crocuta crocuta. Taxonomy (NCBI): domain Eukaryota; kingdom Metazoa; phylum Chordata; class Mammalia; order Carnivora; family Hyaenidae; genus Crocuta; species Crocuta crocuta. Next base: position 1,111 of record NW_027551354.1, read on the forward strand.
AAAATAATTTGAAAGAAAGGAGGGATTTAATCTGCAAAGAGGTACAAAATTCAAATGATGCTGGGGGTTGAAAGAAAAGGGGTTGGCAATATTTTCAAAGCTCTCTCAGGGAACAGTACACTTACCAGTATCAGTTTTAATAATATCCAAGGAAATTCTAAAAGTAAAATGTCTTCATATCATGTGATTTTGGTGACATTACTAGGTAGTGATTAAGAGTATAGCCTCCAGAGAGTTGGAATGGGTTGAAATACTGTCTCAACTGATGAGTGAGCTTAGCCTTAGTAGTCAGCAACATCTTTTCCTCAATTTTCTCATCTACAAAACTGGGTAAATAATTATAATTACTTCTTATGTCTCTTGTGTGTACTTAAAGAATTCATAAACATGAAGTGAATAAAATAACTGTTATGGATAATAGTCACGGCTTGTAGTAAAAGTTTAGTGCATTTTAGTACACAAAGTCCTATAGATAGATCTGTCCTACAGAGTAGGATATTTATTTAATTTTCATCTGAAACTTTAAAAATATTAGCCATATTTAAAAGTTAAATATTATTTAAAAGTTTCCTGCTTCAAAACGCATATTATATGCTCATCTTGAACTATTAAAACCATTCAACAGGGAAATGAATAGTAGAGTATTTAATCAAATAGTGGTACAATAAAATGACAACATTTTGAAGCCATTATAATGGTAACATGGTGATTTATGATTTTTTTTAATAAGGGAAAGTATATATATGGAATTCTTGGAAATGTGGTATATGTTAAAACCTTAGTATAATTTATTTTTGGATCTTGTTTGTGGTGACATTATTTTCTTTTTGCATCATGCAAATTCCAAATTTCTTATAATTTTATACATACACACAAACACATATGCATATGCATTTATGAATTCTAAGAACTCTCTCCTACCTGTAAGTGTTTAATGGTAAAATAATAGGCTCATCTGTGAGCCACTGCCAAGCAGATGCCTTTTCAGCATTTGCAAATTTCTGTGCCAAATTTTTAAAATGTCATATGTTAATGTGTTGGATAATTATATATTTATATGCAATGAAGGTATTAAAGCCATCTTAATTCTGTAGATTAAACTAAGTTGAGAACAAGTGATCATTATAAATAAATGGTTGATTTATTGCTAATATTCTGTCTCCATATTTCTGTTGAACATTAGTATTAGAACTCGAAGGGAAACTTTGTTTCTGTACTAAATGAAAGTCAGATATTTCCATAATATGTTCCATTTAGACCAAGTAATTTTGATTAATCATTAACTCATATCCCCTGAAACAAATTTGTATTTTAAGTTGATGTGTTGCCTAAGTGAATAGGATTATTTGTCAAATATAATAGACAACCCATCTCTGTGAAGGTGAACTCCTAGAAGATGAATCCATTTTTTAAATGAGTGATACACTCAGATTCAAAGTTATCTTCCTTTAAAATAAATCCATTTCCATTATATGGTTCACTTCTCTCAGTATCTTTTAGGACATACAGGAATTAATGGTGGTGGTGACATTTCTGTTATTGTAGTGAATAAAAGTGATTTATATTTTTTTACTCAAAAAGCAGTATAACTTTGTTCAAATTTACAGTAAAAATTATTCATTAGAAGAATTATAGTGAAATAAAAAAAAATCTCAAAAGAGGCATATGTTTCCCTGAGACTCACAAATAGTCTTTATGTCATTATCCATTTATTAAATTGGCCTATAAGTACATTCTCAAAGTTCAGATGAATGATCTGCTTGCAGTGTTAATCCCCCCTGAATATGTTTAGACCAAAGCTTTATGACCTCTATTTATTATGGCAGACAATGCTACCAGAAAATATCCGCTTTTAAAATCTTATTACTGTCAAATTCTTTATCTAGACCAGTGACTTGACATTCTCGCATGAGTGAGCATTAAAGCGTTTGCCTTTTTAACCTCATGATCCTAGAGCATAAATCATTTATAACAGATTCAATTCTCTGTGTCTTTTCAGTGTTATTAGAGTCGTATCTTTCATTCTGGTCTATGTTTTCAATTTAATATATTCTAAGAACTTTCTTTTTTCTTTCCTCCCTCCCTCCCTCCTTTCCTTCCTTCCTTCCTTCCTTCTGTCCTTCCTTCCTTCCTTCTCGCTTTCCCTCTCTCTTTCTCCCTCTATATGTATATATATAAGTTTAAAAACATATATGTGTATATATGTATAAAATACTTAAGAATGTATCATATGTGTTGCAAGGTAAGAATATAGGTAAACAAAGAAGAGGATATTAACCTTGTGATGACATAAATCATGTACAATATTTTATTTCTTTGTTATATATTTTAATTTCAGACATTTTCACAAGTAACTACATGCTGAGTTAGTGCTCATGTTTCTGTTATGTCATAGCATTTGTGTTATCGTGGGAAAAATGGTTGAAAGTCTTTATTTTGCCTTGGTGCCATAAAAAAATCTCTGCATTTAAAGGAATACATACCCTTACACTTGAGAAAATAGAAAGCCTTACACAAAAGAAAATATAAAACCAGAATGAGCCAAAGCATTTT
>NW_027551355.1:0-3627 GCF_008692635.1 Crocuta crocuta
AAAAGTGGTGAGAGTGGACATCCCTGTCTTGTTCCTGATCTTAGGGAAAAGCTCTCAGTTTTTATCCCCATTAAGGATGATGTCAGCTGTGAGTTTTTCCATATATGGCTTTTATTATGTTGAAATATGTTCCTTTTAAACCTACTTTATTGAGGGTTTTTATCATGACAAAAGTACTTTGTCAAGTACTTTTTCTGTGTTTATTTAAATGATCATATGGTTCTTATCCTTTCTCTTATTAATAATGATATATCACATCGATTGATTTGTGAATACTGAACTATCCTTGTAGCCCAGAAATAAATCTAACACTGGGTCATGGTGAATGTTTTTTTAATGTATTGTTGGATTCAGCTTGGTAGTATTTTGTTGAGGATTTTTACATCTATATTCAACAGGGATATTGGTCTGTAGTTCTGTTTTTTAGTAGGGCCTTTATCGGGGTAATGCTGGCCTCATAGAGTGAATTTGGAAGTTTTCCTTCTTTTTCTATTGTTTGGAGTAGTTTGAGAAGAATAAGTATTAAGTCGTTTTGAAATGTTTGGTAGAACTTACTGTGAGGCCTTATAGCCCTGGTCTGATTCCTTATCTCTGCATCAAGGGTCTCACTCATGTCTCCCACTCATTTTTCAAGTCCAGTGAGTGCCCTCATGATCATTACTGTAACCTGTGCACCAGGCATGTTACTTACATGGTTTTACTTAGATCTCTGGTCCTGAGCTTGTCCTGTTTTTCATTTGGGATCAATTTCTGTGACTTCTCATTGGGCTTAGGCCTCTGTGCCTGTCTCTGCGTGTTTGGAGAGTCAGCTGCGTCTCCAGCTCTTGAGGGTAGTGGCTTATGAAGATGACTACTCTCATGCCCGTAGTCAGCGTCCCCTGCCCCCCAGCGCCTGGTGCTCCCGGGACTGTCTCCAGTGCATGCTAGGTGTACCCTACTACTGTATCCTGGCTGCTATGTCCTTTGAGCCATGTCCTTCGGGCCGTGGTCTGCTGTGGTGGGGTTCCTTCCCAGGCCTGACTGAGTGTGCTCCACTAGTGCCGTGAAACCTGGCACCACCTCTGCCCTGCAAAACAACCATGTAGGGAGAGGCAGTGAGAGCAGGGGTTTGGGCCAGTGTGGCTGGGGTAGGCGGAGTCCCACCTGAGTGTGTAGCGGGGGGGGAGGGGGTTAGGGTGAGCGGGTCCTAGTGCTGCCCAGAAGGAGGCTCAGTATTTTTTCAGAGGGGCAGGGGAGGGAGATGGGACGGGAGGAGCCACCCAGTGAACACTGCCCCCATGGGTCCCCTCACCTCCCTGCTTTGCATACCAGGTTCCTCAGATCGCTGTCTCCTCTGTCTGTCCTCTGTCTGTCCATGCGCTGTTTGCCCTGCCTGTTCTCCAGGAGCAGCCCCGTGTCCTCTGAGCTCCCCCAGAACCACGCACCCCACACAGTCTCTAGGCTTCAAGTCCTGCTGCTTGTGAGGACTCCTCATATTCAGCTCCTCTCATCTTCCAGCACTGATCCTGGGGACCTGGTCATCTTGTGCATCCTAGGTACTACTCCCACCCTTCCTTCTCTCTCTCTCCCCCTTCTTCTCTCTCTCTCTCCCACACACTTTCTCTCTCTTCCTCCTTCCTTCTCTCTCTCCTTCTGTCTGTGTCTCCCTCCTCTCCTCTCTCTTTCACAGTCTTTCTTTCCCTCCCTCCCAATCTCTCTCTCCCTCATTTCTCTCTCTCTCCCTCCGTTCTCCTCCCTCCTTCTCTCTCACTCTCTTTCTCTACATCCTTTTGCCTGACTACAGCTCCCTCCCCTTTGTAATGCACAGGAACTGTTTCTTCTCTAAACCAGTTCTCCTCACTTCCTACCTTCAGTGATGTGCCCTCTTCTCTCCCTTTAGTTGAGCAGTTTGTTCTGCCTTCTCTGGCTAGATTTCTGTGCTGTTTAGGATAATCTGATCATTATCTCATTGTATTCATGGGTCCTCCTCCTCTGCTGCCACCTTCAATGTAATCTAAAATAATTTACTTTGAATTAAAAATTCCTCCATCAATGAAAATTTCATAGAGAAGTTTCTGAAACCCAGAAATCTTCATTTGTGAATTCTGTCAAACATTTTACAAGGAATTAGTATCAATTAAACATGAACTCTCTTGAATAATACAGAAGAGGGGGGCTCTTTCCAGCTGATTTTATGTGTTTCTTTACAACTGCCTTGGGAGATTCCCAGATCTAATCTGGAACCAGTTCCCATACTTTCCCATATTGGAGGGCAGGGAGAGAACAAAGAGGCAGACTGAGAGATAGGTGGGTGGGAGGTTTAATAAGCATGGGAACTTATTCACGGGGCTTGTGTTGGGTGCAGCACGATCAGCAGCTCTCTGAACCAGCCCATCAAATCTTGAAAGTTTATTCAGAAACCTTAACTGGGTTCAGTCACGTGTACTCCAGGTAGCTTCAACACCATGTTTCTGTTTCAAGGCTGTATCCTCAGGGCAGCTTCTGGGAACAGGGAAGGTGAGCAGAGGGCACAGTCCAAGGATGGGGGTGGGAGGGGAATCAGCAGTCACCTGGGTCCAGCTCACAGGCCAACTACAGCCATGCCTTCCTGCCTAGAGTCAACCATGGCCACATCTTCCTGCTGACAGGCAACCATGGCCAAGCCTTTCTGATGACGGTCAAAGGTCAACCATGGCCACGCCTTCCTAATGATAGGCAACCACAGCCACACCTTCCCAATGACAGTCTTCCTGCTGATAGCCAACCATGGCCACCTCTTCCTGATGACAGTCAACCACGGCCACACCTTCACCTGACAGTCAACCATGACCACATGACTTTCTGCTGACAGTCAACTACGGCCACATCTTCCCAATGACAGGTCAACCAGGACCACGTCTTTCTGCTGACAGTTAACCATGGTCATGCCTTCCTGCTGAAGATCAACCACGGCCACACCTTCCCAATGATAGTCAATCATAGCCACGCGTCCCTGATGACAGGTCAACCACGGCCATGCCTTCCTGCTGATCCCCCAGCATGTCCAGTGTAATCTTCATCCAGAACAGTCAAAGGCTGTAGGAAAGGAAACAAACTGAACTTTAAATCAATACCTCACAAGAGCACATGAAGCAAAAATCCTCTGGCCTGTGTAGTTTTCTGGTGAGAAGTCCACTGTTATTCTTATCTTTGTTTCTCTATACAGGTCTTTTCTCAAACTTACTGTCTTTCCACCGGTTTTCAGGAATTTGATTATAAATCCAGCAATGTATGAAAACATAATGCATATAGACCAAATGGAGTGTCCCCCAGGACTGCAAGAAAATTTTTTTATCACAAATCTTTCAGGCAGGCCAATGTGAAGAAAGGACTGGACTTATCTTTTCACACTAAACAACTGAAAAACAGGATGAAAATATATGAAACAGTAGTTTTGGATGGTGAACAGGAAGCAATGGGCCCTGAATACTAAGAGGATGGTAATTGTGCCAGCTTCTTTTCTGGGGCAAATTTCTTGGTCACATCGCGGGGAAGAGAAACCCAGTAGAGCCGGCGATTTCCCTACTGTGTGGTGACACAGATCTGACCCTAGGACGGACCTGGGCACACAGGAGGCAAAATGACTCTTCATTCTTTTTTTTTTTTTTT
>NW_027551356.1:0-3656 GCF_008692635.1 Crocuta crocuta
AGATCATGACCTGAGCCGAAGCCGGGCGTTTAACCGACTGAGCCATCCAGGCACCCCTTGTTTTTGTTTTTGTTTTGTTACTAGTGTTACTTATTCTGAAATTTCCTCAGAAAGTCCTCAGTTTTTATCTAGTGCTAGATCAATACAGGTCATTGGTCATCTGAATCAGCTTTATAAGTCTCTCTTCTCTCATATTGGTTCCCATACAAACAGATCCTATGACTGAGGAACACATTTTCTTACTTTCTCCTGATTCTCCTATAAGCCTTTTGGGGAGAGATCTCTCATGCAAATTAAGACTACCATATTGTATACTCCATCTGGAGTGTCTGTGAAAAGTCCTCGAATAAAAGCATCTGGTTTGGTTACTATGTGCTTTCTGCAAGAAAAGGGAGATAGCAGAAAGGGATATATTCAGGGATATATTCAATCCCACACCACTCTGAAAAAGTACCCTCACTAGAATCAAACCTATATATTACTTTAGGCCCAAGAAATAATAACACTGATTTAATGTAAGATACAGAACCAATGGAAATCATGTGTCAAAAGCAAAAGTCATATGCCAAACAATACTCTTTGTTGAGGGCTCAACTAGAAGGAAAAATCAGTTATAAAAAATTTTTAAAAAAAGGATAATTATAAAAGAAAGGGCACTCACCCTATAATATTAATTTTAATACTGCCAAACTCCCTGTAGAGAAGGTAACTTTGATAAAGATGGTTAACTTTTGTACAAGATCTTAAGGAAATAAATACATTCATTGTACCATGAATTCCTGTAGTTCCTAATATCAGAACTATTATAATTTTTGCCATCCTCTGCAAAGTTTTTCTCCAATTTATCTATTTTCTGCCTTCCACCCCCCCTCCCCTCCAGTTCCCCTCATGGACAAGTCTAAATTCTTGTTTGCCTTCACATAGGAAGGAGTTCAATGATTATGGCAAATGATTCCTCAGGGTTTTCAGTACCTTCTTACTATTTCTCAATTTATATACAGGAAAACTTAAAAAAATCAGTCCCACAAGAAGGATCCATAGGTATTCAATATATAGATGGTTTGCTGGTAGAATCAGAAACTAAAGTGCCAAGTCAAAATGATGCTTTTGTTTCATTACAATTCCCTTCCCTCACAAGGGTACACGGCCGCACCAGATAAAGTACATCCCCGCCAAACTGGGGTAAAAATATTAAAGGTATCTGTTGATACTAAAGGTCCCCAACTGATACAATAGAGGAGCCATCACATTTTGCAAATGAAATATCTTATTACATAAAAAGAATCTAGACAATTTTGGCGACTCGCAGGCTATTGTAGACGATGGACTCAAACCTCTGCAGAATATGCAAAGTCTCCAGCAGAACAACCGCATGGTAAGTGCTCAGTATTGTCTCAGGGTTGGGTATTCGGAATTTTTAAATACAGTTGTGTTGTCATGAAAATAAAGGTGCTACTTTTGGAATTTTAAATAAAAGCAAGGACGAGACCACTGATCCATAATGTTATTTGTTGGTTCTCCTGGAGGCCATGGCACTTGCGGACACTGTGATGCTGTGGTAGCAGCAGACACATTTTACAAAAGGCTCAAGTCCTTACCTTGTGTCACCTGATGTCTTTCCATGCCCCATGTGTCATGACAGCTATCTCACAAGGATGTAAGATTCCGAATCTGTGGGTATGCCATCAGGCTACTTATAAACAGGCATTATTATTCAATCCTAATACTGTATTAAGAAATGTATCTCTTAGAGCCTCTTAGTTTTTTGCCAGATCCTAATCAAAGAGATGATCCCAGCTGTTCAATGGTAATAGGAGACGCTAAGCCCTGACTTGATTTGCCTGATATTCTCATCATCAGTAACACTTTAATAATGTTTGCTGGCAGTCATGTATCTGTATAAGGCGAGGCCAACATAAGGCTTTGTATGGTCTGCTGACTTCTTACAAAATTTTGGAAGCTTCTATTTTGCCCTGACCTGAGCTTGCATGAGCCGCCTCTTTGAAAGCAACAAGAAACCCTCACATAGTAAGTAGGGGTTATCCATCATGCAGCAGAACAAATTTGGAAAAACAGAAGATTCTCTACTTTGAGGGGAAATAAAGTCTCTCATGGAAAATTGATAGTTAACATGTTAGAGGGTGTCCAACTGCCTGCTCAGATTGGTGACCCTTGTAGAGCCCACACAGGCAGAATGATAACTTCACGAGGCAGTGATTTTGCTGACTGAGCTTCAAACCCCACTGTTAAATGTGGCACATTTCAAACTTAGAAGCTTCATATTGAATACAAGAAGAATTTTTGTTAATTCCTAAAAAATGTGCTTCACACACAAAAATGTGCAAGCGCATTAGAAAAGGAGCTAAAAGGGGCTCCTGGGGCTCAACAGGTTAACCATCCAACTTCAGCTCAGGTCATGATTCCATTGCCCATGAGTTTGAGCCCCGTGTCCGGCTCTGTGCTGACAGCTCAAGGCCTAGAGCCCGCTTTGGATTCTGTCTCCCTCTCTCTCCATCCCTTTCCTGCTCATGCTCTGTCTGTCTCTCTCTTCCTCAAAAATAAATAAAAATTTAAAAAAATTAAGAAAAAAGGAGCTAAAAGAAATTTGACCGAAAACATGGGAATTACCTAACAAAAATATTCCTAAGGCACAGTCCTTATTTCTTGGTTAGTAATGTTATCTCATCAACATAATCATCTAAGTAAAAGATTTTAAAGGCACTAGACTCTTACTACAGATACCTAAAAGATGAAGTTGTTCAAAACATTCTGAAGACATGAAAAATTTGTCAACAGAATGCTTTACAGGCCACTATGTATAGGCAGTTATCTTCAGCCAACTTTTCTAGAATTTTGATGGCACTTGGATTTCATAGAATTAATTCCTGTGGCATATAAGAGATTTTGTGTAGTTATGATATTGTGATATCTGGATGGCCTAAAGAAGTGTTTCCCTCTTCAGATGTCAATCCCTCAAGCAGTAGTAAATTGTCTCTTAATACATACATTTTCCACTTGGAGGAAACTACATCCTAATAAATAGGAGAGTGGAAGTTATCTGATTTCTAACTGCCATCCAGTAATTATGCCCATATTTATAGATTCCTATAAATCAACTCATTTCCTAAAATTCAGCAGTACACGAGCTTCAAATGGTCTCGAACCTTACTGCTAGCCTTATGAAAAATTAGAGCAAGCCCTGCAAGCAAGCATAATATTTTTCCCTTTGAACTTATATTTGGCAGACTTATGAATTTGGGTCAGAGATCATGCCCTGTACCCAGTTTAACTGAATCCTCTCATAAATATGTTCAATACTTCAAAGGGTTTTTTTCTTCCCTAGAAGTCCTGAAACATAAAGTTATAAGGACCTTGGAGGACCCACCAGAAGAATTCTGCCCCCACTGTTGTCCGGGAGATTCTGTCCTCCTAAAATTGCTATAGAGGAAACATCAGCTGTTCCTGCGTTGGAGCGACTCCTTCAAGTGTGCTGATCACCCATATAACTATCAAAGTGAAGGAAAAACCCAGGGAGACCCAGGCTTGTCAAGTGAAGCCAGCAGCACATTAAGCACCTGGCAGTTGTTCTCACAAAGGACCTAAAACCTATATTTTCTAGAGAAACTAGAAAATATAGTTATTTTCAATTCAACTGA
>NW_027551357.1:0-3666 GCF_008692635.1 Crocuta crocuta
TTAATTTTTTGATTCCACATAGAGTAAAATCATATAGTTTATGTCTTTCTTACTTATTTCACTTATCATGATACTCTCTAGAACCATGCAAGTTTTCAAAAATGGTAAGATCTCATTAATTTTTTAAAGCTAAGTAACATTATATATGTTTCCACCACATCAGGTCCCTAAAGTTTGGATTTTAAAACTAGTCATCTTGGCAAGGATATAAATAAAGTACAATGTGCTTCTCCAGTCAGGCAGGAAAACCAGACACAGACAGTGTAAAAACAGCAGTCCGAAAAAACTATCACACAAAAGGGGAAATTATCTGCTTTTCTGAGAGGACTTCCTTGACTGCAGCCAGCAGAAACTCCCCATTCTGGGGACAACGGAGTTGGAGTGATGACTTTCTTCCTCTATCCTTCAGCATAAACTAACTTCATTACATGGCGCAGTGCCAACACTGGCTGTTTCAATTGCTTACACCTATCCCCACTGCCCTTCACTCTGCTCGTATTACTTTTCTCTGGGAAGGTGTCAAAACACTAGCACGGCAGGTCCCCTCCCCAGAAGACAAGCAGAATCCCTCCCATGCACCACCTCTACTAAACATACAGTTCTGCAAAGCTTCAAATATCAGGGAAATAGACTCATGTTCTTATTAACTAGTAATTAGAGCACGCCTAGTTAAAATTTGATACGTTGTGGCCAAGGTCCATGCATTTCCCACAGCAGGCAAGGAGAAACTCAAAAGGACTGACTTGAGGGATAGAGCATACATAACATAGCAACACAATGCCACACCACAGACATATCTTGAAGCATGGGGTTTCAGATATTATATGAACTGCTTTTCTTAAAGCCATTACTCTCAGAAGCACAAAACTTAACAGGCTTACCTAACACAGGGAAGAAAAAAGACAGACAAATGCCAAGACAAACCAATTCACCCCCAAAAAAGTAGAAGAAAATGTCACAGTCAATGATCTACTTGAAACAGATATAAGTAATATGCCTGATTCAGAATTTAAAACAGCAATTATAATACTCCTACTTATGCTTGAGATAAGCATAGAAGACACCAATGGGTCCATTACCCCAAATATAAAATAGCTTAAAATCAATCAGGCTGAAATGAAAAGCACAATAATGAATATTCAAAACTGACTCGATTCAATGACTGCAAGAATGAAAAAAACAGAGGGATGGATAAGTGACAAAGAAAATAGATTTATGGAAAATAAGCTAATCAAAAGAGGGAGTGAAAACCTTGGATCATGAAAATAAACAGAGAGAACTCAGTGATTCTATTAAATGTAATAACATTCAAATCATAGGAGCCCCAGAAGAAGAGGGAGAAAAGGTGGCAGATGGTTTACTTGAGACAATCGTAATTGACGATTTCCCCAAACTGGGGAAGGAAATAGACTTCCAAAATCAGGAAGCACATATAACTCCCATCAAAATCAGCAAAAGTGGGGGAAACCAAGATATATTATATCTAAATTTGATAATTATACAGATACAGAAAAAAATCCTAAAAGCCACAAGATAAAAGTGCTTCCTAATTCACAAAGGAAGACCAATAAGGTTAGCAGGAATTCTCTCCACAGAATCAAGGCAGGCCAGAAAAGGGTTCCATGATATACTCAATGTGCTAAATGGGAAAGATCTGCAGCCAATAGTAAGCTATCCAGCAAGGCTATCATTCACAATAGAAGGCGAGACAAAGATTTTCCCAGAAAAACAAAAACAAAAAGAGTTCTTGTCCACTCAACCAGCCCTGCAAGAATTATGAAATGATATTCTTTCAGTGGGAAGAACACTAGAAAGAAACAGAAGTATCTCCCAAAAGAATGAAAAAACAATCATTTAAAATGGCATAAGACCATTAATCTTGGTCTGTAAATAATTATTCTGAAAAAAATTACATTGTAAATTGACTAAATGATCCAATCAAAAGACATAGAGTGTCTCAAAATGGATATAAAAAAGACACATTTATGCCCTCCACAACACACTCATTTTAGACCTCAAGACAACAGAAAAATTGAAAGCAAGGGGATGTAGAAACATTTACAATGCAAATGGATGTCAAAATAAAGCTTGAGTAACAATATTTATAACAGACATACTACATTTTAAACTAAAGACTATAACATGAAATGAAGAAGGATGTTATATCATAATGAAGAGGGAATCCAACAAGTAAATCTAACAATTGTAAATATTTATGCACCCAACAGGAAAGCACATAAATATATAAAAACAATTAATAACAAATATAGAAGAACTCAATGATATTGATAAAATAATATGAGATGAATGTAACATCCACTTACAGCAATGGAAAGATCATCTGAGCAGAAAATCAACAGGGAAACAATGGCTTTGAATGATACCCTCGGCCAAATGGACTTAGCAGATATATTCAGAACATTTCCTCTAAAACTATCAGAATATCGTGTTTTTCAAGTGCACATGGGATTTTGCCCAGAATAGATCACCTGCTTGGTCACAAATCAGACCACAACAAGTACAGAAAACCTTGAGATCATAACATATATATTTTCAACCACAAGGTTACTAAACTTGAGTGAACCAGAAGAAAAATAATTTGGAAACACCAAAAATACATAGAGGTTAAAGGCATTCCTACTAAGGAATGGATGGGTCACCCAGGAAGTTAAAGAAGAATTTTTAAAAATAAGTGGAAACAAAGGATAATGAAAAGAAGATGGCTCAAGACCTTTGGGATGCAACATAAGCAGTCAAAAAAGGGAAGTTCAGAGTAATAGAGGCCTCCATCAAGAAGCAAGAAGAATCTCAAATACACAAATTAAGTTTATACCTGAAGGAGCTAGAAAAACAACAACAAAAGAAGCTTCAAGCCAGCAGAACAAGGGAAATAATAATTAGAGCAAAAATAAATGATAGAGAAATTAAAGGGAATAAAAGAACAGATGAATGGGAAAAGAATCTGGTTGAAAAAACTAACAAAAGTGATAAACTCCTATCCAGATTTATCAAAAAGAGAAGAAAACCTCAGTAAATAAAAATCACAAATAAGAGAGGAGACATTACAAACAACATCACGTAATACATACCATTATAATAGAATGTCATGAAAACTTATTTGCCAAGAAACTGGGCAATTTTGGAAAAATTCCTAGAAACATAGAAACTACCACAACATAATTAGAAAGAAATTGAACAATTAAATAGACCAAAAACCAACCAAAAAAAAATGAATCATTACTAAAAAAATCAACCAACAAAGATAAGAGTCTCCACAGGGGAATTCCAGCAAATATATAAAGAAGACTTAGTACCTACTCTTCCCAAAATGTTCCAAAAAATAGAAATGGAAGGAAAAATTCCAAATTCATTCTCATAGGCCACCATTATCACAATTCCAAAATTAGATAAAGAAACCACCAAAAAGGACAATATCCCTCAACAATATGCCTCAACTAGCAAATTGAATCCAAAGGTACATTAATAGAATTATTCACATGATCAAGTTGGATTTATTCGTGGGCCGCAAAGATGGTTCAATATTTGCAAAATCAATCAACATGATACACCACATTAACAAAATAAAGAATAGGACCATACGTAGCTCTAAATGGATTCAGAGAAAGAATTTAACAACATACAGCATTGATTCTTTGAAAAAAAAAA
>NW_027551358.1:0-3683 GCF_008692635.1 Crocuta crocuta
AAAAAAAAAAAAAAAAAAAAGGAAAAAAGCAAAAGCAATGAGAAAAGTCCCTTCACACAGTGTTCCGAGTTGGCTGTTTCTTTTTAAAATAATTGGTTGAAAACGGTGCACACAGCCAGGTATGTCTGTTCTGCATTGCAAAGGAGCCTGGGTAGAGGCTGTGCTTCTTGGCACAGGTGGGATTCTTGGGGGACCAGGGCTTTGCAGGACAAGGGAAGGAGCTGTGTCCGGTGACCCAAAGCGACCTGTCCCTTAAGAGACATGCAGAGGAAGGGAAGAAGTGGTGTGCGGGAGCGCGGGGAGTGAGGAAAGGAAAGGAGGATGGGGAAGGCGAGCGAGGGGCAGGGCCCCTAACTCCCTGTCCCCTGGGATGGCGATGGCAGGACGGCAGATCCAGGGACCCTCTGGTGTTCTCCCCTGCAGGCCTCCTGTCTCCGCCCCGAAGTATCAATAACTGTGTCGAGCGCTGCTCCTTCTATAGTGTTCAGAATTCTCCTCTCTAATGACTCATGAAAGCATAAAATTAAGACATTCTGGGAAGCCAAAGGGATCTGGTTTAAAATGTGTGTTTGGGGAATGGAAGGCATTAGAAAAATGCTCATGTCTGGACGATTCTGTTGTTTTCTTCCCCTGTTTTCTCTTCAAATTAATGAATGAGTCACGGTCGTCTTTCGGCCTGTAAAATGCTCCAGAAGGGGAATCAGGGAGGGCCGGGGAAGCTGACAATCTCATTTTCTCCGGCTTTTTGGACTGTTCAGACTCGTTGCTGGTTTTCTCTTCCTCTTTCTGTCTCTGGAGAAAGGCTCTTTCCCATCAAGAAGGAACACAACTTGAGTCCCTTTCTCCTCCCGCCCCCAGGCCAAGACCGCCCACCTTGAATAAATTCCAGCCAAATTAGTGGGATATGTAGGTGCCGGTTCTGGGACCTTCACGCAGGACTGGATCTGGGAGACCGGCCCCACCCCACCGTGCCTGGAGCAGGTCGAATTGGGGGTCTGCCTTCTCACTTCTCACCTCAGATGCATAGGCCAGTGTCTGCCTTCGGTCAGCTCCCAAGCCAAGGGCACACCCTCCAGGCACGCCCTCAAGCATCAGAGGGTTAAAGGATAACCTGTTAGCTTCGAGAAGGCACAGATGACCGCCATTTTGCTTCTGGTGCCTTCCCTCTTGTCTCCCTCCAGTACTTGATGACCCATCCCATCAGGATGCACTGTCCAGTCCCCTCTCCAAGCCTGACCCCTTGCCCACAGGCATCACCTAGCCATCAGGAACTTCAGAATTGGCCCACGTTCCACAATTATTTCTTAAGGGAACCCCTTCTTTCCTCTACCCCAATAAAAATGCCTCTTCCCTCAATGCTGTTATCAGGAATTAGTCTGGTACAGAAGGAAGGGAAGGAGGAGGAGAGGAGGGTCTGACGTTTGAACAACTCTACAGAGGACACCCTAATGGAGCTTTCCAGAGCCCTGCGCCGTTACTGCTGACCAATGGAGAAATGATAGCCTGGACCTGCCACCCTTTCTGGTGCCCCTGACCTTGGTTCTGAGCTCCTGTGACTTTCCAGCTTCCCTGGAAAGAGAGGAGAGAGGGGACCACAGACTCATTTTACTGAGCACCTACAATGTGCCCAGAGAAGTATATCTCTGCCCCACAGAGCCTGCAGCTGTGTCATGGAGGCTTGCTGAGATTTGTGGAGGTTAATAAGCAGCCCAAGGTCATGGGCCCGGAACACACCCAGACTCATCAGCCTGCAGGGCAGGACCACCTGCCTCCCGGGGCCTCAGAAGCATCTTCCCGAGCTCTGACTCATTTTTCTTCTGCCAGAAGACGGAACTGGCAGCATCCACAGCCCACTGTCCTCAGATCCCCGGCTCAACATTGGGAGTGAATTTTAGCTTAAGGCTGGGCAGCCTCCTGTGTCCAGCAGACCTGTTGGGGAGGGGTGTCGGGGGAGAGGATCAGGGCCCCAAACCCTCGCCCGCTCCTCCCTCTCTCCTTATCCTAGCCAATGTCCAAAATGTTTGAAGTTGGGCCCGCATTAGGTGAAGAAAACGTGGGCCTTATTACCCAGACACATAGGAACACCTATGTAAATGATTAAATACGTAGCAGATTCACTTCACTGTAAGTTTGATTTAAGTACAACACTAAAGCTCTACCTACGTATATTCTGTTTTTATAGGTTTTTGCTTGTTGAGTATGGTCATTTGCTCAAAATAAATCGAGGGAACACTGTTTATGTATGCCAGTCTCCGAGCCAGGAGAGAAAAGCTGATGTTTATGCAAGACGCGATTATAAAATAATGCCTGTGTTTTTTCAGCAAGCAGACTAGGCTTCCAAAGACATTCCACTGGAAAGCTCCATCCTATTCCAGGGAGGCTGCCGTCGCTCAAGTACCTTGTGGCATCTCTTTTGGAAGGGTCTTCAGAGTCCATTTGTGTGGGCCACGTGGAAAAAAAATAAACCACTCCACCCCACCTCGTTATTGACCGAAAAATCCTATTACCCAGTTTGATTACTCACCTAATTCCCTGGGATTGGCCTCAAATGGCTTTCAAATGCTTCTAAATATCAGATCAACCCTCAAATGATGAGAACTAACAACCTTTGAAGAACATTTCCAAGAATGCTGAGCAGGCTCTGGGAGCACTTCCAAAAAAATCGAGATCCAGGCGGGGTTGGTGGGTGAGGTCAGCATTGGGCGGAGCCTTGAAGGACAGGAGAGACGTGAGCCATGATACAAATAATCTACACTTCACCAAGTGCTTTTCCCACCTATTCTGTCTTGGTAGGCTCCCTACGGGGCAGGCATAATGATGATCACCAGATTGTAGATGAGGAATGTAATGCCCAGGAGAAATCATGTGTCCTTGTCACATGGCTAGCAAATGAATAACAGAGTTGGGACTTGAAATCAAGGCTGTGTGCCCCTGAGTGCACTGTGCCCAGCACCGTCCTTTGTCCCACAGGACGTCAGGAGGTAGAAGCCAGTAGGTTGGGCTGCCTGGAGGAGGGGATTCCACAGTCTCTAAGAAATCCCTAGCTAAAGTAGATTCTGTAGTCTGCAATCGAGACCAATTATACACTCTGGTCACTCTAGCCCAGCCCATTCATTGCACAGATATTTTCTTCAAACAATTTACTCAGCATCTGCTGTGTGTCAGAATGTGTGCTTTGCTGTGCGTTTTTCTTGTTTAATATGACAACTGCCTTGTGACATAATTATACCCACTTAGGTTAGAGAGCAATCAGGGCACGTGGCTAGATATGGACATGATTTTTAATTTTTCCACCACTCCCAGGCCTAAATCTTTCAGGATATTTCTGAAAGAAGGATGAACCGGTGAGAGAAAAAAAAGGCATGAGTATCTTCTAGATCAGCATGCCAGTCTGGGGGGTGTTTTGAGGGGCCCTGGCTCCACAGGCTTTGGAAGGATCCGATGCAAAGGAGCTGAGCAACAGGCTAATTCTGGTCGTCCCCCTGGGGATGTCATTAAATGTGTCCTATCCTTGGCTGTGCCTTGCTTTCCAATGGTGATGGATTCTGTAAAATGGGGACCAGAGTCCTGTAAATTGACACCTATTTTATTATTTATAAAAATTTTTAAGTTTATTTATTTAAAAAATTGTTTTAATGTTTTTTAAAAAAATTATTTCTGAGAGAGAGAGAGAGATAGCATGA
>NW_027551359.1:0-3682 GCF_008692635.1 Crocuta crocuta
TGCTCTCATGCTGTTTGCTCACACCCTGCTTGCTCACACAGTTTGCACACGTGCTGTCATTTCTACACCCCCAGACCCCAGACAAGAGCCGCTTTGCCTCCTCTCCTGCAGGGCCAGCCCTTGCTTGAGCCCCAGCATCCGCAGAACGCATGACGGGGCCATGAGAAGGTGACATTGGTGGCACTCCCAGAATCTTTCCTTGGAAGATAAGCGGTGCCCAAAGGACATAGAGCAGAGACTCTGTCCTGCCGTGCAACACATTCAACTGTCTGGTTCTGGCCTCTTTCTGATTTTTTTAAATTGCCATCTTAAAGGTAGAAAAGGAAGAATGGGATAAAGCCCCTTCAAGATCTCATTTAGGACTTGTTTAGGTTCTCCCTTTTCATTTTATTTGTTCTTTTTACTTTTCTTTCCAAATACAAATTTGCAAAATGTGTCAATTATAGAAATACAATGCGCATGATCAGTTATGACAAAGTCATTAAATATGCTTTTGAATCCTAAGAGACAATAATCACCAGCATATTCTTGAAATTCTTGAAAATTTATTTTGTTGATTGATGTGAGTTGTTCCCTAAAATTATACTCTACTAATCTTTTATTTATGGAAAATTCTCAAAATGCCTTTTCTCCTCTCTTGCAAAGAAGTTTTATATAATGAGATTTCTGAAATGTTTTCAGGTGATCATTGTGTAATTGAAAGCTCATAGTTATTAAATAGGGAACATTGCCATTTGAACAAAATATGAATGCTTTCAGGTCATTATTGCTCCACCGAGTTTCAGAGGGTCCTACTTCCAGAATAATCTGTAGACGAGCAAGTGTCAGCAGAAATTGGCCTTGCAAAGTCATAAACAAAACCGCGTACTGGGTGACACCATCTTAGTACAGAAAGTTGCCAGCAGGGTCCTGACTGAGCAAGTAAGTTCCTTTGAACGCTTTTATTTTGTGAGAAGTATTTTCCCGTGAGCTGCAGCTACACGTATGGTCCAATCTACCTGCCGTGTTTACCACAAAGGAGCAAAGAAGAGCCCCTGTCCTCCCATCCCCCACGGCAGGCGAGGGGTGGGGGGCTAGCTGTGTCCCCACCTGCCCTGAGCTGGGGCAGCTGAGCTCCTGGGGTGTGTGAAAGCAGTTTCCGGCGGGACCACTGGCAAACTGTGGCCGCTCTTCCTTCCTGCGCAGCTTAGTCTTCCCTGGAGTGAGGAATTGCCCTTTTGTGCCCTTGTGCTTCATCTGCTGCATCCTTGTTACTAACTGAACCCCAGAGCCTTGGCCGGCAGTCCCGATCTCAGCAAGCTCACTCACCAGGTTCTCTTCTTAGTCCTGTCTCCGCAGCCTCCTGACCTTCAGTCTGGACAGCTGCCCCTCCCCTGCCCCCTCCACGCCCCTCCCATGCCTTTCCCAGGCCCCCCAATGCCCCTCCCCACCCGTGTCACTCCCCTGCCTCTCCCTAGCCACCCCCTGTGCACAGGTTCCATCCTGGGAACCTGGACTTGGGTTTCTGGGGTTTTATGCTATTTTTCCCTCTTCTTCATTTACTTCCTTCTGGTGAAACATCGCCCACTAGCTTCCTGAGAAATGGGGCATGTAAGCCGCGTTTTTTGAGTTTGTAAACATCTGGATGTATCTCCCCAACCTTCCCCCACCACGGTGCTAATTAACTCAGTGGACCCTGACATTCTAGAAATTCATAAGCTTTCAGTTCTGGGAAATGTTACTGAATTACTTCTTGACGGTTTTTCTCTGCTTTGGTTTCTCTGTTCTCTTAAATCTATTCTTAGCTGCCTTCGTATAGCTCCCGAATTTGTTTACTGAGAACCTGTGATAAGCCAAGATGTTTCTGCGATACAGCAGCAATAAGGTAAACAAAGCCCCCGCAGGCATGGAGTTCATATTCTAGTGGAGGGTGACAGGCAATGAATGAAAATAAAAATGGAATAGTAATTAGCACCTTGCAGAGACCTAAGAGAGGAAGATGATGTGTAGTAAGCTGGATGGTCAGAAAGGGCCTCTCTGAGAAGGTGGCCTGGAAGCTAAAATCCAAATTCTGAGAATGAATTCTAGAATGGCAGCAGCCAGAGTCACAAGGCAGAGACGAGCTGTGGACAGAAAGATGGTGTGTCTGGAGTGTGGTATTGGAGGGCAGGCGGAGGTCAGCAGAGGTGAATCATGTTGGCCTTGTGGACCATGTGAGAGTGAAGTCTACCCTGCGCTGACCCCTGGGGTGAGGGTGAAGTCAGCACTGGGGAGGGGCCGTGCTGACCCCGGGGTTGCCCCAGCACCTGTCCGAGGGCCGGGCAGAGGAAGGGAGGCAGCCAGCCAGATGGCAAGGGGCCCTGCGAAGCCGCAGGGGGCACGGGGGAGAGGTTAGCGAGGGAGTGGGCGCTGTGCTGTGTCAGACGCAGCCGGGGCCCTGGAAAGGCCGAAGACGACACAGAGAACAACGTGTTGAACACCTGCGGCTGAAACCGGGTACTGAGAACCAGGCGGAGGGATGTGCGCCTCCCAGGCACTTTGTCCACCTGTCTGTGCCCCCATGGATGGCCACTATGCAGCGCACGAACCAGGCTCTCATGCCTCTGGCTTCTTCGTGGGTTTAGCCAGGGCGGGGGTAAGGGGGGACCTGCGGGGATCAGAGAGTAGGTGACGAGAGAGGGCAGTGTCCAGCGCCGTGCCCTCAGTGGCCTCCCCCTTCCAGCTCCAGGCCTGGGAGCTCATGCCACGGACGCTTGTCAGTTTGCCCGAACCCTGCACATCTTTGTAAGTGATGGCTGTGAGCTCTGATCTGGACGGTCCAGCGCCTGACGGCCGCGGCCACAGCTGGCATCTCGAGTGCAGCCAGCCCTGGGGGAGGCCGTGAGCCCAGCCACCAGCACAGCTGCTCACCTTTGACCCCCAGAACCGGGGATAGTGCATGGCTGTCGCCTTCAGCTGCTAAGTTTGGGGGCGACGTGCTGTTATGCAGCCACAGCCAACTAATACAACTGTGTCAGCTGCATCATACATTTTCGGCGCTTGCATTATCTTTCAGTTTTAATATTTAAAAACTTTCATTATGATTTCAGATTTGGTCCGTAACTAGTTTAGGAGGGTGTTTATAACGTATACACTTTTGTAAAAGTAGAGGCTTTTAAAATTAACTTTACTTTCTGATTTTTAGTTTTGTCACACCGTGGTGAGAGATCAGTGCGTGAGTGGCAAGATGGGAATCACTGAGACTCTGTTTTACGAAAAGAGCTCTGCCAGCAGTGACCTTATTAAGCCGTTGTGCAGGGTCGGGGTGCGGACAGGCAGGTTTTAAAGTGCTTCGGATTAATAAATAAACCTTTCAGCATGTATACTTTTAGAAACCATGATTATTCAGATATTATTACCTGAGCAATTATTACCCGGCGAGAAAAGCATGGAATAAAGCCGTCAGTGTACAGACTAAAAGTTCCGCCGGGCTCTACAGACGGCAGCCATAATGCTCCTGGCGTGGCGGAGCACGTTACCGCCAACGTTGGCAAGAACGGCTCTGACAGCAGAGCGCAGAGCGAGTGGTCGGGGTCAGAGGCTTCCCTGCAGCCCCACACCCTGAACGTGGGGCTGCCGTGGACAGAACAAGCAAGAGAGGCCCCCACCCCCGGGCCTTTCTGGGGTCTCTCAGCAGCAGCAGCAGCAGCAGCAGCAGCAGCAG
>NW_027551360.1:0-3718 GCF_008692635.1 Crocuta crocuta
CCCGGACATCGCGCAGGCTGCCGGCACCATGAAGATCTGGACTTCGGAGCACGTCTTTGAGTAAGTTGGGGGAGTGGGGCAGGTCGGCAGGGCGCACGGGGCGAACTGCAGGGTGGGAGGGCAGGTGGGGCCCGAAGTCGTGGCGAGGCCGGGGCGCCCCTCAGGAAGCTTCCAGGCGTCGGGCCTAGTTGGGGGAGCCGGGCCCGAGCCCCGCGCGGCCCCGAGGGCGGGGACTCTCGGTCTGCGGCCCAGACGCGGGTCCCACGAGGAGGGTCCCCCCGCATGTCCAGGCCCAGCGGTCGCCCAGGCCGGGAGGGAGGCCCGTCCGGACGGGCACTAGCGGCCAGCCCTCCCGAGGAGGGCCCCCCCTCCTCGTGCTGGTGGGGGCGTCGCCTGGCACGAGGTCCTCGAACGCACTGAGGTGGCAGAGGGCCCTGCTGGTCACGTCCGGCCTTGTCAAACCCGGTGGGACGGGTCCCCCCGACCCCAGGGGATCCCAGCAGGAAGGTGTGGGCGAGTCTCCTCGCCGGGCGGCCACCTTTCGGGAGGAGTATGGCACCGGGTGAGCGCGGCGACCAGGAGGCGAAACTTCTCCGGCAGCTCGAGGCCTGAGGAGCAGAGCCTTAAAATTGGAGTGCAAGGTCCAGCTCTGGCTCCAGCAGACTGCGTGACCTTGGGTTCCGTTTTCATCAGAGACACGGAAGATGACGGTGTGTCAGGGCCTGCCACCGCGAGATGTCTTTGAGGCCACGCTCAGTGACATCTCTTGGTTGGAAGAACTTCTTAGTAACAAAATAGGCCTTAGACCCAGTGGATGTTGGGGATCAAATTCCGTTTTCATGATTCCATATACAAACAAAGGAGGCATATGAGCCACTGTGTCATTTTTTGCGCACAAACACACACAGAACAAAAAAACAGTCCTGATGATTAGTCCAAGAAAGCCCTCCTCAGTGGACCAATCCGTCTTCCTGTCACTGATCTGAAATGCCACCAATGTCCCACACGCTGTTGTGACTTTACATTTGAATTCATTTCTGAGCTCTCTGCTCCCCGGATCTTGCTATTGCTGCCACACTGTTTTAATTTTTATGGCTTCGTAGTGTGTTTTAGTTCAGCCATGTGATGGTTTAAACCATGGTTCCGAGGGCAGTTTTAAAAGAAGTTGTAAACGTTTTGCATCCTTGGTGACCCAGACCCCTCCAAGTCCACCGGGTCCTGGAAAGTACAGAATGTCAGAATCAGAGGGAAGATTCCTGTTTCCCTCGTGCTTACGCTCCTTCTGGGTAAAAAGGCCTGAGATTTGCGGTCTCCTCCTCTTCTAGTCGCTGTTTCCCCCTCTGCCCCTTCAGTGTAATTTTTGCCCGAGAAGATTCTGTTATTGGCCTTCTTGTCTTGTATTTCAGTGATACTTAATCTTTTTGCAACAGACCTCTCTCAGATTTGGTGAACGTTCTGGAACTCTCCACCCAGAAGATAGACATATTCAAATAAAGTCTGTACGCGTCCTGGGTGAAGCAGCCCCGACCGTGATTCTCCCCAGACAATCTGGGCTTTTCTGGCAGGGTCCCAGCTGATACGTGCGTACTTAGGACACCCAAATCTGTACCCGGGCTCCAGCCTCTCTTGAACTTCAAGTCCTCATTTGCAGGGCTCGCCCAGGCTCCCGTGCCCTGTGGGCTCCCTGAAATGGAAGTCACCATCTTCCCGCACAAATGTCACATAGCCGGGTGTTTCCTGCCTGAAGGACACAGGATCAAAAGTCATTGTTCCATGTTGTGCCCCTATTTGTCCAGCACTTCCTTCTGAGACTTCACCTGTAGTTGGCATCCAGGTGAAGCCATTCATGATTCCTTCAACAGATAGGAATGCCTGCGATGTGCCCAGATGGGCTGGTCTTTGGTTACATTTTGGTAGCTTAATCGAGCCATTGTTGCCGCCTGGCTGGAGTTACGTGTGTCCTTAAGTGTCTGCCCACCTCATATTATAGGTGAAGAAGTTGGGCGGGGTCCACCTGCCCTTTGGTGTTCTGAGTGTGTTTTCACACAATTACTTTAGTAGGGTTCGGATTAATGGCTGGAAGGCTGTTAACGTGCATCCTTTGTAATGTGTGAGCTCATTATGGTTCCTAAAGCAGTCTTGTTCAAGTTCAGTCAACACCAGTGTTTTCAAGTTGGCTCACGGTAGAGAAGGACCATATTACAAGTAAGACATGACCACCCTGAAGCCACGCAATTATTAATTTTTTGGAGGGAATGGAGGGGGGGCAGGAAGAGATAAGTGCAGGGAAGCTGGCTACCGTGGTGTATGACTAGATGGAGACAGGGACAGGGTTCATCTGATTTTCATTTTAGATAGTTGCCTTGGTAACCATCTAAGCGCTCGGCCTGTATCACTTCTATTTGTGCGGACCGCTGAGGTTTATGAAGTAGCTCCCCTTATATACCTGCACTGATTACTGAATACGGCTTGAGATTAAAAGCAGAGTGAGGTTCACTTATACAATGGGAAAGACAAAAACGTTAGAAATGATGTCACTGGTCGTCCAGGGTTCTGGGACATGAGTGGTGTTGACATTCCCCTTCTGGTGGCAAGTTGTCGTCAGGCTTGGCCCTCTGAAAAGCTGAACCAGATTAATGGCCTCCCTCTTTTGCTTTTAGAAAAATAAAAAGTAATGCCGCGTGGTTTATGGGTAAATGCGGTTTGAAACATTATCTCCAGATCTTTTTTCCCTTTCAGCGAAGACAAGCGCACAGATAGGGTAGCATCAGGCTGCAGGTGAGCTCAATCACCTCCTCCTTGTCCTTAATAAGGGGCTCCGTTGAGAAGGATGGCTTTTGTAGGAGCGTCGCATGCATACAGGTGGTGAAGGGAACACACGTACATCACATTTCGAGTCATCAAGCACGTGTGCTTTTTCAAGAAGATAATAACTGAGAATGTTAGAAGAGAGTATATTAGGAGCACCTTAAAAACACTTTGTGGTATTGGGTGACCTTTTCAGAGCAAACCAGAATCACTGCTTTGAGGAAGGCGATGGACAATGATGGACTGGAGAGGCCACTGTTTTTTATTACCTGAATCTAGCGAAAAGTACATTTTTAATATTACTGTATTTAAATGAATAATGCTTTGGATCTTTGTGTAATCCCTAAAAGAATGTATGGCGTCTCTAAGTTCTTTTACTTTTGTTACATCTCGATAACTTTATGGACTTGGGACCAAGCAAACGGAATCCATGGTATAACGACAATTTTTGCGGCTTGTTTTCATAGAACACATTTTGTAAATACATTTTTACAAATCGGTGGTTCTTAGAAACAAGATTTGCACATAAAAGTGAACATGGGTAAATAGGAAAGATTGTGTAAGAAACTGTACTGCCATGCATCACGGACTGTTCTTATCTTTTCTGGACCTCGGTTGCACCGTGTAGCCCGTGTGCGGAGAAATTACTGAGTCCCATACAAATGTATGGGTCAAAATGTAGATTGAGCTCCCCAAATCATCTTCCAGTCAGTGTTTCAGAAAATAATTTTTTCCCAGTTAAATTAATGAAACTTCACCTGTAAAGAATGACTTGACGGGTTCTGAAAATGGTTTTGTTTATATGCCTGGGGTTTTAAACATTTGATTCTTTTGGTTCCTGGCCACAGCCACCCGTGGGAGACCGTCACGACAGCTGCGATGCAGAAATACCCGAACCCTATGAACCCGA
>NW_027551361.1:0-3688 GCF_008692635.1 Crocuta crocuta
TTTTTTTTCTGCAGTGCTTTCAGCAAATCAAAAATGGCATCCAGTTCTTCTCTTGGTAAATGTGCAAAGGAATTTAAGGTGTTTGCCTTAGATGTCTGCCGATACTCAAGAATCTCTTCTATAAATGTAGCTAGAATATAAGACCCATGAGGACAAGGACTTTATTTTGTTGACTACTTTTGCCCAGTTTGAAAAGTGTTTACCATGTGGCAACACTTGATAAATTCTTGTTGAATGACAATCCAGAGCTTGATAAAGTTAAGAATTAATGTAAGTTTCTTGTTACAGAAGCAAGTGAAATGAGGAGAGGAATAATGGTGTTATATTTAGATCCTAACATTTGTTAGAGCTTGATAGTGTCTGATCTTTATAAAAATATTTTTTATGAAAACTATTTTTGGAAAAATAACATCAGAAACAATTAATGCTTGGCTCTTATGACACACTTACCATCTTAAAACAAATAAATTATAGTCCCAAAAAACAATTCTAGCTATGATGAAGTACTTTTATGAATTCCTGTTTTTAAAGGAGGTCAAGCAAGTTACTCAAGTTTCTTCTGGTAGCAGGATAGTATATAGGATTCAGATTATTTGATGATAAATTCTTTATTTAAAAAATTCAAAAAGGAAAACAACTTTTGGAAGCTTTATGGAGTTACACCAGACTGAGCTCCGAACTTCCTTGGATAAAATTCCTCACATACTTTCTTCTCTAGATGCAGAATAGATGGCTAGGGAAAATGACTATATTCAATGGATTGTGTTTATCAGAGACAATAGATTTTAATTTCTGGGTCTCTTCATAGAAATTGTCAACGTTCTGTGTATAACATTGTTACAGCAGTTTCCTGAACAGTTTTTTACAATTAAGTTGCCTTGATCTCTGAGGGACTGAAGTTGGAAGAGCAGAGAAGGTAATTTGGCTTTCGATCACCACAGTTTTCCAAATGGGTAATTCTTAGAATGGGATTGTCAATGATTTTGGTTGACTCCAGTTAATATTAGATTCTTCATTAGAGTTGACAGGATCTGCTTTGGGAATAGGGTAAGAAAGTCTATGGGGAGACAATCTGAATAAAAAAGGAATCCAATATTCTCTGTTTGGCATATGGATTGTTTCCAAAACCTATCCCTTTTATGCCTTATGCCTGTTAAAAGATATAGTTAATAAGCACTAATAAAGAGATGAACAGTTTAAAAAGGTAGAAATTGATACCAGCAAAATAAAATTACCAAAATATAACAAAATGATAAATTAGTAAAATAATTATTGTTGATTGAAAAAGACCAATATAATAAATATTATCAGCTTCTGAAATCATGAGAAAGAGTAAAATGATTAGCCCAAGCAGGTAGGTGCATATAAGTAAGGTCAGTTTCCTTGGGCTAAGGTGGCTGCTTATCAGGTCTCTAGAGTCGAGGTTTGCCTGTCAGGGATCAGCATAGACTTAACAACTACAGTAAAGTTTGGGCTAATAAGCAAACAACAGCTTTAGTTGCCTTTCTTCGAGCTTTAAGCTGTAAGAACCAATGCTTAGCTCAGCAGTGTCAATATGACTTTTAAAAAGTAGCCATTTGCAGAACTTGAATCTGACATTTTATGTGTTTTATAGCAGACCATAAGTACTTTTAACTTTATAAATAATAAAACTATGAATGGGGTAAATAGTCAATGGCATTATTAATGGATTTTCAACCTAGGGACCATTACTGACAGCTTGCCTATAAAATAATTATATAATTTTTGTTTAATTTATACCTTGGCTTTATTTGTTTACACATTAAATTTGCCAACTTTAAAATTATACCATTTTGATTATTTCCTCCTAACTATGAAAAAAATTGCTGAGCTTACAATTTAAAGTTAACATTACCTGGAATCAGTAGAATGGGAATTGCTTTTCTTCATTCTTCATTGGGAATATTTGCCACTTGATATTGATGTAATGAACTCGTATACGATTCATGGATTGGGGACTGGATGAATTTATGAAGCCCTTTATTCAATACTATATGAAGAAACGGAGGTCTGACAAGGTGAGTAGGGAATAATAATTTGATTACATGTTTACTTTTGTCTTTTAGCTACAATGGGTTGTGAGAGGAAAATAAGAGCTTTAACAACAACTCCTTAAGTTTTTTAATATCCAAGAAAGGTCTTCATTGTATTTCTGATAATGAGAATAAGAGGCTCTATTCATAAATAAGTGAGATTTTAACCAAATGTATTCTACAATATTTTCTGTTTGTACTATATGAGCTAATAGGAAATGAAAAATGCCAAGGGACAATTGTAAATTATTTAAACTTTATAAAATATAAAATTAAATACACCATGTAATCTTTCTTGCATATTTATATTATTTTCTCAATTTTCCATAACTCCAAAAATCCAAATATGGTTTACCTTTTACAAATATTTCTTATGTTACATTTTATGAATATTTGAATTTTTTGGTTTGGTACCTGCTCATTTCAGATACTGTACTTTTTTTTGGAAGCTACTTTAAGCATTCATAATTTTTTTCACAGTTTCTTAAATTAAGAAATATATGTACATATAAAATTATAAATATGTAAGTATATATTATATATACATACTATTTTTATATTCTTTATAGCACAGGTGAATTATTTTCAGCATATTTGAATTACTTTTTATATGCTTTTATATTTTAACAGCTCTATTATTTGAATCAACTTCCATTTAATTGGAAATGAATCAATACAGTAGTCAACTTGGGTCAATATCCTTCAGGCTCTGCTAGGTGCTATATGGGACTGTATGATTTCTATTTGCTTTTAAGAATAGTAGTAGTAACATTGCTGCTGGTAATGAAAGTTTGTGTACTTTGATAATCTATAGGCAAAACTCATAAGACTGTTTCAGGAATGAAAGTAATTAATATACAGTACTCTTTATGAATTGAGTCTATGTATTTTGTAATAATCAGGGACTAACAGAAATTATCAATAGGACATGATAGATATCTTTATTTTTGGATAGTGAACCTTAGATTTGAACCATCTTGACATGTCTTAAAATGCAAATTCAACAACCTGCTCATACAAACTCTTTTAGGTGTGATTTGAATTAAGAAATATGCCATATATAGTGCTAATCACTAGCATAGAAAGAATGATTTCTCTTTTCTCAAAAAAGTTTATTTATTTATTTTGAGAGAGACAGAGTGCATGCACATGTTGGCAACAGGCAGAGATCCCAATCAAGCTCTGCAATGTTAGCATAGAGCCCAACAAGGGCTCGATCTCACAAACCTGTGAGATTATGATCTGAACAGAAATCAAGAGTCAGACGCTTAACATACCGAGCCACCCAGATGCCCCTGGTTTCTCACTCTTCCATAAATATTTTAGAAAGGTCTGTATACTTATGAACAAGAAAAATTGCATATGTATGTTAAAAAGTATATAATACATAATGTTTATATAAATATAATTTAAAAGTAACATATTAATACACATTTCTAAGCACATATCATATATTTTTCTTTTAAAATTTCATTGTTTTTAATGAATAAAGACACAGTTGTGTATTCAATACTTAAAATTTGAATTTTTTATTTCACTGTGACCAGAAGCATATTTTAAACCTTTCAATTTGAAGTGGATTATGGGAGGGCACCTGGGTACCTCAGTCAGTTAAGCGTCCAACTTCAGCTCAG
>NW_027551362.1:0-3674 GCF_008692635.1 Crocuta crocuta
ATTCTGTGTCTCCCTCTCTGTCCCTCCCCTGCTCACACTCTCTCTTTCAAATATAAATATTAAAAAATATTAAAAAAGAAATTACAAATAAACAACGATTCTCTCTAAACAAAACAGAGAGAGAGAGAGAGAGAGAACAAAAAAACCAGCAAATAACAGCAGATATTACATTCAAGATTGGTTAAATCTGCCTGATGGATTTTAAGGGTTGAAGGACAGCAGGATTGCAAAAACAAGCCCTAGAAGTACTAGAGGATCATTTAAAATCCAACTGGAATAAGAGAAAACAAGTCTACCAACGAGATTCTTAGGGAGGTACTGATCCTACTGAGGACACACAAAGAAAAATGGAAGTGCCCAACAATGTGGTTATACTAATGTCTGAAATAAGAGTCATTTCCTCAAAGTCTAGAGACACTGTCAGAATGGATCTCAGGACTGCTTTGTTGTCATGCCTACCGAGACAAGATACGTAAGTTTATTTTTTAAGGTCTGTGAGGACAAGGATTCTCCCCCAAATCTGTTACATTAATTTTAATAAACACTTGCTATAGGCAAAGTACCATGCTGTTTCTTCAACATCTAAAATATCTTCTTATAGCTCTATCAATCCCCTGCCTCTATGGGTTTTGAGCTAGAGAACTCAGGGGATTGGTCAGGTAAACCTCAGAGTTCGAAATCTCTTATTAAATCTCAGACTGTTAACAGAGTCAGTCCTTGGTTGGCAGATAATCCTTCAGTATATATGTCATATAAATTCTCAAATTCTTCTTTCCACATACACAAATATATTTTAGGACACCTGATTAAAATTTTTTCAGTGTAGTACAGGGATCTTGTAAATTCACTCATGATCTATTTTTTTAAATGGCCAAAACACTGGACAGAAATTAGAGGAACTCTATTTTGGGTGTTATAAAGAACTCGTTAATGTCCAAGATATCTATCAATGTTTCTACTTGATTGAATAAAGATGTTCAGGCAGTGTTGGATATCTGGTTAGTACTTACAGTTCTTGACAGTATTACTGATGGAGTCCACCAGTTTCTTCAGAGTCTTCTGGTCCATGTCAAGTGTGGCTTCAACACACTGTAGAATTCTCAGGTAGCCTGGGTCCAAGCCTACCTGTCTTGGGTTGTCACTGATTCCACAGTTCATTACTCTATACCCAACAGAATGTGATCATGGCAACATTCCAGCAACCGCAGAAGGTTCTCAGGTGATTGGAAAAATATGCAACTACGGTTATTATTACCCAATACAAATGCAGTGATTCCATGAAAGTTACTGTCATCTGAAATATTACAGTAATTCCTTATCTTTTTTTTTAGGGCTAAACACCACTTAGAGTGGTACTTGATATTCTTGTCATTTACACGTCCTCGGCACAAGCTATAGTTGAAAATGTTTCCTTCCTGTCTGAACACATAATAACTAAATAAAATTATAAAGACCTTAGTCTTAAGTGGAAATATTTTTCCAGGCTATAAATAGCTCCTTCAAAGATTATATAACCTCCTTTAAAAACTCTAAGCACCTTCTCATGAGAAGGGACTTCAATCTGGGAGCTCCTAGAAAAATGTCAAACCGCACTAGTACCCCTCCAACTTCTGTATCTGACTGACTGGTAAGAAAGCCTGGTATAACTCTGCCAAAGCTGGCCAAAAGGGCAACTGTTCTAACTCTACTGTCAAATCCTAATACAGAGAACAAACATTTCCTAGTCTGTGTGCCGGCTTTCACTACAGGAAGGCAAGAAAATGTACGAAAATGATTTTGAGAATTTAGGACACAATATTCTTACAAATTGTAAGTAAAATATAAAAATAAATTTTAAAATAAGGTAAATATAGGGCACCTGGCTGGCTCGATTGGAGAAGCGTGCAACTCTTGGTCTTGGGGTCATGAGTTGGAGTACTATGTTGGGTATAGAGATTACAAAAAAAAAAAATTTAATTAAAAAAATTTTGTAAGGAAATAAAATAAGGCAAATACAACTGGAACAAAAAAGCTTTCCCAAAACTTTTCTTTAGGAAACACTAGATGAGTATTCATTGAATTAATGAATGAATTAATGAAAACTGGTAATATTTTAAAAGTGTGAAGCCTGTCACTTAAGTCTGAAGAGTAACTGTTCTCAGTTTCTCTGAGGCTAGTCTATTATTTTCTATGAAATGAAAGAAAATTAGGCAATAGGTTTTTAGCACACCTTGACTGGAGGAATATGAACCTACACTCTGGATAAAGTCAAAGCCAATTCAGGACACTCTTATGGTATTTAAAACACCTAAGTATACTAAGGGCAACCAAATGAATCCAGAACAACTAGACTGAGAAAGTACTGATAAAAATTCAATTTTTTGATTCAGACACTCATCAATTTTGTTGCAGTCACCTTGGCATCATTATCCAAATAACATGCCCTGTGTTTATAAAATTGGTATAAAATTATTGAAGAAAAAGGGTGGTTTGGTAGAAGAAAGCAGTTATGTCAGTGACTTACATGTAACATTACCCTATCAAATTTTCTTCCCATACCTTATTAGAAAGAAGACTATCAAGGCTACCATCACAGAAGCAATCAAAAAGGTGTTTCCCAGACAGTCAACACAGTCTGGAAAGAATAGTTTTTTTTTTTTTTTTTGCCAGGTCACTTCTTCCTCAGTCTATTAACAGTTGCTTCTAATTCGATAATATTCTGGACCAGTGTGTTCATGACCAAAACTGATCACCAAATAACCTAATGAATTTATCTTTTAGTATTTTCTTGAACAATTCTAAGAAACTTCCTTTCAGATTAAAAGAAAAATGTCCCTCAAAACTTATTGTGTACTCAAGAGCATAAGGATATCTTTTAATTTTTTATTTATCTGAGAGAGAGAGAGAGAGAGAGAGATGGAGGGCAAAGAGAGAAGGGAGAGAGAGAGAATACTAAGCAGGCTCTGTCTGCACTGTCAGCACAGAGCCTGACACGGGTCTCCATCTCACAACTTCGAGATTATGACCTGAGCCGAAGTCAAGAGTTGGGATTCTTAACCGACTGAGCCACCCAGGTGACCCTATGTATCTTTTATTAGGAAAGAGTATGAAGCTTTAAGCATAAAATTTAAGGAAGCTTACCAAGAAATAAGATTATTTTTACAGCTAAAAACTTGGGGACCTGTCTTATCCACCTACCATTGAACACCTAGTAGTATTTCTTCATCTTTATAACTTTACTTGCAACTCAAAGGGAGCTGGTAAGAACAGAGCTATTTTTAAGTAAAATAGCTATTTATTCAGCCTCTTGTCATGCCAAAATGTTTTGTGCATATACCACTATAATTAGCACACCTTCTGTAACAGGCAAAATTGTACATCAAATTATATTTCATGTTACCTGATTATATAAAAATGTAAAGTGAAAATGATTTATCAATTCCTTTTAACATTACTAGTAAACAATTCAGCAGTAGATATGAGGCACAAAATCTTAGTAGAATATGACACAGGAAGATGTAATTCTTATGTAATTCTCACTTAACTTGTCATAATTTGTTATGAATATACAAAGACAAATTTCTAAAATGTTATATTTACTAAGATTCTGGCAATAGCTTTATGTAACAAGACACAGCATACCAGGCCTGCCACTCAACTTGTTTATGGTAAGTCTCAGCTTCAATTTGAAGCTG
>NW_027551363.1:0-3642 GCF_008692635.1 Crocuta crocuta
CCAAAGCAGTCTTCAGGCTCTGAGCTGTCAGCACAGAGCCCAAAGTTGGGCTCAGACTCATGAGTCGCAAGGTCATGACCTGAGACAAAATGGGACGTTCAAGCGACTGGGCCATCCTGGTACCCCCTGATTTAATTTTTAATATAGAAGCTCTTGAAGCAGTTCTCAAATATTAGAACTATTTTGTCTTTCTGCATCAGGGATTAATCATTTAATAGTATGGTGGGAACCCTGTGGTGCTTTTTAAATAAAATACATATATACAATATTTAAGGAATAAGCAGGTTTTTGGGGTAGTAATTGGCAAACCCCATTCTTAGTCCCACGTATAATTGGAACGATTCAAAAAAAAAGCACTAATACTGAACCACCATGCATTCTTTAAAAAATAACATTACTGGCTATTGTCTTGACAAGCACCTCCCTGCCAGCTGAGTTTCTATCAATGGAGTAGGCATATCATAAATTAGTCTTTGGTAGTCTAATAATACATTTTCAGTTTCTATTACATCT
Organism: Crocuta crocuta; assembly: GCF_008692635.1. NCBI lineage: Eukaryota > Metazoa > Chordata > Mammalia > Carnivora > Hyaenidae > Crocuta > Crocuta crocuta. The sequence goes on from NW_027551363.1 coordinate 514, forward strand.
TAGAAAGATAGTTTTATTATTACATTATGGGTATCACTTTGGTTCTGGACCTTGTTTAACTGACAAAGTTGGTTTTATTAGTGATTTGCTATATTCCAGCTATTAAACTTTTTGCAGCTTTTCAGTGCCTCTAAATCCAACCTCACTGAATGGCAGGAAATGGGTTCTTATGAGAATATTATGGTTAGGACATAGTATAACGAGCCAGGGGTTGTCAAATTTTTACTGTAAAGGACCAAAGAGTAAATATTTTTGGCTTTGCTGGTTATAAGTTCAGTTACTTAACTCTGCCTTTATAACATGAAAGCAGCCATTGGCAGTAAACACAAGTAAACATGGATACACTTGACTAACGCCTTATTATTGCCAACCATTGGTATAGAATAGTGGCTCTTAATTTTGGCTTCATATTAACATTACTTGGGAACTTTACAGACCATGATGCTTGGGTCTTTACAGTAGGGATTGACTTAATTGGTTCTGAGATGTGGCCTGGTTGTTAAAATTTTTATAAGCTCTGTAGGTGATTACACTGTGAGCAAAGGTTGAAATCCACTGACAGAGGAAAGAGCTCAAATGGAGTCATGATTTGAAAATGAGCTCTGTACTTAACCACAATGTGACCATGATCAAATTAAATTAAATTCTTGCCTTCGGTTTCCTTATCTTTAAATTATGGTACTTATTTTCTATGATTATTATGAAAACTAAATGACAAAAGCACAACTATCCTGAGTATCCTAGGTCCCCCTTAAAGTTGAGACTATTGAGATTATTTAAAGTCAGTTTTCCACTGCAGTGTACTTTCTACTAAATTCTAGAAAAGATGGTCTTATTGGCCTCAGCTTGACCTTTTGAATATTTAGAATACTCTTAAGCAGCCCATTCTAGTATATGATGACTGTGATTGTTAGGATGTTATTTTATAATGAGCCACAGTTGGCTTCTTATAAATGTCCTGATTCTGCCATTTGAGTAGTATAATCTGAGCCTAACCTCTAATCCCTCCAAATTTACCTGATAACCCTTCAGATATTATAAATAATTTCAAATATTCCCCTGAAGTCCCTTTTTCTTTTGGACTAAGTGCTATACCATCTACCTTTTGAATTCCAAACCCTTTTACCATCTTTCTTACAGTCATTGACCTAGTTTTTTTAACCCAGAAATTTTAGTGTACAGAATTAGCTACAACTCACCAGGCAAATTCTGACCAACACAGTGGGTCTGTGTTTATCAAGGTTAAGGCCCCTCTCAAGGTCATTCAGCTAGTAAAAATAGAGGCAGGTTTCATGTTAAGGACTGTTTCACAGTAAACCTTGCAATTAATGAACTAGTAGACTGAGTCTTTTAAAAAATTTGTCCCTTTTAAAATCTCAAACAATTGTATGGACTGTACCATCATAGGCTGTAGTTTGACTTCCATTTATTGAGAATGGTGAAAATGTTCAGTGAAATAAATGGTTTTAAATGAATTTAAAGTTCTGTACATAAATATTTGAAAAGTCCTAGTAAATGATATAGTCTACAAGCAATGCGTGACATATTTGGATTTGTGAATCCCTTATAGGAACTATGACTTCCCCCAGATTCTTAAGTCTACAGTTTATAAACCACAGCTCTAAATATCTTCTTCCCACATAATGTTGAAGCTGGTGTTCAGATGTCTCATACAGAAATATTGTAAGATATCAAGATAAGATGTACCCGCAAATATCAAGGATTGTATTTACGTGGGGTTTTTTTTTTAATCTTAAACTAGCATGTTTGTTATTTGACTCACTAATGCAGTTTGCTTCAAATTATTTTTGATATATATATGAGGATACTTGAAAGTAGAACTCAGGAGCAGCATCAGGGTTGCTCAGTCATTTAAGCTATCTGACTGCAGCTCAGGTCATAATCTTGCAGTTCTTCATGAGTTCAGCCCCTCAAGCAGCTCTCTGCTGACAACTCTGAGCCTGCTTCAGATTCTTTGTCTCCCTCTGTCACTCTGCGCCTTACCCACGTGTGTTCTTTCTCTCTCAAAAATAAATAAACATTTAAAGAAAATTAAAAATAACAAAGAAAGTAGCACTCAGGAAAGTTTAGAAACTTCTGTCATTTTTATTAGGTAAGGTTTGTGGGATAATTAAAACTATCAGGAAAAACTAAATTGTAGGTAATATGAAAAAAAAAAAAAGGTTGTCATTAGTGAGTGAGTTGCTCTGCTGATAGAAAAATTTCAAATCCTTATCTTGCTGATACACAGCCAGAAAACCATTGCAGTCAAATAAAGTAGATAAAAATCTAAGATTTTGTAGAGTAAAAATTTTAAAAACTAAATTGTTTAACAGTGTGTTCATAGAGCAAGTCAAATGTTAATCTTATTTTTGATCTTTTGATGCATTGGGACTATAAGGAACATGGTTTTCTGAATCTAGATTCTTCTGTTATTTCAGTCATACTAGCAGGTTGCACCCATTGTAAATTCTGCTCTGCCTGTATACACATTTAATTTATTCATGCATATATATCTCATTTTGAACAAACATTTTTTTGAAATGATTGACAAGAAACAAATCAAAACAAATTAAATTTAGCAATAAAGAAATTAAGTGTGCTAGTCAAGGGTGTTAATATGGTTGCCCTAATTAAGCTTTTAATTGGCTCTCAGATTCTAAGCCTCTCTCAAAAGGAGGAAACATGCCAGTTCTGGAGGATGACAAACTTTTTTGGTACTGAACTCTGAAAGGAATTTCTCCATTGTGGTTTTATATAGTTGACACAATGTAGCAGAATAACCATTTCCTCTTAAAGCAGAAGATTATATAGCTGATTTTTATCTTTAATAAAAGCTGATATAATTCTGTATAGATGGTGGAATTTTTGATATTTTGTTTTTTGAGAGCGTACCAGCAGGGAAGGGATAGAGAGAGAGGGACAGGATCTGTGAGCTCTACACAGACAGTAGCGAGCCACCTGAGCCAAAATCTGATGCTCAACTGACTGAGAAACCTAGATTCCCCTGGAATTTTTCTTAATGTAGACAGGATGCAAGGTGATTTAACTCAGCAGAGAATTTAACAGTTCTTTTATTACCGGGTGGGTGGCTCAGTCGGTTAAGTGGCCGACTTCAGCTCAGGTCAT
>NW_027551364.1:0-3729 GCF_008692635.1 Crocuta crocuta
CAATAAACTATTTGTAAAAAAATAAATAAATAAAAATTTAAAAAAAAGAAAATTCATAATTGTGCAACTGTTTTCCGGATAGCGAATTACATATAAATTCTATTCCACAGTGTTGGTTTAGTCATTCACAAATTGTTATTTCCCTCTTTTCATAAACTAAAAACGAATTAACTAAACCAAATTGATGGAGGTAGAGAAATAAAGAATAAACATAACTTGAAAAACATTACTTTGAGTAGATACTATAAGGTTAGAGACAAAAAGAACTACACATAAAGGCAAAAACACCAAAGTGGCATGCACTTGCATTTCTAGAATATAAAATGTTCTCACTCAATTTCTCACAGAAGGAAAAAACACAGCTTAGCTTTGGAGTTTGAGGAACAAACAATACCTCTGGGCAATGGAAGAAACTGCTTAGAAAAACTCAATTAGAAATTAAGCGATGAAGCCAAAACAAAAGGTATCTACTAGATTTGACAAAGGTCACTAATAATAGTGGCAGGAGTTGTTCCAATAGAGGAATGGAGGAAAAGCACACCTACAGCAAAGGAAAAGTGAATAAGAGATGGAGAGAGAAAACAATGAGATTATGTCAAAAGGCTCAAAAAGGTTGATTCTGAAATGAAGGAGAAAGATAGTGTCAAGCATACAAAGAGGATGACAGAGTCAAGGGAAAACTGTGTTTTCTTTTTAATTATTTTATATTTTTATATTTCAATTATTATATATATGCATACACATATACATTTATAGACATAGATACATATATGAAAGGGTGAAAATGAATAAGTGATGAGGCCAAATCACTAATCACTGAGTAGAAGGGGATAAGATGCAACTATTGACACAAGTAGAGAGGTGAGTAAAGAGTGGATATAGATACTATTTCTAAATCTGAGAAACAAATAAAGAGTTGAGCAGAAGGTAAGAAAGCTCTCATTGGGTTGCCTCTGTTGGTGGAGAAAGGGAAAAGGTCATCCACAAAATAAAAATTAAAAAATGGAGACGAAAAAGCCCTGAAGATGGTGACAAAGATTCGAAATACCTGTTGAGAAGATAGAAAATTAAGCTGAATATGGAGGAAGGCAACAATTGTCCTGCAATATTGGAAATCTAAGTGAGGTTGAAAACTAAAATTCTACAGAAAGTACTAGTCTTCAAGATCACGTAATGTGCATAGGATAACCTTGCATTTCACTTACTTTGGTTTAGAAAGTACATTTCTTGTTGATTATGAATTTGTGAATATTCCTATTTCATCTAAAATCCTCTCTAACACAGAGGTAGTTGCCACTGTACTAAAATCTTCTGTTTTCTGGATGGCAATAGTGTTAGTGAAGAATTTGTTACAAAAACAAATGGCAATTTCAGCATGTATCCAAATGTTTAATAAACATTTTAGTGTTAGAAAAATATGAAGAAATTGTAAAATGTAGAATTGTGTCATTCATTCATTAATTTGTTCCACTCATTGTGAAAGACAAAATGTGGTATACAGGCATTTAGGATTTAGGAAAATAGTTTTTGGAATCAATAACTTATAAGGCTTGCTTTTGTTCTTAGTTAATGGTGGCTTATAGATTTGGTCATATCAAATACCACAGTAAACACCTACACAATGATGCCTGGCATTTCATGTCTAGAACATATATTCCATTATTTTAAATATATTATTTCATTGAGTTCTCTCAATAAAATTAGGTAGATACATGGATTTTTATCTTGCCAAGAAACTAAGCCAAAATGTAGCAGCATTACAATTCAAACTGAGGTTTCTCCTAACCTAAAACTAATACATATTTCACTTTACCACATATTCCAAACAATGAAGATTAGATTCTGAAATCAGAAATTTAAATTCTGATTTTTAAAAGGGACCTTTGAGAAAAAATAAGGGGGGTATGGGTGGACCTTAAAGTATGAGCTACTTAAAATACTTCTCCCATTTTAGAACAAACATGGTTTGCCAGAGGGAAGGGGATATGAGGATGGGGAAAACAGGTGAAGGTAAAGGGGAGGTACAGGTTTACAGTTATGGAATGAATTAAAATTTTTTTCTTCATTTTTGATATGTAAACTAATGTTTCTCTATTGACAGTCATTAGTCACTGCCTGAATGTGTGGATTGTTTTCTGCTATAACATATTCAAGTCCTACCAGAATACTTAAGCCAGTAGGATTATGCTTTTAATTTTCAATCAGTGTGATCACTGTGATATGGCTGGCCAAGAACATGAGACCTAGTCTTGATTGCTTAATACTCATAATGGGCAGACTGCCTCAAAACTATAGTTGAGGCAATAGAACATAGAATATAATAAATATATATTGCCTTCAACCAGACTTAAAAAAATCATGGAAAGTAGTCATAGAAGGAACACGCCAGAAATTTCTTTATAAGTTTTGCTTGTCATCCGGTTAGCCAATGAAATTGTACTCTAGAGTTGGAATATATCTCACTAAGAGATTTCTCATTTACTCGGGTTTCTGAGGAAAAATTATTTATATTTGGAAAAACTTTTCATTGCATTTAATATAAATCAGAAAAACATACTTCCCTTTTAGAAGATCATACTAAAATAAAGAATATTCTAAGACACTTTCTGCAGACACAGATAACCCGAATTGATTTAAATAAACTGGCTTAAAAGAAAATTTATATGTACTATACAAGGCATGGATCTACTTTTATTACTTACTAATAGATTGGGTATTATATATTTTATTCTTTTCTCTAAACTATCTTATGTATTTTTAATTCACATATAATTTAACAATATCCATTTACAGAAGCAAAATTACTAGCATTTTATTTAATGAAAAATGGAAAACATCCTTGTATTGCAAAAATATATTTGTCAAACTATAACTTCTACCCTTCTTTTCAAAGGCAAAATCCAGCATCTACCTATTTAGTTACTTTAATAGTTTAAACTCCAATTACTCTTATCATATTCCATAGAGCTCACAGTATACAGCTTTGCACTGTTGAAGTGTTAATGGGTTAATTCATCTTTCTTCTTTTACTAACTTAGTTTCTTGCTTATTGAATCTATTTTTAACGTTTTACTAAATATGAAGTATTCATAAATTATCTGTATCTAGTTGCCAAATAAACTCATATCTTGATTGTTGATAAAGAATAATAATTGGTCAGCCGTATATCTAAGTCAACTTTGAATAGTCATGCCAATTTTGTGTAGGGAAAATAGAAATTAGCAAAGATCTCATTTTATTGAAATTTGGAAGTCTTCTGAGACAGGAAGAACAAATAGGAACCTGTATATAGAAACCCCAGGTAGCATAGTCCCTTAAAGTAAACAGAAGAAGAAAACAAAAAATAAAACAACCAAAAGAGAATCGAGAAGATCTGTGTCCAATGAAAACAAGCAAAACTTGCCAGTAAATTAGCATCTGCAATAATAGGAAAAGTTGTTTTAACTTTTTATTTAAATTTTATTAGTTAACATACATGGCTTCAAAAGGATAATTCAACGATTCATCATAACACCCTGTATTCATCATAACAGGTGCCCTTTTTAATATCCAACACCCATCTAGCCCATCTCCCACACACCTCATGTCATCAACCCTCAGTTTGTTCTCTATCATTAACAGTCTCTTGTGTTTTTTTCCCTCTCTTCTCTTTTTCCCCCCACTTCCCATATAGTCATCTATTTTGTTTTTAAATTCCACATATGAGTGAAATAATATGGTATTTGTCTT
>NW_027551365.1:0-3726 GCF_008692635.1 Crocuta crocuta
CTCTCTCAGAAATAAATAAAAACATTTAAAAATTTTTTAAAAAAGAATAAGTAGGTTATTCATTTAGTATAAAGTGGCTATTTACCTATTTTCAAGCAATTATTCATAATTTTAATTCTAATAATATGAATTATAATAAATAATATATAATACTAAACTATTATTTTTATGATAAAAAATAATATACATCAATAACAAATTTTATTAATTTAATTTGGCAATTTCTAATCTCTTAATGTAAATGTCTACATCTCCTTGGTGGAGATGGTCTAATGTTCAAAATTATAAAGTGATTTTTAACACTGCTTTACTAAAAAACATATCTATCAGACATATGAAATATACTTAAGATTGCCAAATTCAGCATAGAAAAATATAAGACCTACAGTTAAATTTGAATTTCAGATAAATTACAAATTATATTTAGTATAAGTATATCCCATGCAATTATTGGGACATATGCTAAAGAATTATCTGTTGTTTATCCCAAAATTAAATTTGAGTATCTTGTACTTTCTGTGGCAAGTCTTCTTAGGGTATGAATAGGTAGAATACATTAAAGCTGTTTCTGAACTATATATATTTAATATATGAGAGAGTTTCATTTCAGTTATCTAGAAGTAAAACATTAGACTTCCTAAAACTAAAGAAAGAAGTACAATCAGATTATGGGAGAATAGGCAGGGGAGGGAGAAAGACTAGAGGGGAGGGAGGAAGTGATAAAGGAAGGGAGAGAAAGTAAAAGGAAAGGAAAAAGAAACTATCCAATGTTTCTGGCTCTGTAAAAGTGACCTGTGAACATCTAGCTGCTGAAAGTAACCAAGTACAATGTAAGAAAAAGGACTAGGCCTAATTCTTAGAAATTGGTACACCTCATACCAGGTGCAAAGCAACATTCATATCTATAAGCATTTGCACAAAAATTGAGAATTATGTGAAATAGAGACAGGGAAAGCAAGAACAAAAGAGAATTGATGGAGAAAAGATCGAAGATGTTACAAAGAGCATAGGTAATGGCAATAGCAGTGGGAGGCTTGACAGAAATGGAGATCCAATGACTTAAATCAGCTCCAGTCTCTGAAGGTATAATGAGATGGGTCTTTCATTCTCAAGAACTATCATAAGCTTGCATTAGTGTGCCACGTTAAAACCATACTATCATTTGGTTAACTATAGAAGTCTAAGAGTAGAAATTAAGAAGGTGATGGCAAAACTATTTTTAGTTCAATTGATCACCAAGAGTACTAATCTTTCCTGCCATATGTCTAAAATTTTCAATGGTATGAAATCAGATATGTAATTTGCCCAAAGTTGAATAGCAAGTAAAGGAGTAGTCATGATTCAACCCTATGTTTTACAACAAAAGGCCCATATTTATTTCATGTAACAAAATTTGCATACAAACCAATAGATTTATTGGATCAGAAGGGAGAGTCCTTATGGTAGAGAGAAGTTAAAACAAAATGCAGTGGAGGTGTATGACTTGCATGGTAGTTAATTCACGGACAGTAAACCCAAGTTAACTTTGTTTTACAATCCAGCTAGTGAAGAGATTAACCTTATGATAATCTCATTCTAATGGAAAAAATAAGAATGTTTTATGTGAAAATACTTAGGAATGAGTTATGTGCAAAGACACGCAAGGAAACCCTGGGAGATTTTGGATATGTCTGTTACCTTGAATAGTGATCATGTATCAGAGGTATTTCCATATGTCAAAACTCATCAAATTGTTTGCATTAATACATACAGTTCTTTATATATTAATTATACCCCAAAAATCTGGTATTTCATTTGGTTTTCACTTTGGAAGCCTGTTGACTGTTTTGGGTCAATTTCTCTGTGTTGCACCTGCTTATTCTGGTAAAATTTAGGGGTATCATTATCTCAACAAATTTTCTTCCATCATATCACTGAATATTTTTGTTTCATTTGGTTTATTCTCTATTCAGAAATACATGTATAATGATCTCATTTATCTTTCATTATAATATTCTTTAATAATTCTAAACCCTTTGTTGCTTTCTACTTCATTTTCCTTGATTTTTTCAAGTTTTCAGGTCTTTCATCTATACTTTTATAATACCCTTTCTCTTTTTTATTGCTCTTAATATAGCATTTATTGACAATAACTCATTTTATTTTTTTAAAAATTATATACTTTTTTCAAAGCTTTTTATTTATTTATTTATTTTGAAGTAATCTCTAATCCAACATTGGGCTTGAATTTACAACCCTGAGATCAAGAGTGGCATGCTCTACCAACTGAGCCAGACGGGTACCTCAAGCCATTTTTATTTTTAATTAAGCAAATGAAAATAATTTAAAGTATTAGTTTCTGGATAATCCATGAAAATACTTATGCTGACTCAGGAATTCATCTAGTTTGTCTATTTTCTAAAACCATTTTCCCATATTTATTACACATTAAAATATCTCAACATTCTTGATTTTGCATCAAGTAGAAAACTAATGAGAGGTGTAAGTGTTCATCTAAGTAAAAATCTTTTACATTGAAAAGCACTATTATATTCTATAAACTTTCAGTATGGCCTTAGTTGCATGCAGTAGTTATCTAATAAGTGCTTAGTGTGTGCAGATTTTGTACTAGGCTCAAGGTATCATATTGAATAAGGCTTGATCTTTATCCTCAAGGAGCTAGCTATGAAACCTATTCAAAGAAATAAGACACATTCAGGGAAAGCAATGTTATTTCATTTAATTGCTTATTTAGTAGTAGTGTAACTTAGTACATAGAAAACAAGGTTGAGGTCAGATAAATGGTGAAGACACTTGGCTCCTCCATTTACTTCCTATTGCATGTTAAGACCTATGCCTTCAGAACTGAGGTGAAGTGAGCTAGCTTATAGGGAAATTGTATTAGTATAGACGCTGGCAAAAACCAAAAGCAGTTCATTAGTGTCAATTTCCCGTTTCCTTACATAGGAAGTTGTGAGATCCAGTGGGTCAGTTGGACCCTGTGGCCTATGTCTCAGGAATATTCACATTAGAAGGGGACGGGAGGGAGTCTCTTTTCCAGTGATTCTCCAGTCTAAATACCAAGATATCTTGGATGATGATAAGATGTCTTGAGTAAGGTCTTTGGTTAGTGCCATGACTCTGGACTCATTATTATCATATTTCCTAATAATTTCAATATATTTATAGAGAAGAAGTACAATTGGTTACTAAGAAGGTAGATATATTCATCAATCTAATTTTCCCACAGATTTCTTAGTCCAAAAGTAGGCTTAAAAAGACAAGTATATTTTTTATCACCTCATTTTATAGCCCAGAAAATTAATTCCAGATAATTCAAGTGATTTGTTCAAGGTAATACTAACTGCTGACTCTCACTTCATTATCATTTCCATTAAATCATGTATTTGTTATATTTAGAAACTATAGATCCAAAGATTTGAGGATATAAAATACTTGAGCATATGTCAAAAGATTACTTTTTGCTAATTCTTCAACCATCATGGATTTCTTCTCTGTCTCTCTTCTGCTAGATTGAAATAGTTCTCCAGGTAGGAGAAGACAGAAGCAATATGATCTTTGAATAACATGCCTCATCTTTGTTGATAGGTGACTTAAATGAAAATCACCCCTGAACAGTCTATTTCTATCTATTCTTATATTTCTCTTACTCTGAACATGGCTCTAAAAATCTCAGATCTTGGGGCACCTGGGTGGCTTAGTCAGTTGAGTGTCTGATTCTTGATT
>NW_027551366.1:0-3729 GCF_008692635.1 Crocuta crocuta
TGGACATGTCACCATAAGCCAGACCAACAATACATGTCAGTCCCACTGGAAAAGTATTTCCTGGCATAAACTCAATATATGTTTCTTCAGTGCATAAAAAATAAATGATTCCTTCCTTCACAACAATTGATTATATTTATTGATCTCAGTTTAAAAACAAATCTGTACTGGTAAATTATAATATTTTTTATATCGTGGAGAATTGCTGATACATCCAAGTGAGGTAGTGCCAAAGCTGTGGTAAAGTTTTGTAAACTGTGTAAAGAGCTCTTTGTTGATAGTTGAATGTGGTTTCTGGGAATGGTAAGATGTGGTGGGAAGACCAGGCCTTATTTTAGCTGAGTGCTAATGTTTTGATTAGAATTTGACCAGGTGATAGCAGATATACTTCTTTGCCACCTTAGACTTTCGCTTCAAGTTAAAAGCTTAAAGAAACCAGGAGTAAATGCGTCAGAGTTATGTGGCTTGGGTGGGAATTGTGTCAAATTTAAGAATGCCTGCCCTGTCTAATGAAGATTGAGAATATTTTATCTGGTTTCCATCTACCACATAGGAATGGGGAGGGAGAAGGTCCCACATTTTGGAACTTACAATTTTCAAATGAAGTTGAATCTAAACTAGTATGTGACTGTGACAGTCCCCCAATGCTTTAAATGTTGGATTAAAAGGAAAAAAAATAACAGTGTGCTAGTCAAACTCAGGTCTGCTAGCCATGTATGCCTCACAGACAGCCAATTCACCCACACTATCCTACACTTCTTCGGTGCTACAGTGATTTCATGTTTTTTCCTTATGTAGAAGTATAAATATTGTACTCCAATTTATCTGCAGCTATGAGCAAGGCCGAAGGTCTGTAATAGCCAAGCCCTGGATTTACTGCTGATATCTTTAGAAAATGTCCAGAAGGATTCTCCTATTTTTCTCACCATGTTCTAAGGATAAATAGCCCAAAACAAAAAGACAAAGTATTTTGGCTCTTGTGAGCCTTGAAAGGTTCTAGATTCTTTGTGAGCCTTGAAAGTTTCTACTAAAATTAGGGTATGTTTCTTGTGAACAGGGTGTCCCTAAAGAAAGGCACAAAAGAATGGGATTAAGTACTTTCCTACTTGGTATCAACTACTTTACTTCTTAGTGACTTTCTAAAAAACAGATAATCTCTCATGGTTCCCCCACTGTCCCAACCAAAAAAAAATGTACATTTTCTCTTATTTTTTTCTCTCTCTTTGTCTCATCCCCAGACTAAATTGTGTGATTCCCCCCACCCCCAACTCTGCTTACCTATTTTCTGTTACCTTTGTATCCACAGGGTTAAGAAACAAAAAGGGGGGGACTTTTCAGTTGACTAAGATTATCTCTTAGAATATAAGAGGGCAAAAGCATAAGCAAGGATTAAGTGCTAAATAAATCCACTCTGCTTCCACACATTTCTGGTTTAAAAACTACAGTTCATTGAATAATTTAGAATATGCTTATACCATCTGTTCCCTTGGGTATTGACATTATCCATGATAGCAAAATAATCACATGTTAAATAAATTCTAGAAATGGTAATCTCATTCATAATAGCAATGACATTGGTCATTCAGATGACCTAACCTTTTTCTTTCTCAAATAATTACATCATTGATTTTCTCACATAGGAAAGGGGAACAACTGAGTACATGGTTTTTCTTAAATAGAATATCAGTTCAGGAATTCAAACATTTCTTTTACGGAAATAAAAAATAAAGTGCAAACATATGCCATCTTTGAAGGTAACATTATGTAAGCTTTTGAGCATAATATTTGCTGTCTTTACCTACTTCTTTATGTAAATTCATAGCAGAAATGATCAGATTGTCTTAAGCATATTTTAGAACTATGTAATCAATTATCTTCTGGGATTCTGTTGTGTGTTTGGAAAGATATAGAGCATGCGTCTCTACGCACACTGAATGAGTTTACTTCAGGGTGGATATTGATTTTGTCCTCCCTGAGCTCTTATGATTTCATGTCTGAGCCACACACGGTGTACTCTCTCACAGTGACAGCAAACTTATTCATGTGTTCGAGTCTTTTTCTTCTAAAAAATATTGTAAGCTTTGTGAGGGCAGTGACCATTTGATTTTCCTTTTGTGTCTCTCAAAGTTTCCCACTCTGCCAGACTTTTCTAAGGGAAAAATAAATAATGAGCGCATGATTTTTAATGCTGTAAAATAGGGGAAAAGGCTTTAAAACGCTGTTGCTTAAATTAGCACATGCCGTAGATGGTGAAGGCCAATACTTCTTTTACCCACATCTAATGCAGGTATATAAACTGTCTGTCCTAGTTTGGACTGCTCCTGTGTGTTCCAGTTTTAGTATATGTGCTACTGAAGTAAGCATAGGGCTGCTCCTGTGTGAACCTTTGTGGCATTAGGGTGTGGCTGAAAGGGACTGTAAGGTAACCTTCCTTTATTGTTGTATTCCGTTCTTCCATTTTAAGATCACACCTTATCTCATAAGAGAGGGTAGAATTCAGAAAGCATTATTCTTTGCAAAAGGTCTCTGAACCATGTATTAAATCATCTGTACCTTTTCGTCTCTAGGCAAAATGGTAGCAATTTATTTAAGCATTCGTTCTCAGTCACAGTATGTTCTCTGAACATTCTTTGAGTTCCCCTCTTCAAACAGAGAGGGCTCTCATTTGGTTAGGGAGTCTATAAAGGGAAAGTGAGCTCAAAGACCCTAATGCCTTGACCCTGTTTTTCACCTATTTGACCTTCTTGCTTTTGTATTGAGCTTTTAACTTGCTGATTTATCAATGAACTATCTGTTATGTACATTTGTTGTTGGCAAACCACATTTTTATTTCTCATTTGTATTCACTGTTTGATGTTTCCCACAAGTTACACTGCCTTGGTTCAAGTAAATGGGTTTTTCATATGAAAAAAATATTCATATTCAATTTAATATCTAAATGATCTTCCAAGATGCTACCTATCTATCGTTTCTTTGACTTCTCTCTCATAAAGCATTCAGTCTCATTAATAAAAATGTATAGTCCCAAAGCCCATTTTTATCATTGGCATTTCTCAGTTTATACAAAATTAGTCATAATCTTCCTATTACTTCGTAAATCAGGTTAATGCTGTATAAATAGCATTTTTTTTATTTTGGTAAGGTATTTGAAAAAGTCTCTTGTGTTATAGTTGCAAGCCTAGTGGATATATGGGATAGATGAAAATACAGTTAAATGTATTTATTACCAGTTGAACAACATAGATGAGAAGTATTGAATAAAGAGTAAAGGTTTGGCTAGACGGAAGATTAATTCATCCATTCATATATACAGATAAATGACTTGAAAGTGATGATGAATACATTGGAATGCAAGGTCAGGAACAACAGTTACTTATTTTTGCTAATAAAAATGACTGCAATTTCTAATTCACAATTAATCTGAACTGGATAGTGGAATCCTAAGGGAAATGGTTCATGAATTAAGAGTATGAAGAGAATTATCTTAAATCTCATTCATAGATTTACAATGAACAGAGAAATGGAGATGACTATCTCTTTCTGCCTCCTGAATAGTCATATCACACGTGGAATGTTGCTGTAATTTCACATATAACATTTTAAGAGGAATCACCAAGCAGGGCTTAAGTCCAGAAGCCAGATAGGGACAATCAAAAGAACTTTGATCAAGTGACCTAGAAAAGGGAAAATGCAAACTGTTTTTAGATGATGATGAAACTGTCATATATA
>NW_027551367.1:0-3747 GCF_008692635.1 Crocuta crocuta
TTTTTTTTTTTTGCTTAAATTTGAGTTGATTTTGCATCTTTCCAAGGACCCATACTGATATTGACTGTTATACTTAAGAATGACTTATAAACAGACCAATTTTACCCAGGAAATATTCAGATTCTTGGTACATACAGCTAATCTTCCTTAGCTGTTATTAACTTATATTTTAGCTCACTCAGAATTTTGGTCATATTATAGAAAAAGTTTTTTCTTCTCTTCTAATTCACTTACATTGATCTCACTCTCAAATTTTCTTTTTGATCTACTTTTCTGATTTATTCACTTGAATGCTTCTCCAGATTTCTTCCCCAGACAGGTGGGCCACATATGGAGGCCTTAATACTTCCGTCCGTTTTCTCTCTGGGTGTTCCACACCTCAGCTTCCCTAATCATAACCATGATTGCCTTGTACTTTTACAAGGCACTCACTTATTTAACTTATTTAGCGTACTGTTCAATTAATGACTTAGTCACAGTCAGTGTAAAGTTTCTGCACTGTTCCAACTTGGAAACAGAAAAAGAGAGGTGTTGCCTTTTTTAAATCTCTGACCTGGCTTATATCGAAACAGAAAATTAATATTTTAATTCTTTCATCACTGTTGTATCTTTTCTATGACCCTGAGTTAGGGTTTTATAAATCTTTTCTCTTGCAACAGCACTTCTAGAGCTTGTGGGGATTCATGGACTATCTTTGGTTATTATGACCCTGACATAAAGGACTACATTAGCTGTTTTTGAATAAAACAAAGTAACAGGGAGGAAAAAATACGCTAGTTAAAATTACAAGCAACATGGCTGCTTTTGCCCCTGAGGAAGTGGCATAATTTTTCTCTGGAGAGTTTTGTTTAAAAAAATATTTTCATGGTCTGACCTTGGGAGCTAATGTTTATATGATTTGGAAGGAGACAGCAAAACAGAAGACTGTGTGCAAATAAAATGAAGAGAAGTTGAATGGTGGGAGCTGCCAGGAGAAGCGAGCAAAAGATGAGGCTTTGGAATATGGCAGAAGGTTGCCCAAGTAGAAGGGTAAACCCTCCCTAGAGATGGTTGAGGGACCTGAAGGATGGACTATTTATTTTTATGTGGTTTGTTCCAAATCTCCAGTAAAAGGATGTTACATGTTCCCTTGATTTATTTAATGGCTTTCTGACCGTGAATGGGTAGAGTGACTGCCAACCAAGAGAGTAGGGGTCTCAGATGGGATAAAGAAATAGGTGCCAATGGGAAATAATTCATTAATTGACATGGAAAAAACTTCACTTTCCCCAGATATATGAGAGGGAAAATAGTTCTGAAGAAGGATAGGGGTTGTAAGTATTTGGGTTGTGATTGTTGCCACAGAGCCACAATTTTGGAGAAAGAAACTGAGCAACCAAGAAGGCAGAAAAGGAGACACTAGAAGAGCTATAGTGGAGAGAGGCTCAGCCTGATGAACAAAAGCAGAAAGAAGAACTGAAGCTTCTCCTGTTTCCCTCCCTGTCTTTTGCAATGCTGAAATGCGGCAGCATCTATCACCCCTCAGTAAGTACAGCTCTTAAGTGTGTAACCAAGTGGCATGGACTCTGTTTAGCACCATCTAAAATGAGGTGAACAGGTTCAAGGTATTTTTCTCCAAGAGCATTAGTCAAAAACAGAAAATATAAAAGAATATTCAAACATCTAACAGAAATGTAACTGAATATTTTTAGAACATATATTTCTTAGCAGGAATGTTTGTGTAACAGAAATTATTTCCTTATAGATGATAGGTGGAGAGGCTATAATCTGCTATTTTACGTTCAAGTTTATGCTTCCAAATATATGGCTTATATGATTGTAGCCATAAATTCCTAACATAACAGGTCTTGTTAATCTCTTTATGACTGAGAACAACTTACAAATTTTTTAAAAAATGTGATTAAACCCCATGGAAATGAATAATTCCCCAACTGTGATTTCTAATATCTAGACTAGAGAGAGATAATGGTTGGGAAAAAAGAGATAAGGCTCTCCTGGAGAATCAGGATAGATATTTAGGGTAAAGGAAAGTAAAGAGGAAGGCGCGGGGAGGGGAGAAGGAAAAGGTTTATTTGTTTTGTTTTTGTTTAAAAAAAATTAAGAATTACTTTTTACAGCATTTGAAATAATACATTATTTGCAACTTTTATGTTGGTTGAGATAAATTCTCACCTTTCAGAGATACCAGAAATAAAACTTCTATTTGGGAATTAAGAATGGCTACTTTATTCTAAGCTTACTCATTATATTATGTAGTAGTTTATCAATAATTATAAAAATCTATGCTATATAACAGTGTATCATCACCATCACAGAAAGTGAGCAACAGGTAGCGCATGGTAGTTTTGAAATAAGTATTTTGGTTGAATGCTGCTATATTTGAATATTGGAAGTTTATAGCACAATTCAGAATAAAGCATTCCTCACTTAGTTCAGGGTTAAAACTTGGATTACAGACTGTTATCATAAAAACATGTAGTTTTCTGTAGGATAATGGTGACTATTTCAATCTGAGTCTCCCCTACACCTTCTCTGAAAAACCATACATATCAAAGATGACAGCAAATAAACCATCCACAATCCACACTCAGAGCATAAGTAGGAGACTGTGCTATTACCAGATTCAATTGTATGTAATTAAGGAAGTAAATAAAAACACAGTTAATACCATAAATGCCATGTCCATGGCCAATAATGAAGTGGGGAGTTAGACATGGAATGAAAAAGTTGTCAGAGACCTGGATAAACTCTCCCCCAGAAAGAGTTACTTGTGTATCTTTCCAAAAGAAGATGGAAAATAAGGCATTTAGACATTTTCAACATAACATTTTACCCTTAATATAGATTGCCATGCTAACTGGGGACTTGGTGAAGGAATAAAATAAACTTTAGGCATAAAAGGATTAATTTGTATGAACTGAAAGCTGTTCTTCACATTCAACATGTCATTTTGCTCCCTGTTCCTCATTTTAAAAAATATAAAAAACACAAACATTCCTCACAAATTAAAACATTAAAAAGCAAGTCAATATAATTGAAAGAAATCAAATTGTATAGAACCATCAAAAGGGACCAGATAAAAATCCTTTTGTAAATTTAACATCACTGAACAATGCGGGAAGTGAGTGTGAATCTCTAATGGATTAGGAGTTAAAAAAATTCCGGCTTTACTGAGGTATATGTGACAAATAAATGTTGTATATTTTTGTGTAATGACTTAATATATATACACACTATGAAATGGTTATAAATTAACACAAATTAACACATCCATCATCTCCCACAATTACCATTGTGTGTGTGTGTGGTGAAAACACTTAAGTTTTACTCTCTCAACAATTTCATGTACACCATGGCATTAACTATAGTCACTATGCTGTACGTTAGATCCCCACAACTTATTCACCTTATAACTAAAAGTTTTACCCTCTGACCAGCATTTCCATTTCTTCCAGCCCCCAGTCTCTGGTAACCACAGTTCTAGTCTCTGGTTCTAAATTCAACATTTTTACATTCCACGTATAAGTGAGATCATACAGGATTTGTCTTTCAGCATCTGGCTTATTTTGCCTAGCATAATGTCCTCCATGGCCATCCAGGTTGTTGCAAATGGCAGAGGTTTGCCCCCTTCTTTAATGTTTATTTATTTTTGAGAGACAGCACAAGCAGCAGAGGGGCAGAGAGAAAGAGAGAGGGAGATAGAGGATCCGAAGCTGTGCTGACAGCAGAGAGCCCAAAGTGGGGCTC
>NW_027551368.1:0-3752 GCF_008692635.1 Crocuta crocuta
GCCTGCTTCGGATTCTGTGTCTCCCTCTCTCTCTCTCTCTCTCTAAAATAAACATAAAAAATAAAAAAGCAAAGCAGTAGTAAAGAGATCAAAAGCGTCCCCAGCAAAAGCCTTTCCTCTGGGGCACGTAAGTCCTGCTGTGTCCTGTGGGCAGAACCATCACAGGCCCCTTGTGGGGAGGAAGTGGTGGGTCAGGAGTGGGGAACCCGGGACATCGACCTGAGAGCACGGATCCCATGGCCCGTCTCTAAATGACACACTGATTACACTTCCGTCTCAATCATGCTATGCATTATTTTTAGATTCTCATTTGAAAAGTTGTGAACAATATATTCACGTGTGTTATTTTGGTTTTAATTTGAATTGTGAGGTGCTGCAAAGATATCCCTTTGACAAATCCTAAATACGTCAACAAGGTAAGTCTCTCTCTGCCAACTCCAAATCCTCATCTACGGAGATGGCCACGTTCGGTCGTTTCTCCTGAATCTTTCCAGAAAAGTCTATGTACTGGTACAGAGAGAGAATACATACATTTTTGGAAGTAGAAAAGCTCGGAGCGTATGTTTTGCACATTCCGTTTTGGTTCTTCTTAAGCATGTGCTGTGGATATAGTCCCACGTCAGCACGTGCTAATAGTTGCTTTTAGAAGAGTTCATTGCGTGCCTCCTATAAATCACTACGACTGATTTAACCAGGCTCCTGCTCAGAGACCACGGGGGGGTTTCCTGATTTTTGCTGTCGCGTGCCGTTCCGGAACGCACATCGCTGACAGCGTGGATCTGTGCCGCGTGCAGGGCAGAGAGCTGCGGGATCAAAGGGCTTTTGTGTTCAGTGCAGGGTCACGCGGTCACACACGGATTTGCTCCCGTTAGCATCTTCTCTCTGTAACATTGTGCAGCTCTTCGCTCGGTTCCCTTTCACCCCGTCGTCTTAAAGAAATGGCCCGAGTCCCCATCTTGTCCGCAGTGCGCTTCTAACATGTACGATCTGATGACTGAGGCGTGCAGTGTTGCAAGACGTTTTCCAGAGTAAGGTTAGGTGGCACATCCTTCACCTGACAAAATTACCACTGTCGTTGTCATGGGGACAGCACGGAGGATCTACTCTCTCAGCAGCTTCCACGTGGACAGCACAGTCGTGTAGCCTGCAGGCGCCAGGCCAAACACAGACCCCCAGGATCGATTCCTCTTATGTTCTGTGACCAACCTCTTCTCACCCCCTCTGCCCCTCAGTCCCTGACAACCAAAATCTGTTTCTGTGAGTTTGGCTTTTAAATTCTACATATAAGTGAGAGCACACAGTGTTTCTCTTTCCCTGTTTGGCTTGTCACTAGCATAACGTCCTCGAGGTCCATCCGTGTTGTTGCAAATGGAAGGTTCCATTCTTTTCTTTATGGTTGACATATCCCATGTGGTTGTCTGTATTTTAAAACACGTACACACAGACACCCCATGTCACATCATCTTTATCCATTCATCCACTGCCTGGTATTTAGGTTGTTTCTAGATCTTGGCAATCGTACGTAATGACTGCAGTAAACATGAAAGTGTAGATGTATCTATTAGATGGTGATTTCATTTCCTTCAGACAAATACACAGAAGTGAGACTCGTGGGTCACATGATAGTCCTAGTCGTAATTTTTTTAAGGGGACCCCTGCTGTTTTCCATACCGGCTGCACCAATTTACATTCCTACCAACAGCACAAGAAGGTTCCCTTTTCTCCACATCTTCACCAACACCTATTATTTCTTGTCGTTCGGATACTAGCCATTCTGACAGGTGTAAGGTGGTATCTCAGTGCCGTTCTGATTTGTATTTCCCTGATTTGTGATCCTTCATACATACCTGTTGGCCGTTTGTGTGTCTTCTTTCGTTATAGAAATACAGAAAAAGAATAGAAAATGTCTATTCGTGTCCTTTGTGTATTTTAAGATACGATTTTTATTTTTTGCTATTGATTGTATGAATTCCTTATATATTTTAGATATTTACCTCTTTCCACAGAGCTGATCTGCAAATACTTTCTCTCTTTCCATAGGTTGGCTTTTCACACTGTTGTTTCTTTTGTTGTACAACAACTTTTTAGTTTGACATAATCCCATCTGTTGATTTCTGCTTTTGTCTCTTGGACTTTTGGTGCCGTATCCAAAAAATTCATTGCCAAGACCAATGTCAAGAAGCGTTTTTCATGTTTTCTTCTAGGACTTTCGTGGTTTCAGGTCTTATGTTTGAGTCTTTCATCCATTTTGAGTTAATTTGTCTTGTTCCTGCTCTTAGAGGGAAAGCTCTCAACCTTTCTCCACTGAGTCTGATGTTAGCTGTGTGCTTGTGATATGGGGCCTTTACTCTGTTGAGGCACATTCCTTCCATACCCCCTTTTTGAAAGTATTTATCATGAAAGGACACTGAATTTTGTCAAATGCTTTTCCTGCCTCTATTGAGATGACAGAATGATTTTTAGCCTTCATTCTATTACTGCAGTAAGTGTATCACATTTATTGTTTTGCAGATGTTGAACCATCCTTGCATCCAAAGATAAATCCCACTTGATCATGGCGTACGATTCTTTCAACGGGTGGTTGAACTCAATATGTGAGTATTTTACAGATAATTTTTGCATGTATGTTCATGAGGGACTTTGGCCTACAGTTTTCTTTTGTGGCACCATCCTTATCTGGCCTTGGGATCAGGGTAATGGTGGGCTTGTAAAATGAGTTTCAGAGTGTCTCCTCCTCTTCCACTTTTTGGAGAATTTGAGAATGACTGGTATTAATAATTCTCTTCTAAATGTTTGGTAGAATTCACCTGTGAATTCTGTGGGGTACATTTGGCCCAAAGTATAGTTCAAGTCCAATGTTTCCTTGTTGATTTTCTGTCTGGATGACCTATCCGTAGTTAAAAGTGGGGTATTAACATCCCCTACTATTATTGTACTGTTGTCTATTTGTCCCTCCAGGTCCGTTCGTATTTGTTAATTCAGGTTATATTCAGATAGTTCTCCAGTGTTGCACGCACACGTATTTAAAACTGTTATATCCTCTTACAGAATTGACTCCGTCATTATCCCACGATGACCTTCTGTGTTTCTTGGTATGCCATTTGGCTGCAAGAGTGTTCTGTCTGACAGAGCTGCTGGGTTTCCATTTTCATAGAGTATCTTTTTCCATCCCTTCACCTTGGGTTTACGTGTGTCCTTAAAGCTGAAGGGAGTCTCTTATCGGCAGCAAGCAGTTGTGTCTTGGGTTTTTAAAATTTATTCTGACAATTTATATTTTTGATTGGAGAATTTAATCCATTTACCATTAAAATAATTATTGATAGGTTACAACCTTACGAACGCCATCTTACTGGTTTCCAGCTGTTTTCTGGTCCTTTTCTTCCTCTCTTGTTGTCTTCCTCTGTGTTGGGGGGGTTCCCAGCGCCATGTGCTTAGACCCTCCTGTCTGAGGTGCACACAACCGCAGGTCTGTGTGATTATGCTGAGGTTTACACAAAGCATCTTAGAAATGTCACAGTCTGTTTTAAGGTGATGACAACTTCACTTTGTGTGCAAAGATTCTATCCTTCCGTTCCTTCCCACCATATTTTATATTTTTGACGTCATAATTTATATGTTTAATACTGCGTATCCATTAACAAATGATTGTAGCTATAGCTTTTTTGGACAGAGAGTGACAGAGAGAGACAGTGTGTGAGTGAGGGAAGGGCAGAGGGAGAGGGTGAGAGAGAGAGAGAGTGAGGGAGGGAAGG